>NC_133455.1:124698659-125030802 GCF_048565385.1 Saimiri boliviensis
AGACAGAGAGAGACTCAGAAGGAGAAATTTATTTAAAGGAATTGGCTCACACAACTGTAGGGCTAGAGAGTTTGGAATCTGTAAGGTGGCCTGACAGGCTGGAACTCAGGTAGAATTTCCATGCAACAGACTTGAGGCAGAATTTCTTCTCCAGGAAATCACCCTTTTTGCCCTTAAGACAACTCACTGGATGAAGCCCATCCACATTTTCTAGGATAATCTTCTTTACTAACAGTCAACTGATTATAAATGTTAGTCACATCTACAAAATACCTTCATAGCCACATGGAGTGTTTGACCAAAAAACTAGACACCACGCCCAGCAAAGTGACACATAAAATTAACCCTCACAGTCCACCCCTTGTCAACTTGCCAACCATACACATCTTTTAAAACCGTACTTAATCTCCAAATAAAGATAACTACAAAATCATACTCCCACCTAATGATACGACTATTCTGCATACAACTGAAAGTGCATCAAACCTTTATTTAGAAGAAGAGCCCAAGTCCTTGGGTAATGTTCATGCTCCTCCTTGACATGCTGTAGCTTAAATACTATGATGTAAATACTATGATGTATACTCTTAATTATAGGATAAGGGGATAACAGGAAAGAAAATAAAGATATATTAAAGAAATTTTATATATACAGATGTTTGCACATATATACCTACAAACATATTCATAATAAAATTTAACAAATAATTACACTTCTTGTTTTTGCTATGGCTTACATAGTCATAACTGGTATTTATAACTGCCTTGTTCTACTACCCATTCCATATTCCCTGTGACCTCCACAAACGCCTCAATTGGCTGTGTTTTTGCCTAATATAATGACCCAAATCATCATTCTTGAAGGGCCTGGACCACTAGTAGCTTTGCCTAACCTAAATTGGATTGTAGTATTTTCCATTGACTTTACTTAGGACATTGTAGTACTAAGAGAAACCTTAAGGAATTCTGAAATTCCAGATATATTCTTTCTTACATCTGTTGTGTAATAGCAGTCCAATTACCCCTAGTAATCAGGATCAATACCCTCCAATTTTTCCTTAGCACTCAGGATCAATAAGCCTCAAATTTCCCCTTAGCTATCAGGATCAATAACCTCAATCACAACTGTAATTCCCTTCTTTGCCTATTTATTCAGAGGTGTAAAGTCCTCCCTCCAAGTGGCCATAGAACAATCTTTTTTTTCGAGACAGAATCTCTCGCTGTGTTGCCCAGGCTGGAGTGCAGTGGCCCAATCTCAGCTCACTGCAACCTCTGCCTCATGGGTTCAAGCGATTCTCCTGCTTCAGCCTCCCAAGTAGCAGGGACTACAGGTGCCTGCCACCACACCCAGCTAATTTTTTTTTCTTTTTCTTTTTTTTTTTGTATTTTTAGTAGAGTTTCACCATGTCGGCCAGGCTGGTCTTGAACTTCTGACCTCGTGATCTGCCCGCTTCGGCCTCCCAAAGTGCTGGGATTACAGACATGAACCACTGCCTGTAGCAGTCTTAACTTCCACTTCAGTGAAACCATATGCATCACTGGTAGAAGCATTCTTCCTTTTGGAACTAAGATGTCTAGATCAGCATGGTATAAGGTTCTGGGAACAGGAAGCAAACATTTTGCTAGTGGGTCACTATGGGTAATAGTGAGTCCACCTCTTTTCCACTCCTTGATTCCTGGATCCATGAATCTGGACTACGGAAGAAACAGCACCATATACTGGATGCTTAGTCACAGCAAAAACAGCTTATTGGAGAACACTGCCCCCATCCTGGAAGGTCTTGTCACCTAGCTGGTGCTATAACTGCATCTTGAGAGGGCCATTCTACCATTACATCAAGCCAATTGCTTTAGGATAATGGGGAACATAATAAGGCCAGTGAATTCTATGAGCATGGGCCCATTGCCACATTTCTTTTGCTGTGACGTGATTTTCTCGATCAGAAACAATGCTACCTAGAATATCACGACAGTGGATAAGGCATTCCGAAAGTCCACAGATGGTAGTTTTGGCACAAGCACTGCATGCAGGCAAATGTGTATCGAGAGCAAGTTTCTATTTTAGTAAGAACAAAACACTGCCCCTTCCATAATGGAAGTGGTCCAATGTAATCAAACTGTCACCAGGTAGCTGGCTTCTCACCCCAGGTAATGAGCCCCTGATGGGACTCAGCGTTGTTCTCTGCTGCTGGCAGATTGGACACTTAGTCGTGGCTGTAGCCAGGCTAGGCTTGGTGAGTAGAAACCTATGTTACTGAGCCTGTGTGTAACCTCCATGTCTGCTGCTGAGTTGCCTAGGAGCCCATTAGGCAATAATAGAAGTAACTGGGAAAACAAGCTCACTGCTGTGCATAGAATAGTTTCCTATCCACTTGATTATTAAAATTGTCCTCTGCAGAGGTCATCCTTCAGTGAGATTCACAAATGATTGGTGATATGATACACAAACATCTTCACACTTTTTGCCCATTCAGAGAAGTCTATCTGTCTATCTCTTCCTCAATTTTAGTCACCAGCTTTCCAATCACGTTCCTTACAAGTCCCTGACCATCCAGCCAAATCATCGGTCATAGCTCATGCATCGGTATACACTCACATCTCTGGCCACTTCCATTCTGAAGCAAACCAAATGACCAGATGCACTGTGAAGTTCCACCTATTGAGAGGCTTCTCCTTCACAGCCACGCTTCAGGCATGGAGTCAAGGGGCTGTCGTGCTGCTGCCCCCTTTCAGGCAGTGTCTGCCTATCACAAGAAACCATTTATAAACCAGGCCCAAGTTTTCTCTTCCTCAGTAAAGTGATTGTAGCGAACTCCTATGAGGCAATATATGTGTGCTGGAAAAGAGAAGGCGACGTAGCAGGAGAGGGGACCACGGGCATTTAACCATTTCTCCGTGTAATTTATTTATGCCTCCAATGGCCTATGTGGGCCCAATCACATACATATCACTTCCATTTGATGATGAAATGTTGCTCAGAGCACCCAACTCTGTGGCTTGGTGGGTCAGATAACACCTAGTTTATGATGGATGGCTCAGGTCTCGATGTAACTTGGTGGCCCAGAGTTAAGCATTCAGTCTCTACTAAGGCCCAATAGCAAGCAAAAAATGCTTTCTCAAAAGGAGAGTGGCCATCTACAGGAAAAGGCAGGGCTCTGTGCCAAAATCCTAATATTCCAGACTGTGGTTCACCTATAGAAGCTTTCCAAAGGCTCTGAAGAGATCTCTCTCTACTATTGCCATGGCAAGCACCATGGGATCTGCTGGATTATATGGCTCAAATAGCAGGAATATTTCCATGGTAATCTGGATCTGATGGATAGCCTCTCTGGGTCCCACTCAAAATGAACAGCTTTTCAGTCAGCTCAGTAAATAGGCTGGAGTAGTATACTCAAATAGGGAATGTGTTGCCTCCAAATCCAAAGAGGTCTACTTAGCATTGCTCCTCTCTCTTGATTATAGAAGAGGCCAGATGCAACAACTTAATTTTTCTTCTTTTTTTTTTTTTTTTTTTTTGAGACAGAGTTTCGCTCTTGTTACCCAGGCTGGAGTGCAATGGCGTGATCTCGGCTCACCACAACCTCCGCCTCCTGGGTTCAGGCAATTCTCCCGCTTCAGCCTCCCGAGTAGCTGGGATTACAGGCACACACCACCATGACCAGCTAATTTTTTGTATTTTTAGTAGAGACGGGGTTTCACCATGTTGACCAGGATGGTCTCAATCTCTTGACCTCGTGATCCACCCGCCTCAGCCTCCCAAAGTGCTGGGATTACAGGCTTGAGCCACCCCGCCCGGCCAACAACTTAATTCTTAAACTTAGAGGAGATATCTTGACATGTACTGTACCACAGGATCTCTAGAAATTTCTGCCTTCTACTGAGGTAGAAGGCCCCTGAATTTTTGTTGGATTAATTTCCCATCCTTCTACATGCAAATGTCTTAACAATAGGTCTAAAGTGCTTGTTCTCACTCATTAGGTCTAATCAATATAATATGATCAAGGTAATGGGCCAGTGTCATGTCTTGTGCAAGGGAAAGACAATCAAGATCTCTGCAACTAAATTATGACGTAGGGCTGGAGAGTTGATATACCCCTGAGTAGGAAAGTGGCAGTGATGTGCTGGCCTTGTCAGATGAAAGAATTTTGCTTCTAGTCTTTGCTATCATGTATTGAGAGAAAAAAAAAAAAGCATTTTCCAGATTTATAGCTCTATAGCAGGTACTAGGAGATGTGTAAATTTGCTCAAGGAATGAAACCACATTCTGAACAGCCACTGCAATTGAAGTCACTGCATAGATAAGTCTATGGAAGTCCACTGTCATTTTCCAGGATCCCTTGGTTTTCTGTATAGGCCAAATTGATGAGTTGAATGGTAATGCAGTGGGAATCACCCTCCCTACATCCTTCAAGTCCTTGATGTTGGCAGTAATCTCTGTATTCCCTACAAGGATTCAGTATTGCTTTGGGTTTACTATTTTCCTAGGTAGAAGCTGTTCTGATGAATTTGACTGGCACTTTCATAATAACTGCCTTCATTCCACAGGTCAGAGAACCAGTGCAGGGATTCTCCAGTTGCTAAATATTTCTACAATAACAGGGCAAGTTGGAAGGAATGTGCCACGCACTGAGTTCCAAATTAAGAGTGCTTTTTATTAGCCAGTGACTGAGACACAGCTAACGCTCAAAGTTTTCCCTTTATACCTTGATTTAGGTAGGGGAGGGGAAGCCTAGCTGAAGTGAAACCAAGGGGAGGAGATTCCCAGGATTGTTAGTCGCTAAGGGTATTTCCAAACAATCACCAAGAGGGGGTTCAGAAAGAGTTATACACAATAGCAGATGTGCTTGCCAATGAGCACAGAGCCAGCGTGACGTAAGCACAGCGTCAATGTGGCTCAGTTATGCACCCAAAGGGGCTATGGTAGGGAGGGGGAAGCTAGGTTGGAGTTTACAGCTAAGATGGAGTCAGAGTTGCTAGTCCAGGGTAGGTTATTACATGTCTACGCTAATTATGCATTTCAGAACTACGTAAATAACCACAGGATGGGTCCAGAGACCAGCTGAGATGGAATTGAGCTAAATTTAAGTCCATAAGTGCCAATTCTGACTGGTGGACCACAGTGAGGTTTTGGATCTCCTGGAACTGATGTCAGTTCAAAGCCATAATCCCCCAAAAGTCTGATTATCCTTTTCTCTATTGCACAGTCACCCTGGTAAAAGGCCATGGGTCCCTTTGAGGTAACAAGAGAAAGATCAACATTAGAAATTTTTGTCATTGTAGCTCAGTTGTTCCTGAAGGAGACCTAACCTCCCTTTCATTCAAGGGGTTCTGGGGCCATAAACTGGCTCAAGTCTAGAAGTGATTGAGAGGCTATGACTACGGAAGTTACCTTTCTGTTCTTTTGATCTTAAACTCTTCCACTTCCACAGATGAAGTTAGAATTTAGTAGACAGCCTGCCTATTTCACTTCTAGGACACTGTGGTCAACTCATTAATGCCATGGGTCTGTGCTGTGAGGCTACTCTGATTTCTGCTTTGACTTTGCTGTCCATTAAGTAACCACACCCATTTCTTTGATGATTAAGTGCTGTCACTTGTCCCCTGCCACTCTGGGATCCGATTATCCCTATGGCACCTAAGAATCCCAGTTTAGTAGCATCTGTTCCCACCATTATTTCTCACCTGTAAAGAAGAGGCGCTACAGAGCTCTTCACGGATGCTGGGGCTCCCTTACCACATTTATTTCTTTAGTGAAAAGTGTGTCCATTGGATACACCTTGGGTGAGTGAGCAGGTCTCACATTATAAATCCATTCTAACACTTCAGTCTCCCTAAACCTGTTAATACCATCTTCTATACTATGCTGTGATGGTTAATTTTAGGTGTCAAGTTGACTGGACTGAGGGATGATGATGCTTAGATGAATGGGGCTGGTGAAACATTGTTTCTGGGTGTGTCCCTGAGAAAGTTTCCAGAGAGACTGACCAGAGAGAGTCAGTGGACTGAGACAGGAAGATCTGTCCTTAATGTGAGTGGGCACCATCTGATCACTGGGGGCCTTTCTGGGATGAACATACAGAAGATGGAAAGATTCTCCCTCTCTTTCTCTTTCTCCCTTCCTGAGTGGGATATCTTTTCTTCTGCCTTTGGGCATCATCAGGTTCTTCAGCTTCTGGACTCGGGACTAGCACCATTTCCCTCTGCTGCCTCTCAAGTTTTTCATCTCCAACTGCAGGCTATGATATTGGCCTCCCTGGTTCTGAGGTTTCTGGACTGAGACACGCTAGCAGCTTTTGTGGTTCTCCAGCTTGACACAGCCTATCGTGAGACTTTTCTGTCTCTGTCATCATGTGAGCCAACTTCAACAATAAATTTCCTCTCATATAGCCTATTGTTTCTGCTTCTCTGGAGAACCCTAAGACAGATGCCAAGATTGCTCTGGCATTTCAACTTCATTTAGTGTAGGCCACCTTTTATCCAGGTTTCAGTTAACCAACCAACCAAGCTGTTAAGATTTTTTTAATAACTCCTGAGGCTACAACATTGAATCCAGAATCTCTGCTTAGGTGACCCATGGTAATAAATTCAGCCTGATACAACTTTATGTTCCTTCCACCATGGTGCCACACTCTTAATATTCATTTCTACAGATATTTCCCAATTTATGTCTTTATACATTTAAAAAATCATACTACTATTTTGAGATATAGCATATCTCATCATGGCTCAGTTTGTACTTCATTTTTGGGAAACTGTTGGGAATTGAGTCTAGTTACAGGTCTAGAAGCAAAGAAGGTTGATAGAGATGGATCCTGAGGAGACTCAGCATTTTCTTGCAAGGCAACTACCTCAGGGAAGGCCATTACAATTTCCTAGAATAAAGCAGGACTAACCTCCTCAAGTGGGGGCTACTTTTGCCGGCAAGAAAAAGAGTCAGCTGAATTTAGGGCTTGGAGCCCTCAGCTTCATCAGGATCTGCCATATATCCTTATTCTAATTTTCAGGATTCATTCCTTCCTAGTAAGTACCCTCACTTTAACAGCAGTTAACCTATGAAGTTGGGAATTCAATTTGCATTGTAATTCAGTCACTTATGAAAAAACACTCTGGGTTTGGTTTTCAGAAATGTCTTCTCTGTGATTATTAGACATGAGGGTTTTTTTTAGTACAGACATAGAAACCTCTAGGTCAGTGCTTGAACTGGGGATTTAAATTCCTGAGCTCATCCTTTTATTTCACCACATTGTCCAGTGCAATTAGGAATAAACAGTCAATCTCACCATACTTGTTAGTTTAACAAAAATGTTCTAAAGCATCAAATACATGGTCATCCAGAACCTTGATTCTTTTTCTAGGGGATGGAGTCTCACACTGTTGCCCTGGCTGGAGTACAATGGTGCGATCTCGGCTCACTGCAACTTCTGCTTCCCAGGTTCACGTGATTCTCCTGCTTCAGTCTCCCAAGTAGCTGGGATTACAGGCACATGGAGATTGAGACCATCCTGCCTACAGGCACATACCACCACATCTGCCTAAATTTTTGTATTTTTTGCATTTTTAGTAGAGACGGGGTTTCACTATGTTGGCCAGGCTGGTCTCAAACTCCTGGCCTCATGACCCACTTGCCTCATCCTCCCAAACTGCTGGGATTACAGGTGTGAGCCACTGCGTCCAAACCTTGCTTCTTATGAGCATTTGATTAGGAGTATCCAATTGTTCTTCTTCTTCTTCTTCTTTTTTTTTTTTTGTATCTTTATTGCCACATTATTCCACTGTCTATCAGTGTCCTCCCTACTACTAGGAATAGTCATTTGAATTTTTAGTATCTTTTCAAATTAGAGAACCAATTTCAGGGACCCCAGAACCAATTCAAAGGAGTCATTCATAAGATTGTTTTTCTAGACCATTATTAACACAGTCAGAGTTCTCCAGAGAAACAGACCCAGCAGAATATATTAAAAAGTCTCTTTGGAAATTGCCAGGACCCACCTAGGCTTGATTGTTTCTGCCAGCCTTCTGCAAGTAAGAGCATTAAGTAGCTCTGCCAAACGGGGACAGCATAGTCTTGTAATAAAGTGAGGGATGATTGCAGGTGGAGAAAAAAGAAAATGGGATTGTCTATTATTTCTTCACTTTTCATGGCTCCCTAACCAAAATTTAAGTGCCTTGATGTTCAGACACATAAGTAACACACTCCTTTTTCTCCATTGCAACCTGTCCCCAAATGCAAAGAAAGTACTCAGCAGTGATAAAATAATCAATTAGCTATTTGCTTAACCTACTGCTTGGCTTTCCCAGGAACAATTGTGAAAAACTTTTAAATGAGCAAATCGATTGATTGATTGATTGATTGATTGATTGATTGATTTGTGTATGTCTGGAATGGCTCTTCCACTCATTCTTTTGGGGTTACTTAGCAATTCTTTCTGTCTTTTTATTTTTTTAACAACTCTTTAAGTTGTATAAAACTTACAGTAATACAAATTATTCTTGCCATATTACAAGTCCGTTTTGTCTGGTGGAGTACAAAGCGTTATTGTCCTGTGGTTAGACCAGGTTTTGCATCTATTTGTAAATTCATTTCAGCCTCCCTTTACCTCTATAAACATGTGTATTTGAATTCTTCTTTGATCAGTTGTGACTTCTTACTGCTTTTCTTATTGAGTTAAATAAAAATGTTTGAAGATATTTAATTTCATATTTGTATAGGAGTCATGACTACATCCTAATTTTAAAATTATCCTTCAACGACCTGGTAGTGGATTCATGCCATAAAACAACTTCTTTCCACTAGGAAAGGGTAGGTGAGGACTCTGGTATCAACTAAATAGGTTCATTTGTAGCTCTAATCTTATTCCCCAAATTTTCTATGTATAACTTAATTGTACGTATAGTGACTACTCCCTAATAATAACTAACTTCTAAATAATGCTTTACTGTTTATAAAGTATTTTCTGCTATTTGAGTTGCACACTGGTGATCTATATAATAAGTTGAACAAGAACTGTGATAACTCCCAATTTATCAATGAGGAAGTAAGGAAGTTATGCATCCTGCCTGACATTGGGTGAAAAAAAGACTCATGTCTTCTGACACAAATTCCTTGCTCTTTCCACAATACACCACATCACTACACCACATACACCCTCTCTAGTCCATACTTCAAAGTACCTCTTGAAAAATCAAGGTTAATTCAATTAAGTTTGAGACAATTTCAGCATTAAGGATGCTTCATTTGAATATGCCAATAATTTGCAAATTGATGTTCAGCTGCTGTTTGTAGGTTAACTCTCTTTTTAATCACATTACTCAATTGATCTATAAAACAATTGTCAGTATTTATAATAGTATCCATTTTCTGAAAGAAGAAAAGATGCTAATATTTATTAAATACCTGCAATATGATCTTTTTATCTAAGTTTTTTCATTTAATTTTCAAAATAGCCTTGTGAAGTAACTTTCATGTTTTCATTGTCCTGTTAGTGGTCCTAATAGTATAAATCTATTATTGACCATTCACATATTGTCTGGTATAATCCTCACATCTGTTGGGTTGGTTGCATAAGTGAGATCTAAATCATAGGAACACTGAGAATGCTACCTAAGGTCATATGTTGGAATTTCACCTTTGGTCCAAAGTTCATGTTTTTAACAATGATTTAGTGTTTCAGAGCAGCCAGGACCATCGTTTGGTTACTCAGTATGACAGTGTTCATTCTGCGTGAGGCTTTGCCCTCAGGATTGTGAAGAATAAATGGAGCTTCTCTCCTGGGTGTCTTGAAGTCTAATATTAGTTGATGTAAGGTCAAGGGAAAAGACGAAAGTTGAGAGAACAGAGACAGGGAGAAATGTGACAATGTCCACAGTAAAAGAGGATTTTCTTTTCCAGACATATAGACAACCTGGAGCATGAGGTCTTCGAGGCAAGCTTCCTGTTTACTCTTACTTCATCTTGTCAATACATGGAGAGGTTAAGGATCATAACATGCAAAGCAACCCAAGCGTCTGTTTTTTTTTTTTTTTTTTTTTTTTTTGAGACAGAGTTTCGCTCTTGTTACCCAAGCTGGAGTGCAGTAGCGCGATCTCGGCTCACCGCGACCTCTGCCTCCTGGGTTCAGGCAATTCTCCTGCCTCAGTCTCCTGAGTAGCTGGAATTACAGGCACGCACCACCATGCCCAGCTAATTTTTTATATTTTTAGTAGAGAAGGGGTTTGACCACGTTGACCAGGATGGTCTCGATCTCTTGACCTCGTGATCCACCTGCCTCGGCCTCCCAAAGTGCTGGGATTACAGGCTTGAGCCACCGTGCCTGGCCGCCCAAATGCCTTTTAACTCATATTTGCAGCTGGGTCAAGTACAAGGCTCAGTGCTAAGGCTACCATGTCAACAGGCAGCAGAGGGAATATGCAGCTCCTTTGCTTCTCTTCAGCTCTAGTGTTCTTCCTCTAAAAAAATGACCTTCTGATTAGAGTGGATGGAACGGGAGAATTGAAGCTGCCCATGGATGAAGAGATGTCAGGAAACTCTATTTTCTCTACATGTGGTTCAGCTTCCTGGCTTAAAGGAATCCCAGCCCAGGGACCTGAGAAAGCTTGCAGATGAACTTCCTAAACCATTTTTAGTAAATGAGGAGGAAGTAGAGAGGGCAAGAGAGATGACGGACATCCACCTACAAGCACACACTGACTTGACTGTCAAAAGTGAAGGAATGTAGAGGCCTGGGAGTCAGGGCAGGATTCCAGAGAAATGGCTGGAAGGAGAGGGTGTGAATTTTGGAAGAGGGTAATCTTGTCGTGGGGATTCATCTTGAGGCATTGAAGACAAATCACAGAACATGCCCAGTGAAAGACATTTCCTGTGGAGAAGTCAAGTAAATGCAATATATATGGAGTGTTTGGACTACAGTAATTCACATTTATCAAAGTTAGAGCTCTAAAGGGTGCAGATGTTGCAAAAGAAATGAGAGTTTCATATAGATTAAAGACTGCTGTCTAATAAAGTCTAGAAGTCTTTATGAATCATTAAAACTCATAACAACACTGTGGAATAGGGATTATTCTTTTTTATATAGATAAGGAAATTGAAACTCAGAAAAGTTAGTTTGCCCAAGTTACACAATTATTGAGTGGTGGACCTAGATTTTAATCCAAATCTACCTGGCTTAAGGGCCCATGCTCATTTCACTATACCACAGTTGAAGCCTATCTCATTTTGTCATGCTGCATTTGTGCATAAGCACATGTATGTGCCTGTGTGTCCCTCTTCTGAGTCTCCAGTGTCCATGATACCATTCTGTCTGTCTTTGCGTACCCATAGCTTAGCTCCCACTTGTAAGTGGGAACATGTGGTATTTGGTTTTCCATTCCTGAGTCACTTTACTTAGGACAGTGATCTCTACTTCCATCCAAGTTGCTGCAAAATACATTATTTCATTCATTATGGCTGAGTAATATTCCATGGCATACATGTTCATATATATATGTATATATGTATATGTGTATGACACATTTTCTTTATCCACTTATTAGCTGATGATGAAAAACATTTTAAAAGGAAGGGTTAGTCACATATATAAAGTCGTATTCAATGCCCTTGGTTAGAAGTCATTGCTCCATGCACTTCTGGGTGCCAGCCAAGTCCTTACAGCATCAATTTTTTTTTTTCTAATTCCTCCTGATAACACCAACCCATCTTTCCCAGGAACTTGTGCTCAGTTCATTTGCTGATGGTACTGACCTGCTAAACTTGAAGTTCCTTGAGAACAGAATGGTCATCATCACATGGTGGGTCACAGGCAGGCACTAAATTTTTTCTGAGGATTTCATAGACACCAATCATTTTTCTTTTTCATTTCTTTTTTTTCTACATTGTGAGTAGTTTATGTCTATGCCCTAGCTCAGGACCAGGACCTCTGTCTTTTTCATCCTTATGTCCCCTCTTTGCCTAAGATACTACCCTGAAGGCCAGAGGAGTGTCATATATACTTCATATCTCCTGTTTTTTAAAAGGCAAGAACAGCCGAGTGCAATGACTCATGCCTGTAATCCCAGCTACTTGGGAGGCTGAGGCAGGAGGTTTAGCTCAGGAGATTGAGCCTGCAGTGAGCCATGATTGTGCTACTGCACTCCAGTCTGGGTGACAAAGGAAGACCTTGAAAAGAAAGAAAGAAGGAGGAGGAAAGAAGGAAAGAAAGAGAGAGAGAGAGAGAGAGAGAGAGAGAGAGAGAGAGAGAGAGAGAAGAGAAGGGAAGGGAAGGAGGGAGGAAAGGAAGGAAGGAAGAAAGGAAAATGCAGCAGCATTTTCCCTACACTCTCCTCTTAGCCAGAATTGAAAGTCTCTAGAATTTCTTCAAACATTACTTTCTACCCTTCTTCAGAAATACAGAGTCCTGATTCTGGAGATGAGGCTCCTGTCTGCACTTCAAATCCATCAGATCCAGCCACTCATGTTAACTTTACCTTTTATGGTCTTATTCAGCAGAGGCATGCATGCCTCTGGATTGCTGAAAGTGGCCCAAATAGGCACTGAGTTTGGACCCATTGATGAGCAAAGTATTTAGGAATTTTTTTCAACTGTCATGTTAAAAATATTTTTCATGGGCTTAAAATCAGCACTCTTGCACCATTTCTCTATCTGGTGTGTTCTAGGTGAGTCTTCTCTGGATCATGCATTTCTGATGTGCATTCCTGTGACTGTGCTGTCCATGCACATGTCTGTCCCCCAGGGCAAGGTTCACACCCATCTTTCATGTGGCGGTCAGGGAGAACCTGCGAATGAAGGACTTGATGTGTTATTGTGTGCCAACCCCTCTAAACTTAGGCTGTACTTAATCACTCAAAGGCACGGCTGTTTGCCATTTCTCTGACAGTTCTCATTTGTTAGGGGAAAACAAAGGTATGCTAGGGGCCAGGGGTCCTGCTTTGGGAGCAGCACCCTCCTGAGTGCGTGCCAGACCCCATCTCTCACTTGCTCAGGCCAGCAGAGAAAGGAGGATGGACTTCCTGGTGTTGTTGGACGTTTCTAGGGTGTTTTAACCTGCATCACTGCAGGAGAAAAGACAAAGAAGAGAGATACAGAAAGGGCTCACTTGTAAATGAGCTTCTCAGTGGTGGGCTCAGGCCTCCATAGCCAATAAGCCCTATAACCGGCTACTACTACCAGGAAGCAGAGACTTCTGAGCTACGACTGATTCATTACAGCCGATTCCATCCAACTGAGAAAGGTGAAAAGGGAAGAATTCAGAGGAAGTGAGACAGAGGAGGCCAAGGAAAAGAGACAGACACAGCAGCCCTAGAGAGCAGGAGGGAGCAGGCAGAGAACAGGGCAGCAGGCACTTGTCTTGTGGAGGCCTCCTTGGATGGAGGCCCAGGACCTTGATGGGGGTGGCTGGCTCACATTCACAAGGGCTTTCAGAGCTTTCAAGTTGTTTCCCTGCTGCTTTGAAATACCACCTTCCCAATGATCCAGGCCCAGCTCATACATCAGAATGTGTCTGTGATGTAAAGAGGCAAAAGTATGTACTTGCTGCCCCAATTCCTGAATTTTTGCAGGATAATTAAGCAGCATTTTCATTGGGAGTGTAGTCAAATGTGATTTTTATTGGAGGTTCTTATTTTTCCAGATGCATGCAGAGAGTAACATGCTGTGGAAATAACATTTATTTAACAGGTACCTACCCCATGTCTATGGATTTCTACAGATAAGGATACTGAGGCCCAGAGAGGTAAAGTCTCTTAACCACAGCTTCCTTCCTCCTCCCCTTCCTTTTGCACAGAAAGAGCCCTCTGGAACCATTCTAAGCCACCCTGTGAATCTTGTCATGTCCATAAACATAAATGCATAAACACAAACTTTCTCTTCCTTATTCTTAAACATATACTTTTACTGAAGATTATTTTAGAGCATGACATGATACAGTAATGATCCAAACAATAGTCCATCCTACTTGAGTTGCTTTCATTATATAGTATGGCATTTGTATCAACTGATACAGATTTAGATTTATACATTGGAATTAATGTTATAAGAAAGGTAATGATGCAGGATTTTTTGCTCCTTAGCTCAGCTAATCTAGGGTCTTGTCTCACAACCAGGAAGAATGAGGCATGGGGACACAATGAAGGGTGAGGAGGATAAAATTTATTAAGAAAAAAGAAAGCTCTCAGCAAAGAGAGGGGGTCCTGCAAGCAAGTTTCCACCACCCCCCAAGTGAATACCAGGGCCACCATACATGAGCTGAAGAGGCCAGGCTCTTCCCCTGCATAAGGCACAAATTTTTGATGGTTTCACCCCATTCTCCCAGTGCATGTGGGTCTCCAATCCACTGTGGGCATGCCCAGGCAAGGCCCTGTGCAGGTTTCCTATGTGCACAAAACATCTAGTGTAAACACTTTTGGGTGTGGGATGGAGATTCTCTGAGGACCCTTCCCTATCTGACTAGGCCTTTGTCTACCTCCTGCCTCTATCAGTAATAATAGTAGTAAGAATACAAACTATGCTGGTTGAAACACTGTTTTGTTATGTTACGACACAGTCCTCCCACTTAATCCTTACAACACTCTATGAAGAGGTATTATTTTTATACTATTTCGTAAATGAGGAAACAGAAACTTACAGTGATTAAGTAACAGGCTTAAGGTTACCCAACTGGGAAGTGTAGAATCAGGATTCAAACTGTGATTTTCTTGACTCCTCAACCCTAGTTCCTCGACCCTATTCTAGTCTCATTGCCTTTCCTCAAGTTTCATCTGAACCCAGCTCTACTAAACTAAATTTATGCTTGCATTTCCTTCCTAGGTCCCTAAATAGAAGTCCCTTGACTGCATTCCTGGAGCCTTAAGATTTCTGTCAGTGCTCCTTCCAGCAGGTGTCAGGATACCATTTCCCTTCTACCTTTCTCTTGAGGCCCTTGGCTGGCTCCTGGGATATCCCAGCTCACTCAGGACTCATGCCTCTCACTGGCATTGCCCATTGCGCCTCTTCTCTGCTCCTGAGTCTGGCGTTTCTGGAACACTTTGAGTACTTTTGTTGTTGCTGCTGTTTGTTTGCTTGCTTGACTGCTCTTCTGCCTTCTGATCTGAGAAAGGCAGTTGGACCACAGGGAGACTCCCTGGGCTGCAGCTGGCCGGTGGATCCCACACGCTCCCTCCGTTCCCCACAGGGCATTGAGTGGCTGCATTTTCTTTGTGCCTCCTCACTCGTCTGCTGTATATTATCAGCTTATTTCTGTTTTCCCTTTTATAAACTTTTAAAACAAATTCTCATCAACCACCTAAAGCTTTTATATAACTTTTACTCCTGAAGCTTAGGTCAAGCTTCTTTTTAAATAGTAGCTTATTTCTATTTTTGCCTTTATAAACTTTTAAAAACTTTTAAAAGAAATTCCCATCATCCACCTAAAACTTCATATAACTTTTACTCCTAAAGCTTAGGTCAAGCTTCTTTTTAAATGCCATTTGAATGCTAAGTATATTTTGAGCTTTACGAAATAGGACTTTATTCTTGTGTAATTAAACATTTCAGCATAAAATATTTTGAAGTTTAGAAAGGTTTAGATAATAGTTATAAATACCTTTTAATATTTTTACAGTTTTATACTTGTTACCACCCAGCTTTACAAAATCTTAAAATTTAGCCATATGTTTTTGAGTTTTTTTTTTTTAAAGAAAGAAAGCATTAACTCCTAATTCTGAAAACTGGTTGTTAAAAGGGAATAATCAAGTGTGCGACCTGACTTTTCTGTTGTGTACTATATTTCAGGATAACTGAATAGCCCTTGTAGCCAAAGTAATTTTTTTTTAACAGAAAAGTTCAGCGTAATGCAATCTACTTCAACAAGTACTGTTTTGTGAGCACGAATGAAGTCATCGCTGCAGACAATGATCATCAATGGATGAAATTACTAAATGAAAGATTGTCAGGGATCACTGCAGTAGAGGAATTAGGCTGCTCCCATCTTGATCCATCTTCACCAATCACTAAAACACAGTGTGCCTGCCAATATGGAAAAATGAAAGTATTCAGGACAATTTAGGAAGTGTTCTTGCCAAAAAAATATTAAATCTGAATTTAACCAAATCTCACACACATTGTTTCTGTGAGAAACATAGAAGGAGAAGAAACAAGTTAAATGGCTGCAGGAGAAAGCAAATTGAGTAATCCAGAATGGGAGGCAGTACAGAGGACAACTTGATCCAGCTTCCACAACAAGGAAAATATGAAAAAGGTGTGTGTTGAGGGGTTTTGGGGTGGGGTAGGGAAAAGGAAGTCCTGCTCTTCATTTGAAGCAATTTAAGAGACATTAAGACAAAACTTGATTTGTGGCCCTTGTTTGGCTCTTGATTTGTTCAAGCTAGTGTCAAAAGATATTTCTGAGGCAATTGTGGCAACTTAATATAAACTATATATTTTAGGTGATACCAAAAGTTATAAATAATTCTGCTAGATTGGATAACATTATGGCTGTATAAGAAAATGTGTTTTTAGAGATGACTACTGAATTAAATCATTTGCTTTAAAACATTTACAACAAAATGTCACAGATACATTTGAATTCCCTGAGTAAATGCTTTCCTGATCTGATTTTTCTGCTTCCCTCACCAAAAATGTTTACTATCTGAACTCCAAATTTACTGCTTCCACCCACATTTGTTTCTATTACATTATATGTATGTGTCCTCACATGATATATAGCGTTAGTTTTCATATTTTTAAACCTTCTGTATTAGGCTGTTATTGCACTGCTATAAGGAAATACCTGAGAATGGGTAATTTATAAGAAAAGTGGTTTAATTGGCTCATGGTCCTGCAGACTGTAGAGGAAGCACAGTGCATCTGTTTCTGGAGAGGCTGCAGGAAGCTTCCTATCATGGCAGAAGGTAAAGGACGAGCAGGCACATCACATGGCAAAAGCAGGAGCAAGAAAGACAGGGCATAAGTGGGGGGTGCCACACACTTTTAAATGACCACATCTCATGAGAACTTACTCACTATCACAAGAATAGCACCAAGGGGCTGGTGCCAAACTATTCATGAAAAATCCACATTCATAATCCAATCACCTCCCATTAGGCCCCAACTGCAACACTGAGGATTGCAATTTAACTTGACATTCGGGCAGGGACAAATTTACGAACTATATCACCTTCCTCAAACAGTATGTTATCACATGTATCATTGCATAATACATATATTAAACATGAGATTACCTTTTTGAGATGTATTCATTCTGATTGATATAGATCCAACCATTTATTTCACTACTTTGTTATTTTCTGCTATAAGACTATTTCACAATTTCTTTATTGATCCAGCTGTTAACTCATATCTGGGCTGTTTTCAACTTAACACTGTGACTAGCAATGCTGCAATGAACATTCCACATTTGTTAGACTCCTCGTGAAGTAGATTTGCTGAGTTGAAAGGTGTGTATGCTTTTGCTTTTACCAGAAATCAAAAATTATCTTCCTGAGGTATTGTAAGAATGTATATGCCCAACACATCTTGTGAGGCTATATGAATCTTCCCATGTTTGCCAACACTTGGAGTTATCGAGTATAACTAGAACGACTTTTGATGACAGTTGTTTAGAGATTTTCTCACATAGAGACTCAGGCTTTTAAATGCAGTTATCCAAAAGAAAGCACGTTGAAAATTGAAAGAGCAATACAAACTATAAAGCAAATCCGTAATCAAAGTGTACGCATATTCCAAAGTCCCTGCGTCATGGCCTGAATGCGCCGTAGAGTCATTCTAATCCCAGCACCTTTCCCATTTTCTTTTTAGCCTACACTGAACATCCTGAAATCAGACAGCAATCAAGACTTAAACCACCCCAAAGGAAAGAACACTGGTGATCTATGAAGGAAGACTACAGGTCACGAAAGACCAGATGGAAATAATATTGTGTGCCAAGAGCGAGGGCAAAACATCTTAGCTTGTAAATTCTCTACGGGTCTCTCATGATAGTGGTGGGGCTTGGTAGAGGAAAAGCCTGGGTGAGAAACAACTGCAAATGTAACTGATACATTCATGGGCGTGATGAAACAGCCAGACCCAAGCTACTCTGACTTAGGAATGGTAGACTCACTTTATGGATCAACAGAAGCAATGAAGAGTGAAGAGCTAGGAAGTAATTATTTTACAAGAAATTATTATTAATTTTTGTTATTTTAGATGTACAAGAAGTGTTAATAATAATAAAGTAACCCACAACTGAAATTAAGAAACAAAGAATTATCATTATGTTTGAAAACACACATGATGCCCTTACCTTGAATTTGAAGTTTATGATACCCATGCAAGTCATTTGGCTTTCATTGATAAGTTTTTGCCCCTACTACATATGAACAGGTATTTGCATGCTGTAAAATGACCTTCTATGGTCATTTTACAACTTTTTTTTTCCTTGAACATTATGTTTTTTAGAATCATTTATATATGTAATTCTAGCTCATTCATTTATGCTGCTGTCTAGAATTTGATGTGAATACACCACAGTTTATTTATGCACTTATCTGCTAAAGTGCATTTAGATCATTCCATTTCCTGCTGTTGTGTGCTGTACATGTTTTCTGTGCATATATGCCAATCTTTCTCTAGTGTGTATGCCTAGAAGTACACTTTCTGTGTCGGAGGGGTGAGAATCTACAACTTTGCCAAATTGCTTCCTAAATTCATTGCCCCAACGTGCACCCTGCAGAGTATCTGATTTCAAATTGTTCCACATCTTAGTCAACACTTGGTGGTGACAGATTTAAGTTTGTTCCTTCAATGTAATGTGCATGACGTGGTTTTATCAATGTGTTTTTAATTTATACTTTCTAATTGTTGGCAGAGATTCAAGCTGCTTCTTTGGATTCCTTGTTCACATTTCTTGTCCATTGTTTTTTCTAGGGAATTGTTTTATTGTGAGCATATATATGTGAATATGTCTGAACATTTGTGTAATATGTAGGAACTCCCTATAATTGTGGGAAGTTTTTACAAATTTTATTCAGCCCCAAAATTGTCTTAATTTCTCCCAAAGCCAAGATAGCCTATTATATTACACCATCTTCTTCTCTCTGTCCAACTTGAAAGAATACAGAAAGGCATTTCAAAACAGGCCCAGAAGCAGCCTGCCCTACCCAGAATTCTAGTCCTTTGCTTGACCTCTGTATTAAAAATAGGGAGAAATTGCCAGAATTCAGACATATGTATTTTTAATAGTTTTATTGGGACATAGTTGACATACAATACGTTTCATATTCAAAGAGAACAATTTGAGAATTTTTGACGTATATATACATATATACACTGATGAAATTATCATCACAATCAAGACAGTGAATCTGGCCAGGTGTAGTATCTTACACTTATAATTTCAGCACTTTGGGAGGCCGAGGCAGGAGGATCACTTAAGCCCAGGAGTTTAAGGCTGTAGTAAGCTATGACTGCACCTAAAATTTTGTCACTCCCATCTCCAGGCAATCACAGATCTGTTTCTTGCCACTAGCAATGTGTTTCTATTTTATTAAATGTAGAATTACACAGTATGTACTGTTTTTTGTCTTGTTTCTTTGATTCAGCAAAATTACTTTGCAACCCATCTATGTCTTTAAGAGTATCACTAGTTTATTCCTTTTCATTGTTGAGTAGTATTCCATTATATGGATATATTACAGTTTATCAATTTGTCTGTTGATGGTCATTCAGGATGTCTCCAGTTTGGGATTTTAAAAATAAATCTGCTAAAAATATTCATGTACAGTCCCTTATGGAGATCTATCTATCTATCTATCTATCTATCTATCTATCATCTATCCATCTAACTATCTACCTACCTACCTATTCATATTTGTACACACACAGGCACACACATAGACACATGTACACATGTACATTTGTTTTTCTTGAGTAAATATTTTGGAGTGAAGTGGCTGTATTGTATGGTAGTATATGTTTACGTTTTTTTTTTTTTTTAAAAAAGTGCTAAAAGATTCTTCAGAGTGATTGTATCATTTTGCATTCCCAACTACTGTGCATGGTATGAGAGTGACATATTTCCACAGTCTCACCAATATTAGCTGTGGTCATTATTTTTTATTTTGCCGTTCTAGTGGATATGTAGTGGTAGATCATTGCAGTTTTTATTTGATTTGCATTTACCTGATGGCTAATGGTATTGAACATCTTTTCATGTGTTTATATTCCATCCATAGATCTCCTTTGGTGAAGATCTAAAGAAAGATGGAAAATATTTTTTTCCACTCATCATTAGGTTGTTTGTTTTCTTATTATTAAATTTTGAGTGTAATTTATAATATTCTGAATTCGACTCCTTTATAAGATATATGTTCAAAAAATATTTTCTCCCAATCTGTAACTATCTCTTCATTTTCTTAATATTGTCATTTGAAGAAGTTTAATTTACCAATTTGTTTTTTTATGAATCCTGCTTTTGATATCATGTGTAAGAAATATTTGCCCAACTCAGGATCACAAAGGTTTTCCCTTATGTTTTCTTCCAGAATTTTTATAGTTTAAAGAGATTTACACTTATTTATAGGATGCTTCCTGAATTAATTTTTGTTTATGATGTATGGTACGGATTGATGTTAATTTTATTTTTGCTTTGGATATCCAATTGTTTCTGCACCATTTGTTGAAGAGATGATCCTTTCTCCACTGAATTGTCTTTGTACCTTTGTTGAAAATCAGTTGTGTATATATGGGTGGGTCTCTCTAGACTCTCTATCCTGTTCTACTAATCGATTTGCTTATCTTTATACCATATTACACTCTCTTGATTATGGCTGCTTAATAGAAAATAAGCCTTGAAATCAGGTAGTGTGAGAAGATGCTTCTCATGACTTCACATATATCTGACATCTCAGCATAACTCCCACAGTATAAATATGAAATTTTCTTTTGATGCACAAAGGTAAATGAAGATAGAGAGGTAGATCAGATGAAATAGGATCAACAGTCAACATCCATAAGAGCAGCCAGCCTGGAAGCTTTATGCTGACCTATCTCCCCTTTGGCTAGCACTGAATAACCAGTTCCAAATCCTTACTTTCTCTGAGGAGCTGTTATCCTTCAGTCGACACACTCCTAATTACACTTCTGGGCTTTCCTGAATCATCCTGCTAGCCTGATAGCCCCAAATGCCCGTCCTCATAGATTCTCTTTTGGGTTTCCTTAGCTTAGGGATAATGGTCATTAATTTTGATATTTCTTCTTAATTTCATTCCTTAAGCTCCAGGGATGCCCACATGTCACTTCCAAATCTGAACACAAGATTATGTTAGAATGTCTAACTTTTGTTTTAGATGTTTCACAAAGTGATGAGATTTCAACAGTCCTTAGAGATGTTAGTTTCTGGGAGAATGACGCTAGCATCTCATACTCTTACTTAAGAGCACAACATCTAAAATTGGAATATCAATTAGTTATTCCTTAATGATGTATGCCATGCACTAAGCTTCTGCTATGAGAATGAAGAAATTGATAGAATGTAGTCTCTATTCTCTAGATGCTTCAAATCTAACACATGCCACACCTTCAAGACCCAAGGTCACTTAAAGATTCTAGCTATGGATCAATATCATCTAGGTTTCAGAACCCAAATCTATAAGTTTTCCCCAGATAAAATTGTTGTCATCACTGGGAAGGAGTAGGAGGCCTTTTCTGTTTCTAGTCAGGCATTCTGATTCAGGAATAGTAGGATTCGGTTGACAAAGACAAGCTCAAAAAAAAAAGAATAAAACACTGGGACAGAATCAGATGCCAGAAGCAGAAGCCAAGCCCTCAAAGGAGTCACACAAGGTCAGTGAACATTTATCAGAAAAGAACAGAGACAGAATAGGGAGTAAATGAATGAAAAATTGTCTTTACTTCTTGACTAGGAAAGGTGTATATGCAGGAGAGAGTGGGTGAAACCGAATTTGAGCCTCAAGGTTAAAAGTTCAGTTGGCATTACCTTTCCCACTGCGGGGGCTCACTGAGGCAGGGAGCGTCCAGACATGTCCCAGAGGATGGAAATGAATCACTGTGCAGTTGCCTATCTTCTGTGATAAATGTGGGTTTTGCACACATCATTAAGAACATTTCACAAAAGGCCGAGACATACGGTCCCTGCCAAATCAAGCAGTTCTTTAAAAACCATTGCCCAGCTAAAGTGCATCATACGGATAGACTGGAGAGTGCAACTGGAAGTCTCCAGTTCTAGCCTGGGAAGGGGAGGGTGGGGTATTCCCTGCTCCAGAACGATGGAAGAGCCTCCCCACCACACTTTGATTGGGGGTGCTGAGGAGTTAGAAGATGGCATCAAGCTTCCATGACCATGGAGACCTGGAAATTTAGCCCCAGCTGGAAGAAGCTATCCAAGGCACGGAGCAAGGGGACTGTGGGGGCTGATCTAACTGCAGTGGGGATTTGGGAGTTTCCTAGGTTCCAAAGGGAAGCAAGTGCTGCTGGGAGGTCAATAGGAAGAAGTGGGACGGGTGAGAATAGGGTGGCCTCATATGTGGACTCAATGGCTTATAGCCAAGTTGGTGTGATTGCAATGGGGAAGACCTCCTGCCTGAAATAGTATTTTCCAGCCCTCATCTGTAGCCTATTCCTTTAAAGAGGGGCACAGACTTCACTTCATGATTAGAACTTAGGCTTATAATCAAAGTATCCCTAGGAGAGCAGAGTTCACTATAAGGGTATCCCTAGGACAGCAAAGTTCACTATAAGGATAAACTCTAGATGTTTTCTTAAGAGTAGTGTTAGAGGAAAGCACAGCTATATGATTCTGATGGAAGGGGGAAAAGTGCACAGAAAAAAGGGAATGGAGTCTGGGGGGCAGATTCCACGGTTCTCAGTGGCCGGCCTGATGTCATGACACTCAAGGCTGCCAGATTTGGCAAAACAAACACCAGGATGTTCAGCTAGATACACCTAAAATTGAAACTTAACTGGGTGCCCTGTATTTTATCTGTCAACCTCAGGCCAGTGGGAAGTTCAGTGTTACTCCCCTACTGAACCCCTCCGCAATGATTGCCTTGTGGATTCCCTGAGCCTTCACTTGGGTATGTGAGGGAGCTGGGGAGAGGCTGTGGAATGGAGGCAACAGAGCCACAGTACACAGGGAAGAAGATACCTTACCCGAGACCTAGAAGCGTAAACTCCTTAAGGACCTAGACTCTGTCATTTATCTCTGCATCCTAAATACCTTGCAAAATGCCTAGTACAAAGCAGGTTGCTTGAAACAGGTATGTTGAAATTCTATTTAAAAGGTAATAATTAATGGTAACAGTAGCAAACATGTACATAGTCTGTATTCCATCTGGACTTTCTTTTTTTAACTTTTTTTAATTCTTAATTTTATTTTATTTATTTATTTATTTATTTATTTTATTGCATTTTAGGTTCGGGGGTACATGTGAAGAACATGCAAGATTGTTGCATAGGTACACACATGGCAGTGTGGTTTGCCGCCTTCCTTCCCCTCACCTGTATCTGTCATTTCTCCCCATGCTCCCTCTTCCCACCTCCCCACTTCCCCACCTCCCTGTCCCTCCCCCATTTCCCCCCAATGGACCCCAGTGTGTAGTGCTCCCCTCCCTGTGTCCATGTGTTCTCATTGTTCAACACCCACCTATGAGTGAGAACATGTGGTGTTTGATTTTCTGCTCTTGTGTCAGTTTGCTGAGAATGATGGTTTCCAGGTTCATCCATGTCCCTAAAAGGATGCAAATTCATCGTTTTTGATGGCTGCATAATATTCCATGGTGTATATGTACCACATTTACCCTATCCAGTCTATCGTCGATGGGCATTTGGGTCGGTTCCAGGTCTTTGCTATCTTCGAAACCAATGAGAACGAAGACACAACATACCAGAATCTCTGGGACACATTTAAAGCAGTCTCTAGAGGAAAATATATAGCAATGAGTGCCCACATGAGAAGAAAGGAGAGATCTAAAATTGACACCCTATCATCAAAATTGAAAGAGCTAGAGGAGCAAGATCAAAAAAACTCAATACCTAGCAGAAGACAAGAAATAACTAAGATCAGAGCAGAACTGAAGGAAATAGAGACACAAAAAAACTCCTCAAAAAATCAATAAACCCATGAGCTGGTTTTTTGTAAAGATCAACAAAATAGACAGACCACTAGCCAGATTAATAAAAAAGAAAAGTGAGAATAACCAAGTTGATACAATAAAAAACGACAAAGGGGATATCACCACAGATTCCACAGAAATCCAAACCATCATCAGAGATTATTACAAACAACTCTATGCACATAAACTAGTAAACCTGGAAGAAATGGATAAATTCCTTTTTTTAACTTTTATTTTAAGATGCAGGGTACACATGCAGGATGTGCAGGTTTGTTACATAGATAAACATCTGTCATGGTGGTTTGCTGCACAGATCAACCCACCACCCAGGCATTAAGCCCAGCATCCATGAGCTATTCTTTCTGGTGTTCTCCCTCCCCTCACCCTCTGCATTCCCCCCAACCTAACAGGCCCCAGTGTTTGTTGTTCCCCGCATGTGCCCAGGTGTTAAAAATAATTACTTCTAGTTCTGTAAAGAATGTCAATGGCAGTTTGATGGGAATCTATAAATTACTTTGGGCAGTATGGCCATTTTCACTATATCCATTCTTCCCATGGATGAGCATGGAACGTTTTTCCATTTGTTTGTGTCCTCTCCGATTTCTTTAAGCAAGGTTTGTATTTCTCCTTGAGGAGGTCCTTCACTCCCCTTGTTCGCTGTGTTCCTAGGTGTTTTATTCTTTTTGTAGAAGTCATGAATGGGAGTTCATTCACAATTTGGCTCTCTGCTTGCACCCGGGCTGTCTAAATACTTTACTGAAAAGCTGAAGATGGTTCCTCTGACATGGTACAGGTGACCTAAAAAGGACTTCTGCTAGTACAAGGAGGAACGTTTTTGATATTGCTTTTTAATTAAGTGGATGCCTTCATTATTAATGTGTAATCCTTCTTCTTAGGAGTGGGTAGGCTGTCCATGCCTCATCTTCGTCTTCCATTCAACTTCGTCTCCTCCAAAAACCGAAAGTACAGACAAAGTCAGTTACATTCTAGATTCTCCCCTACCTTCCCTCTACAGCCATTCCCACCTCCAGTCCTCAGAGGCACCTGATGCCCCACTCAGCAGACCCACACCACCCATCCACAGTGAAAACCCATCATGATGAATGCAAGGTTATCCATCATTAAGGGAGGAAATCATTTCTGAAATCATTTCTTAACGCTTTTCCCAAATAGAGATAATACGAGGTTCCAGAGGAATTGGATTATCCAGGGTCCTCTTTGCCTTCCTTCACACAGAGAGCACCCCCAAGCTTTGCTATGTTCTCATAGAAACAGGCAAACAGAGAAGGCAAAGGATTCAATAGTGGACCATGAGCATCTCTAGCCTGGAATGAACTGGCCTCACATTTGCCAAACAGAACATTTGGAAAGCCCGGCTTCACTACATCTAACGAAGTCAGGCCAGGGAAGCCCCCAGACAATTTAAAGGTTGGAGAAAGTAGGTTTGGTATGACTGCTGCTGCTTTTTTTTCCCAAATGATTTGTTTTTTCAGACAGAATCTCAAATGGACCTCTTGACCCCTCCACTGCCATCCCACCCCCACCTAATTGTAACCTCCTTGTGGAGAGAACTGGCCACACGTGGTTCTTATTCATTTGCATTTAAATCATCAAAATCTTGTTTAGTCAAAATCCCTCTCTGTCCAAGGAGTCTTTTATGAGCTGACAGGATAAGCCTGGCTTAAGTCTATCGTTGTAATTGGGGAGATTTTCCCCCCCTTTTCTTTGAACTGAGAAGCTGCCAGTTCCAAGCCAGCCCTAACCCAAAGCAGGCTGGAGAAGCTGTATTAGTTATTTACTTGTTGGATTGTTTAATTCTGGAATCCAGTCAGCTCTGGCACATGCCCTAGTTGGTGAAAAGTATTCTCTAAGTTGTTTTCATGGCATTGTTCTGGTCCAGTCAGCAAGATTGTGCATCCAGAAGCTCTGCCTGCTAAGGTTACCTGGGCTCTCATTTCCACTTCACTTCTGCTGCTGCTGTCCTAGACCAGGCCAGCGTCCTTCCTCCCCGTGGAACTCAATGGCTTCCTGACCATGTTGTTCTTCTCCTGCAGAACTCACTGGCTTCCTGACATACGCAAATTCTCGTGCTGCAGAGTAAGCTCCTGTGCCCTTGCTCTGACCACGCCACTCTCCTTCCGGTGGCACTTCTCAAACAGTCATGCGTCGATGGTTGAGGAATACATGGTCATGTCCCAGGGACTAAGCAAAGTCACAGACAAACGTGGAACATTTCCCTAAAAGCATCACGCCTACCCCAAAATTGAGAAAAGTGCTGTTATCTTATATTTCAAAATGCTACAGAAATATGGAGTAGACTCCAACATTATACATTCTAAAGTTAAAACGTGCGCCTTCAGGAAAATTTTAAGCTGACACTCCTTTGGACTAAATCCCTAGGTCCCCAAGATTGAAGATTATTGCCTTCTGCCATTAGTATATGTTCATAAAAGTTGGAGAAAGCCTAGAATAGAGCAGCCCAAATCCTCCATTGTACTTTCAAGGCCCAGCTCATTCCTTCCCCCAACCCTGTCCAATCTGTCACTTGCATGTACCTTATTCTCTAGATAAATGGGACAATTCATCACTCTCCAACACATTTTCCCATTAGACATTTTTTTTTTAATAACCAGAATACCTTTAAATTTCCCTATCTTTGTCCAACTGGAATCCAGATCTAATGCCAGATCCATTTTTTCATTCCATTATAAATGCATTATTTTTGTACTTCAAAGTCCTAGTCACGGTACTAGGATTTCAAGGAATACTGCTGGAGGGATGGTTGATTGAACACAATTACTGAGCCCTCGAGCTGTACAGAGAGCAATAGAACATTTCTCTGCTTAGAAAGAGAGAAACAGGGACAGGATGGTGCTAAGTGGAGAGTGTAAAGCCCTTTCCTAGCACTACTTTTTCTTCAACTTCAGTAGGTACAAAGTTTTGTGTTTAGAGTGAGGAGGCAAAGACTGGGGTGTGGGCAGGGACTCAGGGGAGGGGCACAGCTTTTTCTAGACGGAGCTCATGATGCAAAAACTGGTAAGAAAGATGGATGAAATGAATTGCAAACTGGATATTTGCAAACATGTTTACTTCCCCCAACACACTATATATATATATATATATATATATATATATATATATATATATATACACACACACACATATATATATACATATATATATATATTTAAATTGGAGAATTTTCAAATAAAAGTCTCGAATTTCTGATTCCCTTGGCAAATGAAATTGACTGGGGACTCTGCCTGGCCTCCCTGCCCCTCTCAGGGCCATCTCAAGATATGGCATGAACTCTGTTTCACCGCGGTTTCCCCCACTCCACCGCACAGGCAGACACAGTGGCCTCCCACGTGTGCATTTTGACTTGCTGCCCTGCTACAGAAGATGGACAGAAACAGTTACACATTCCAGCTTAGGGTCCACAGGTAAACGTAAGGGCACGTCGGAGAATGAATAGTGATTGGCTAGAGGCAGAGGCAAGAGCCTCGTTGGAAGAAGTGTATTGGAAGAGCCTTTTTTGCACGAAGTCATTCAGTCTTTAGAACTCCTCTCTGCAAAAAAGCATCACTGGCCTATGGCATTGTCTGAAGAGGCATTCCCAGGCTCTGAGCTGCAGCTTGGCACCAGCACATCAGCAGTGCTCTCCCTGCTTCGTCTCCAGTGTCCAGCCTCTGCTCCCTTCGAAGCCCCGGTCTTGGCTCCCCTCACCTGATTTTCCCCGGGTCACATTAGAGCTTCTCCTGCCTCTGAGTGCGCAGAACCAGGCGTTTTGCCCAATCCATTTCAAGGACAATTAGAAAAGTTCATCCAAGATCAAATCTCTCCTCTTCCATTTCCAAAACAATCTGTAATGTTGGAGGCGGGGCAAAGTCAAGTGCTGTCTTCCTTTCCTGGGCTCAGGAATGAGGGGCTTGCCTTTGCCTCCCTGATCTACCCCCAACTCCGATGAGGCCTCTGGCAAGGGAGCTGCTCCGTCCCCATGCTTCTCATTTCACCCGTAACAGTGGGGAGACACGCCGTAGCTGATAGGGATCCTCCAAGGAGTTTTCTGGCTGTTAGGCCAGGCCCAAGCCCTTCTGAACAGGCCATTCTCAGGGCCTCAGATTTCAGAATGGGGAGATTAGCGAGGGGTGTTCAGACCCAGCAGAGCCCTCTCCTGGCTGTGCCTCTGCAGAACTGAGGAACTCCCGTCGCTGCGGCTGCTGGGAGCTGCAGCTTGCTCTGTCTCTGAGGGCCGGCAAGGGAGCGACGGAGGGAAACAGACAGAATTACTAGCAAATTGGCATTCCTTTTCCATCTTAGTCTGCAGTGAAATCAAAGAGAAAGCGCTTCTGTGCTATCTTCAAAGATGACAAGCAGAAGAATTCCACTTCTTTTTAGTGTTCTGGATTTTTCTTCCATGCTCTCTTCTTCCCACACACAAAATCCTAGAATTTGATAATTGCAATATACAAATATCCTTTAAAAGTCTTTGGAGTACAGTTCTCCTCATTTTGCAGATATAGAAACAGTCGTGAAGAGAGGGACAGTGGCTTGCTGAAGGCCACATATTAAAGAGTGTCAGGATGGGGATAAAAAACTTTTTTTTTTTTTTTTTTTTGAGATGGACTTTCACTCTTTTGCCCAGGCTGTAGTGCAGTGGTGCAATCTCGGCTCACCGCAACCTCTGCCCACCAGGTTCCAATGATTCTCCTGCCTCAGCCTCCGAAGTAGCTGAGATTACAAGCATGTAATATCAGGCCCAGCTAATTTTTTTGTATTTTTAGTGGAGATGGGGTTTCTCCACATTGATCAGGTTGGTCTTGAACTCCCGACCTCAGGTGATTCATCTGCCTTGGCCTCCCAAAGTGCTGGGATTACAGGCATGAGCCACTGTGCCCAGCAAAAAACTTTCTTAGTTCTTATTCCTGAGAACCATCCCAGTGGTTCCCAACATTTGGTCATGAGCACATAACTTTCTTTATTTTGGGCGTGTCTGCAAACATCTGTGTTATCGGTTAATACTTTTTCGTTAGCCAGATCCATTTTATACTTAAATGCATCTATTTTAAAAGGAAACGATGTCACTAATGCTTGTGGAAAAGCAGCATTACTTACCTTAAATATTGGAGACCACAAGGCAAATGTAATACATGGAAAATGACATTCTGAAATGAGCTGGGTACTGTAGTCTGTTGAGATTCTTGCTTCAAGATCTATTTGGGGGGGTTACAATGAGAGCTAAGAGTTTGAAAAGTGCTAACAAGATACTGGCACCCGACCAACACATCCTCCTGGAAGGGAAGAAGAAGAATTGAAATGGAATGTTCTTACAAAAAACCAGCAGTGACTCTTCACACATCAGCACAATTTTCTCCAAACACCCATGGTACATGTTCCTCATTCTGGGGTCGCGGTCCTGGATCATGGTGTCTTCAGAAGGATGGTGGGCTCTTTCCCTTGCTAGTTTCCCTTCTCAAGGACTAGGCTGCACAGATGCTGAAGGTAGACACAATATTCCTTGCACGTTTCAAAAAATATGGACAGTGTTTCCTATGGAGGAACAAATTTTTCTGTCAGATGGTGAAATTTCTCACAACATTCTGATTGAGGATGTCCTAGAGAGGGAAGCAGGATTAAGGATAAAGGAGAGTGATTAAGGACATTTTGGGGTCAAAAGACAGCGACGTGATTTTCTGTACACGAGATATCCTCCACCTTCCCCTTATCCACACCCCATATGTCACACTGTGACACACATCATTTTCAGTCAGTGATGATGGAAATGAACAGGATTCCCTGATCATGGCAATAGCAAACAAAGGCTCTGCATGTGGTCTGAGGCTTAGGAGTCCAGGTGAAATCAAGTCTGCCCAGTACTGAGTCGTCCATCCTTTCACCACCTCCCCTCTTCTGTATTATCACTGCAAGGAAGGGACCAGTCAGAAAATGGTTCCTAACCACCTGCCACTGTGCTAGACGTGGTATCACAGAAATAACAAATGCACTGCAGTACATTGCACCTGCACTTAGAGTGGCTTTGTGTGGCTGAGACAGAGTTTCTTCATATTAAAGGACAGCAAGGACATACATGCCACATACAAGATGATGGAGGTCCCAGGAAAATGCTGGGAGTCTGGAGAAGGGAGTGAGGCCAGAGGCTCAGTGCAGCAGGAAAGCTTTGCAGAGGAGGTAGTATTTTTGCAGGACTTCCTTCTCCCTATTTCCCCTGGTCTTCCTCCTTCCCCTCCTGCCCTTGTCTAGTTTGTACTGACAGCGGCCCGGGCAGGGAGCTTGGCTCTCACTCCTGGATGTGGGCTGAACAAGCATCCTGGCATCCCGCAGTGGTGGGAGGCTGGCCAGGTGGACAGCCCCCACGCTGCTGCCTGTGAGATCCTCGAAGACAGATTTACCAGTTGCCAAATTCTCCTTGTAGCCCACTCTCCTCCCTGAGGCCATACGCAGCAATTCCTGAGGCCTGGTGAGGGGAGGAGAGGGCTCAGAAAAGGCAGATGAAACAGAATCACACACAAACTGCAGGGACTCTGCAGGGCCGCCTCCAGCAGATTCCTCCTCTGTCTTTACAACTCCCCTCAGGCAGGAGGGAGGGCACGGGCTGGCAGATCCGCAGTTTCCACTCCCCTGTGGCTCCTCCTCACTCTCCATGGTTGCCTTGCAGTGTTAGGGAGCATCACAGAGACCCTATAGGGACAGCCCAGGCAGTGGGGCCAAGGAAGCAGGTATCTTTCAAAAAGGCCAAAAGACGACAAAGAAAACTGCTGGGTGCACGCAGATGGGACTGTCTGAACCTCTGTGAACTGAGACCTCAGGGGTCAGGGTCACCCACTGCCAACCACACGACAAGTAAAGCTAATGAGGCCAGGGCACTGAAAATGCCTGCGATAGTCCCTGCCTCCCAGAACCTACTTGTTGGCTCACAAGCCACTGATCTCACTGCACAAACGAGGACATGGAGTAGTAAGCCAAGGGGACCTGGCTCAGCATGACACAGAACACGAATGGTAAAAATCAAAAGTTGAACCTAGATCTCCCCCTTCTATCTCCAGTTTGCCCATATGCCTTTGGTAGTTTGGGGTAAGGCGTGGAGTGGTGGGGAGACTGTTCAGATTGAAATAACAGTGAAATATTTCCAAGTGATATGGAATGGCCTGGGCCAGACTAAGCCACCTCTGGCTGTTCCGTGGTTGCTTGGGTCATGGATTACACACAGGCCTGGCTGCTGTGACCTCCATCCCATGCACCCTGAAGGTGGGCTCCTTGTTCCGCCACTGTGAACACTGCCTGCAAAGCTGGGGGCTCCTGGCCCTACTGCCTATGGGTCCTGGTGGGCTATCTGAAGGCTGTCCCACTGAAGTCATTTCTGTATTTACCAGCAAGCCCAGCTCTCAGCTGAAAGGTGAACACTCAGAGGATGGGCTGGGAAACAGTCAGAAGATGGCATCTGATACTCAGCAAGACTCAGGGAGAAATCACCTCGCTGGGTGATAAAGTCGATGCAGTTTGCTTGTTGGTGAGAGTGGAACCCGGGGGCCAGGCATCTGGAACTCCCCAAACCTTGAATCCCCTACCCACCTGTCAACAGTAGGCAGCAAACTTGTTGGCACTGATGATCTGAGTGTGGTTTAGTAGTTCATGAAGAGGTTTGATAGAAAGATCACTGGCAGGGGAGGCAGGAGATCTTGAACAAGTCACTTGATCTCTCTAGGTTTCTTTATTTCATGTATAATTCAAGGGAGGGACTGGATAAAATCCACAGTCTCTACCAGTTTTGGTGAATATGTCTTATGTGCCCTAACTGCAGGAGACTCCATCATATGCCTGCTGGAGCTTGCTGCTATCAGAAGTGGGCACTGTTTGGCTACTGAGCCTCAGTTTTATTGGCTGCTGCATTTCTCAGTTTTATATGAAGATTTCTATTCCAGGCTTGGAAGGAAAATGAGAGAATGAAGTAAGATGGGTGGGGTTGAAGGAAAAGATGAAGAAGGAAAACAGTGAAAATGCAAACATGGATATGGTATTGGAGAGACAGGAAAAGCGAAAAAACTCAAGAAAAGCATAGTGAGATATTTCTGTTAAGGAATCATAGCACACTGAACACCAACGGCACACACAAGTCTGTCTCTTCTGTTTTCCGGACTTTCAGTGCGACCACATCTGCCCTGTCCACATTTGATGGTTGTTAGTATGACTGATAAACATTAATTGAGGACGTTCCCCTGTGCCCAGCCCCGTACTAGGGAAATATGGGGGTTCCCAGGAGTTCATCTAGGTTTTGATAATCATAAGCTCACATGATTTCAGAAAAAGAATATAAAAACCACACATGTGGAATTAAGCTGAAAACATATTTATTTAGCATGATAAAAAGTCACAACAAAGTACACATTTTAAAAAGCTGAGATCTACAACATACATCCCCAAATTCAGGAAAATAATGACATTTTCATTAATTAACTTCCAATACAGTACTTTTTCCCTATCTTCTCTTCAATCACCTTTTCCTGTGGTGGCAACTTTATAAAACCATTTTCTGTAGAGAGGGAGGAAAGATAATTCAGTCTTTCTTCAATTGAACTTTTCTTTTTTTGTGACAGAGTCTTGCTCTGTCACCCAGGCTGGGGTGCAATGGCGCAAACTTGGTTCACTGCAACGTCTGCCTCCCGGGTTCAAGCGATTCTCCGTCTCAGCCTCCAGAGTGGCTGGGATAGCAGGCACCCGCCACCATGCCCTGCTAACTTTTGTATTTTTAGTAGAGAAGGAGTTTCACCATCTTGGCCAGGCTGGTCTTGAACTCCTGACCTCGTGATCCACCCAAAGTGGATCACGGCCTCCCAAAGTGCTGGGATTGCAGGCGTGAGCCAGCGTGCTCAGCTGAAATTTGTTTTTTAAGAGCAATGATTAGAATGTACAAAAGGTGATTTCACACAACAAATGGACTTGCTGTTTGTCATACTGCTATGTTTGGGCCCTACAAATAGAGGAATTTTAATAAATTTTGGGTTTGTCTGACTCCTGTCGTAAAGGAAAAACATATGTTGTTCTTATAATGATATATTTCCATTGTCAAATGCAGTACTTATGGGAAAGAATTTCCATTTTGATGAGGAATCAATGAGAACAGACCTCTTGGGCCGTGACTGCGCACACCTGAGCATCAGAATAGTCTTTTCCACAAACTAGCTTTTCTTCCTTCAATTCTAACTTCGCTTCTCACACAGTCCCCACAGTCTTTAGGCAAAGAACTCACAGGATGTGTGTGTATCGCGGTGAGACCTCTGGTCCTACAATTTTGTCCTCGGCAAGAGGAGAATCACACAATGGATAGGGTACATTTTCCTGGAAGCCATTCCTCCACTGAAGTCGTGAGGAACGCTGTAACTGACTAAAAGCACCCTTAACTCTATCCTAAAAATGTCCAGGGCCACTCCCATACCTCCCATGTGAAGGGGAGTGCGAAGGAGGGAAAGTTGGGGTTAGAGGGATTCAATATCTTAACAAATAGCAATAAAAATATTTGACTCCTGCAACATTTTCAAAACCATACCGCCATGTGAGAACATTTTTAGGACCGCTCCCTGGAAGGGTCTTGGAAAGGGACAGTGCAATAAGGGTCCTTGAACTTGGGCTTCATTAGCTTCTTGGAAGATATGCCTCTGAGGTTTTGAGGGACCCATCGGACTGGTTCTCTGGCCTCACGTTCTGCTGTCATCCTTAGCAGCTGAGTCTGCTCCTAACAGTACAATAGCCCATGCACAACACTCCAGCTTCATCCCTCCCATCAAAATTGAATTCATTCTGTTGGACAAGGCTCTACTCTTCAAGAAATCTGGTTTTTAATGGTCATTTACATGAGCCTTTCTGAGAAAACAGGTGCATAGAATGCCTATAAGGGCAAATTCACTGCTAAAAGTTTATTGTAAATTGATAGACTAAAAATTTGGCTTAAATCACATTCATTTTATAGGTTTGAATATATCCTAAATGTCCAACATTAGAGAATTGGTTAATTATGCCAGTGTCCCACTAGCATATTTTTGAGTTATTTAGTGTAATTTTTGTGGACATGTATTGTTGGCCTGAAGAGCTTTCCCTTATAAGTTAAATAAATTTTTAAAAAACATATTGTAAGGGCATAATGGCATTTTAAAATTTAAAAACATATATGTATATCAATATAACTATGTCTCTGTCTATATCCATATCTAAATTGTTGTAGGAAAAATTAAAAATAGAAAAATGTCTGGAAGGTTCTGTATCTTGAAATGAGTAAGAGTAGTTGCTCTGGAAAGATAATCATGAAATTTTCTTGCTTATTATTTCATTTTTCTGTAATAATTACATCTTTTTTCTTTTTTTAAGAGTCAGGTTTTCCATCTGTTGTCTAGGCTAGGGTGCGGTGGCTCAGTCCCTTTCCTTTTCCTTGTAGCTGAGGTCTGTCTGTGATCAGCGACAGAGGAGTACAAGTCTTACACTGTCTGACCCGGTGGTGGTTTAGGGCCCTCAGTGAAGTCAGAGTGGGGCAATCCACATCTTGCAGGGTGATTTGTAGAACAAATTTCTATCTGACAACTTAGGATGCAATTTTTAGAAGCTGCTGTTCTTTTTGCCATGAATAAGCAGGCCTCTGTTTTACCTTTTTAATTAGTAAAATATTTCTTCTTTGGTTCATTTTTAAAGACAGTGGAGAATTCCACAAAGTGTTCATGCCAAAATGTCTACCGCAATCCCCCCGACCTGAGATAATGCCTGTGGCCGACCTGAGATAATGCCTGTGGCCGACCTGAGATAACGTCCATGGTGTCCATGCACAAGCATAGCAACTCTTTCCTCTACACATGTGCAGACGTATTAATTAATGGTATGTCAAGGTCAAATCCCTCCCTTCATAGTTAGATTTACTTGCAAACGGATGGTAAGGATGGCATAGTATCCCACCATGCGGTTGTTCCATAACTGAATTAACCATTTCCCCACTGTTGTTCACTTCGGGTGGCTTCCTAAGTTTCAATACTGCCAATGTTACAAATACGACCACAACAACCTTAAGAACAGATCTTTGTGAACAGCTTTGTTTTCTTCAAATTTGTTCTTAGAAGTAAAATAACTCGATCAAAGGGAATAGACCACCTCACAGCTTTGCACATGGGTCGCGCAGTTCCAAGAGGCCCCCATTCCCTGTGTATGTGGCCAGGGAGAGGGAGTAAGATACAGACAGCTCTGCAACACTCCAGGAGAAAGGTGGGGTGGAGAGACCCTGATGCTGACCACCCTTTCCAACCAGCTGGCCAGTGTCAAATAGGGCGCTTGAGCTCTATGAAAGCTGGAAGCAGGGAAGGGGCTCAGCCGAGCTGCCCACGAAACCCCTCAAGAAAGGCAGGGCTCTGGTAATGGCGTGAGGCTTGGAGCTCAGATATTCTGAGCGTTAGAAACTCGCAGTCTCTGTGCTTGAACCACCACCAAGACACAGGGCAAGATCTTGAAAAACATGGCTTGAGGGGGCTGCTGCACACATTACCCACATTATCACCCTTTTGTTTTTTTTAGATGGAGTCTCAATCTGTCTCAAGTGATTCTCCTGCCTCAATCTCCCTAGTAGCTGGGACTACAGGCCAGGTATTTTTTTTGTTTTTGTTTGTTTGTTTGTTTTTGTATTTTTAGTAGGACAGGGTTTCACTGTGTTAGGCAGAATGGTCTCAATCTCCTGACCTCGTGATCCGCCCCCCTTGGCCTTCCAAAGTGCTGGGATTACAGGCATGAGCCACCATGCCTGGCCTTTACCACCTGTTAAACCCCAACAAGCAAAGCTTCCAAAAGACTCTTCCTGGGTCCTGAGAAGCCAGAAGAACATCAGATTCTTCTTTGCATTGCCTTGGATTGTTTTTTCCTGTTCACTCTCCCCTCTGGATGTCACTCCTAGGATCAGCTCGGGGAAGCCATTGCTCTCTCTATTCCTCTCTCTCAATTTTCAGGCTCTCTTTGTATCTCTTTAATTCATTTATCCAACAACATATATTGGACAGGGTCTATTGTATGCAATAGACCTCAGGTACTGTGCAAAATATGAAGGTTAGAAAGATTAATAAGAAATATTTAAGAGTCTGTTGATAAATATCGACATGTTAGTTGATTTGCAGATCACTAAAATATAGTTGATAGTTTCTGTTTCTTTCACACAAATTTTTGGAGTAATACCTGGCAAATTGTGAGCAGCTGAAAAGTATTTGATGACTGAATACACACATTCAGCGGGATGTGTTTCTTAAGTACAATCACCTAGAGGAACTTCACAAAGCTTTATTTCAAGGTATAATTTATGATAATTTATAATAATAAAATGTACTTGTTTTAAGTGTATAATTAAATGGCTTTTAGTGTATTTACGGAGCTGTGCAGTTATCACTACAATTTACCTTAGACCTTCCCATCACCCCCAAAAGAAACCTCCTTCCCTCTTGCCGTCACTTCCACTGCCCTTGGTCTTGAGCTATCACTAATCTACTTTCTATCTCTATAGATTTGCCTACTCTGAATATTTGATGTAAGTGGAAGTCTACAATAGATAGTGTTTTAGTGTTTTGTGTCCGGCACTTCTGATCATATTTTTGAAGTTCATCTCTGCTATAATGTGTATTCATATTTTATTCCTTTTAATTGTGAATTACATTCTGTTGTGTAAAAATACCACATTTTGTTCATTTGTTGATGTACATTTGTGTTGTTTCCAGGTTTGGGCTAATCTAAATAACACTGCTATGAACATTCATGTACAGATCTTTGTGGGGACATATGTTTTCATTTCTGTTGGAATTGCTGGGTCATATAGGAATACTTTTTGATCAATGACTTCAGGAGACATTTATAGAAGGACACTTTGCTTGGCTAAATGATACTAAAATATATCTAAGATTCATAATCAGATGCACACATTGTGGCTGTCCCTGGCCCTTTTCTAACGGAGGCAAAGCCATTACTTTGTACCTCTCTTTTCCATACCTCTCTTCAGCTAAGAACTGTTGTACATGTTATTTTAATGCCTATTTTTCCACTTAGTACATGATGATGATTTTTTTGTTTTTCTATTCTTTGTATCTAATGGTCATACATTCTTCAACAGTGATGATGAGCTATAATTTATTAAACTAAATTCTTATTGAACATATTTATTTGTTTCAAAATATTTTTGGAGTTAAAAAATGTGCAGTGAGTATGGGCAAATTAATTTTATCCATAATAGTCAGTAATTTCAGAGAATATGTGAAAATGTTTTTTTCCTGGAGTGTTTTGAGGGCTTTGGTTGAATCTAGTCTATACTTATGTCAGTTGTGTATGTAAGCAATTAGCCCCCACATTTCCAGTAAAACTGGGTCTTATCATTAAAAAAATTAATACCAAAATGTACCCATAGGCAGGAAATGGCATCTTTTGGAATTAAGCTATGTTCTCTGATAACTTTGACATCAGTTGATACTGATAACTTTTCACATAGTCATGAACTATTTAGATTTCCTTTTTTGGGCACCCACACCCACACTATTCTAGGGAAGCCTTAGGATTTTCCTTCCCATTTCTCCCTCACCTGCTGCTCTGCCCAGGAGGCACAAGAAGAAACCCCTTCCCTTCACTAGCACCTTGAGTAGAGGGCTTGCGGAATGAACAGGTGGGTGCTGCTCCACCTGCCACTAGAGTAAGACCATGAGGCCCACTCCCAGGGCATAGGAAATATCTTCTGCTGCCCACAGACCGCCTGGTACCCACTGAGGTTGGCTCAACTGACATCTGAACCACAAAGGTCCCAACTCGGTTGGATCAAGTTTTACGACAGGATGAAAGTGAGCACTTTGGAGCCCATGCTTTGGCACTACCATCCTTTATCGGAAGGGCCAGCGTGTGGGTGGGGATGACCAGCTGTTCTCCCTTCCCCTTAGAGGCAGGACAAAGGAAGTAAGATCAAATTATAACAGAAGGGATGTCAGTTAGACAAGAGGAGGAACTTATTGCCAAGGAAGCTTGGGGAATGCTGAGCCTATGGAAATCTTTGATGAGGGGGAGTTCTCTGTGGTTTAATTGAATTCCTGCCTGAGGGTAGAGGATGGGCCTTGGGCTGTGCCAAAGGTGATAAGCTCTGGTGTGGCTCATGAGCACCCTGCTTCCTGCATGCCTACTACCACCTGGCAGCTTGAGGATCTTTCTTGGAACTATGACTTTAGAGATAACTGCACACTTTGGGTCTCTCCACCCCATCTTAGCATAAACAATGTAATTTGAGGCTAGGTTTCTAGAAAACAAACAGCAAAGGAGAAGTGAAGTTACATCATTCAAGGCTAGTTATTTGTGAGGCTCTGGGTTAGGTGCTTTAAAGACGATCTAAATTATAAGAGCAGACAAGGAAACTGAGGCACAAAGAAGTATGACTGGCCCAAGATCACACATTAAATTGTACGGTCTGGCCGGGCGCGGTGGCTCGGGCCTGTAACCCCAGTACTTTGGGAGGCTGAGGTGGGTGGATCACCAAGTCAGGAGATCAACACCATCCTGGCCAACATGGTGGAACCCTGTCTCTACTAAATATACAAAAAGTAGCTGGGCATGGTGGCATGTGCCTGTAATCCCAGCTACTTGGAAGGCTGAGGCAGGAGAATCACTGGAACCAGGGATTCAGAGGTTGCAGTGAGCCAAGATCGCTCCACTGTACTCCAGCCTGGTGCCAGAGCGAGACTCCATCTCAAATAAATAAATAAATAAATTACACTGTCGCCGTTCATACCCCATGGGTCCAGTGTTCCTCTCTACAAAATCATGAGCCAGGTGGAGCAAATTTTGCATGGGTTTCCTGGGGCTGGACTTTTTTCTGGTCTCTTTGTCTTTTGGTTTCTCAGCCCGAATCATCCTCCTTTCTAGGCGACTTTCAGCAATTTAGTAAATTTCTCTGTGCTTCCATTTCTTCATCTGTAAGACAGGGACAAGTATAGCATGCTTCTCACAGTTTGGTTATAAAAATTAAATAATAGGTTAAAGCACTTAGAATAATATCTGGAATAATACATGCCAAGATGTTAGTTTTCATTACTTAGGTAAAAATAAAAATTTTTACATAGAGGAAAAAACAGTATGCTTCAATTGGTCTTCCCTTTCTAGTTCCCTTTCATCCTTCCTTCCTTCCTTCTCTTCCTTTCTCCTTTCCTTTTGGTCCTCATTTTACTGAAATTCTACTACATGCCAGAAATTATGCTAGCTATTGAAATATGTGCTTCAATTTTTTCAAAAAAATATTCTAACCCTGGTAGGTCTCTATTCTTTCCTGCTGCAGAGAGAGAGAGCTAGTATACCAACATGGACTATTAGCAGCTATCTTGCTAGTATCTGAAGACATCCAGAGAGAAGAATTAACTGGAATGTTAGAAATATTAAAAAAAAAAAAAAAAGTACAGGTACTAGCTAGCCAAGCTTCTTGTGTTTTGATAGATGAGAAACCTGAGCTCCGAGCTGATACGTAACTTCAAAATGTCCTATAGCCACAGGACTCAAACTTGTGGTTTCTGGGTGTCTAGCAATGTCTTTCCATAAATGCTCCTATTTTTTCTAACCAACAGCCTGGACAGAGTGCTGTAGGGAGTGAGTCACTGAGAGGCCACATATTGTCTCAGCATCTTGTGTGGTGCATTGCGTGCCAAATGTTTCTGCTCAGCTTCCCTTCTCTTCCCGTCTGACAAAATTGTATTCACTTGTACAGTGGGCAAGGGTGGGGGATGAGATGCGCACTGAGCCTAGTACCGACAAAATTCAACCTCCAACCAATGCATCCGGCTTGCGGGTGTTCCCCACACCCTCAGAGATGCAGCCTCACATGGGAATGGAGACTTCTGTCATGTGGCCTTAGCAGTCCTCTGAGACTCCGGCCACCTGGGACTGTTGACAAAGGCCTGGCCTCTGACCTCAGCTGCCCCTGGGCTGTCTCTCCCGGCCCCATCCCTCTCTCTAGTCTGCTGACTTGCTTGCAAACCTGAAGCCATTTTCCCTGGAATCTGAGTCAAGGTTACAGCCTGAACCTAACACACAGCCTTCAACTTTCCCAAGGGCTGAAGCAAGGATGTAAAAAGACCTCTTTCTTCACACTTGGCCCCGTTTTGGAATTGTGGCTCATTGGATTCTTATAACCTATCCATTTAAATAATAAAGTGAGCTTGGGGCATGGAAACAGACTAAGAAGCCAGGGCCCTGGCCTGGCTCTGATACCTATGCACTGCAGGGTCCTCAACAAATCATTCAGTTCTCTGGGTCTCAGTCCTCATTTGCAATAATGAGATACTTCAGCCTTCCTTCCCAGCTTGAAATAATATGATGTTCATCTTTCCAGCATTCAACACATTGCCAGATATCTATGAACCACCAACCAGGTGTCCAGTACTCTGCTAGTGGATATAAGCAGAGCTCCCTGGGCTTTTTTTCCCCCATATAATGGGACACATACGAAGTGATTTGCAAAGTTCACCAAAATAAACTAATGAGGCCACCTGCAGCCCAAGGTCATGTTCTGAGGCTCCAAACCCTGCTCAGTGGTCCTGAGAACTGAGGACATCAGGGTCTTGGGACATTGTAAAGGAGGTGCTGTACCCTCATCAGGAGGTGTTGCTAAACGATCCAGAGTTTCTCTATGCTATCTCTGTCACCCAGGAGTTTACACTCTAACCAAGGAAGTATGATGCTGCTTAAAACAGTGTTGAGAAACTAACGTGGCGCTTGCCTAAGGATTACAGTCATTCGAGCACGGGGAGATCAATGTGGTGAAGCCATCTGGGTGGCTTCCTGGAGGAATGGTCCCGGCACAGAAGTGGCTGACTTGGATCTCATCAGCATCAAGGCAGGAGCAGAGAGAGACAGAAGACAGAGCCCGATGGGGAGAGTCAGGAGCCCTGAATTCCTGTTCTGACTCCACCTCTGAATCACCCTGCGTTCAATCTCTGTGTGTGCCTCTCCATTCTTATCCACCAATGGTGGCTGTAGGATCTGCGGAGCAAAGGCTGCCGTGAAATTCAAACGAGAGAATGCATCTAAAGACAGTCACCAGGAACAAAGCACCACGTTCACATCAGGGACGATCAGTAGCCGTGGATCAGGAAAGCTGATGCAAACCTCATGATCGTAGCACTCTTCTCTGCTGAGTTCACGGATGGACGACAAGTGCTTGGGTCAGTGCCCAGTCACAGTAGAAACTTTACAAACTGTTACTGAATGAAAGAGAAAGGGAGGGCTTGACCAGCTTCTCAGCCTGGGCAAGACCAGGATGCAGGAGCTGGTGTGGCCAGCCCCCTTTCCTAGACAAAACTGGATTCTTCAGAGATGATCTCTTGGAGTGTGTGGCCTCGGTCCAGCAGAGAGCCCTTTGCTTCCCTTCGGGATTGTCTGCCTTAGCCACCGCCTTTCTGGGGGACCTGGGGCTTTTGTCCCCACCCACCTCCTGGAAGCCAGAGTGCTGACCCTGACTGGGAGGAGGATTTTAAAGAGCAGGCACCTAAAGTGGCCTCCTTTTCTCAGGTGATTTATATGATCCAGCGTGCATGCAGAAGAAGAGCTTTTAACTTGGATACAATTTAGAATTTTGTTTTTCCTCTGTTTTTTATTCTGTTCTTTCCTGCTTTGGCTTGAGATTGCAATAAAAGGCAAGATTACCTGGAATAAATACCAGACTGGCTGTATGTTTGGTGAGAGACTGAAGAGGATGAGGTTGGAGCCAGGAATGGGAGAGAGGCAACGTGCATGAGAATGAGGTGTCTGCCAGTCTTGTCTCTTGCAGGCGGTCTGCCCCTCCCCCACCTGGCTGTTCGCCTTTGGGTGCCTCAGTCTCCACCTCCCTGCCGCGTCTTCTCCTATGCCTCCTGCTCAGTCCTCGTTAGAGAGGGAGAGTGTGTCCATCCCCTTTAGGATGCTGTGAACCGCAGAATAGGATTCTGCTCTTTGGTTGCGCAGGCAGGCTGCCCAAATAGCCACCAAGACTATGCAGCAATTCAATCTCTTTCCAGGAATGTCAGGCTGTGGTCTGTATTAAAAATGGCTTGCTCCTGTCTAGGACCACTGACTTTCATATCAGAGAGCAGACTCAGGCTTCCTTAGACTCTACAAAAGCTCTAGGAAGTCTTCATTGGAAGGGGGATTTTAAAAATGTCAAGAGAGGGACACCTGGGTTTCTCATGAAAAGAGAGAAGAGGGGATATTAGACATTTCATAACAGTTGGACACCTGCTCTTCCTATTCCTCATATTTTCTCACAGCATGGAAAGGTATTATTATCTCCATTTTACAGATGAGGAGACTGAGGCTCAGAGAGGCTTATGCACTTGCCCAAGACTCTACAACTCCGCAACTTAACAGGTGCCTCTAGAACTGTTTGACTCCAAAACCTCTGTTCTTTTTACTGTTCCAGGAGCAGGGTAGAGAAAGGTCCAGAGTTCACAGAGATTCATGTGCACTGGATGATGCCCTAAGGTGGCACTAGAACATCATGCTTGGGTCTGGGTGTTGCCCCAGGGACTAAACCACCCTCTCCCATGGCCTCCAACTGAACCCAGAGTCTCACTCAGATGCTGAACCCTCAAGCTTGAGGAAAATGCAGAATCGGATGGGAGGTTCTGAGGAGAGTTCATGAAAATGGCAAAAGAGATTGATAAAAGTAAGAGCTGAGAGTTGCAGGGAAATAAAGTGGGAATATTAGTTGGGAAAAGAAATTGGCTGCAGGGAAACAGCCTGTGAGCTCGTGGAGGGCCTTTTGAGCAGAGTGAACTGTTCCCGGGCGGTCCAGTAGAATGAGTCTATGGGTGTTTCGCAAAATGCCAAATTTGAACCAAGGGGGTGGAGTACATTTCCCTTTTTGGGAGGTCTGTGAAATTTAAACAGTCCAGTGCCAGGGAATCTAGCTAGAGGGAGGGGAGGAGGAATAAAAAAGCCTCTCAAGTCTCTTTTCAAGCCCGGGACTGTGGAATTCTAAGATGTGCATTTGAGAACAGATCAGGGATAAGGTGGGGGAGATGGATTTAGCTGCCCAGTTCGTATGGAATGAAGTTGCTATGCGTTCTTTTAATGATGTCAGGTGCCCAGACATGACAGCAATAAATTGAGAGGGATATTTATGTAAACAAAGGAAATATAAATAGATGGGAGAGAGTAAACTAAATATAAACTCTCAGTTCAAACACTGTGAGAACAGCCAATGCTATTTTCAGAGGGGGTGTGTAAGTGCATGCAGGGTGCTATTTATGGCCAGAAGGTTGTATGTAAACTCTGACAGTCGGACGGCTGCTTTGCATGGCGTGCCATCAAACTCAAGCTGAAGTGGCCCATTGCTTTCTCAACCCCACAGGGAAGAAGACAAGACAGAAAGAAAGAACAATAAATGTTTTTCCTCACCACGTGCGCGTCCAGCTATGCACAGTCTCACACTTTTATTGCTTTCCTTCTTGAACATCAGTCCTTCAGTCCTATGATTCTCTAAGGCTGAGTTAAGGTGTCTTCTGCGTGAGGACACCTTCAGGACCCTGAGGCACCCCAATGTGGTCTGTGTTCCCGGCCACTCCTGTAACACCCAGGCACATTCATGCATGTTACACGTAGTTTTTCTTCGACTACCTTTCCGTCCCTCTGACTATACTGTGAGCCCCCCAAGGACAAGGTTATGGCTTGCGTTCCTGAGCTAAGCAATAATAGGTGCTCATATTTGGTTCATTCACCCATGTAATCCCTGACTCAAGGGAAGTGTGAACTTGAACCTGTAGCGGGAAAGGGATTTATTAGGCAGAAGGAGAGTTTCTTTTTGATGGTGAGGGTACTAGGAGACTGAGCCATGCTTCAGTTCGTGCTCAGTGGCAGGGGATGGTGGCAATAACCTCTTAAATCCCGTCCCTCCCTCTCGGGGACGTTTCCTGTCTTTGCAGGAAGGTCTCAGTGGTAAGTCGATGATGAATCTAATCCACGTGTCCTCTTCTTTCAGGCCATTGCATCTAGCATATAATGTGTTTGGTCATCCCCAGAACACGGGGCAGTGCGTCTCCCCCACAGCAAGGAGAAACCTGAGAACAGGTAGGGAATTTCTCTTTGGGGTTTCACTTCTGCATGTTTCCCAGAAGGGGGCAGCATCTCCCCGAGATTTCTTCCCTTTGGCTCTACAACCCTCTCCAGCAGCCTTCAAGGACGAGCAGATTCAGGGAGCCGGAGAACTGCCTTGGCCTGTCATTCAGATTCACTGGAGAACTAGAGTCTTCAGAACGTCGTGTGCCCACAGAGGTCCAAGAACACGGTCTCACCTAAGGCATCAGAAGGCTCAGGTCCTCGGTGTCTGGGGACTCACCAGAGTTTTTGTGCCGTGATGTCCAGAGGTGCAAGATTTGAGAGATAAGGGCTGTAGAGAGGGGGCTGTCTGGCGGGAAATTTTGCTGTGCTCTTCTCACATCTGTTTGGGCACCTGGGGGGCACACAGCTGCATCTGTGGCAGAACCTTAGAGAGCAGACGGCTTACTCAGTCACTCGGTTAGTCAGAGCTGGGACTTGCACTGAGGTCGGCCTGCTAGGATCTGTCCCGTGCGCTCCCCACCACTTGGGACTGACTGCCAAGGTCAAGAGACGTGCCATAATACCAGTTTTCCGTGGTTTCTACTTCCTGCAGTTTCAGTTGCATGAGGTCAACTGAAGTTCGAAAATAAAGGAGCACAGTACAATAAGATAGGGCCCACCATCACAACGCTTTTATTGCGGTATATTGTTCTAATTGTTCTATTTGATTACCAGGTATTGTTGTTAATCTCTCATGTATTTAAGAAAGTGTCCCGTTGAGGGATGGAACTGGTGTTCTCACTCAGCAGAGCTCTGACCTAAGTTTAACGTTAGGCCAGTCTCGCTGCGCACCGCACCAAGGACAGCACGTGCAGTGTGCACCGGGCAAGTGCACAGGGGTGGGCATTTCCTTCCCTTCCCGCTCTTGGTACCTGCGGGCTGGTCTCCTCCACGTGTGCTGGGAAGTTATTAGAACAGCTTTCAAGCATCCTAAGACCAGCCTGCCCTCCCATATTCCGTTTTGATACCCATTTACCTTCCACTGCTCTTCCGAGCAGCATTCACTCTGCATTTCCTGGTCTTTGTGGTTTGTCAGCTCCTTCCCATTGCTTTCACTTAGCTGGCGTGTGTGTGAGGATGAATGATGGGCGTTAAAAGCCTCCCAACCTCTGGCATGCTGGAACAGTTCCCTGTATGTGGGGCTGTTGTGAACTGCTGTCATCACAACTTCTATCAAAAACATCTCTTGCCCCTAGGACATGACAGTTTTGAAAGTGTTTCTGCCCTGTGTTGCTTATGCAGATGCTTGGGAGAGAGCTTCCTCCATTTCTGTCTGGCTTTTTTGGACAAATTCTTCAGGGTGTACAATCTTCAGCTTTCCAGGTTGTTTGACGATGGAAATGCACTGGAGCTCTTGTGTTATAAACTCCAAACCCAGCTCTATCACCAAGCTGTGAGTGACCTTGCAGGCATCACTGTGGTTCTTTAAGACCTACTCTTGCCAACCCCCTGTTGCACCACTGGAAATAGGACGAGAAAGATTTTTTCTGCCACTAAGCTGAGAAAAGTTGTCACACTGAAAGGACCAACTGAATAAGGTCGGAGAATCAAGGAAGCAAGTGCCGACGAAGGTTGTTGAGTCAACAGAAAAGTATTACCATACTGTGTGTCCACCTGGCTATGTTTAAATCCTCATCTGAGAAAGGGGTGAAGTGTTGGAAACGTTTAACATCTGCAAAGATGGGAAATGAGATAACAGCCTGGGTCCTCTGGGACAGGACATGCCAGTGCTGGCTCTCAAGAGGACAGCTGCTCCAACAGCCGGACTTTCCAGAATATGCCACTGTGGGCTTTGGCCTGGCAGCAGGGACCCTAGTGGAGCCTGGCACCCAACAGGCACTCTGTAAATATTTGGGAAGTGAGTGGATGAGAGACTGTCCTTGGTTTGGGCTGGTGCCATTTAAAGGGCATCTAGAGTGCAGGGGAGGGAGGAGCTTGGGCAGGAGGGAGAGTGCTGTCGATGGTTGATGGTGAGATGGAAGTTAATGAGAACCTGGTCATGGGGAAAGCCCCAGGCCTATGTCTTGCTGTGATGCCCTCCCCATTATGAAGGGTCCGTTGACATGGGGGATGGGAACCTGAACTCAGAGAAGCAACAAGGGCAAGGTCGAAAGGCATCGTTTCTGCAAGTTGATGCTGAAAAGGCCCAAGACTCTTATTCTGCAGGCAGCTCGTAACCAAGAGCCAAGGAAAACGTTGCCTCTGCTTCTCCATTGGACCCTCTTGGGCTATCCTTTCATGTCTTTATTTCTCCCAGAATAGCTCTTTGTTCCTTTCTTTAAAAAATTAAAATATAGCAGAATTGACTTTGGGGGGTTTTACAGCTCTGTGAGTTTTCACATATATATAGGATCATGTAACCACCACTAATCAGAATGCACTACAGTTCCATAACCCCAAAGAACTCCTTCATGCTGCTGCCCACTTTGTAGTCAGACTGTCTCCATATTTCCAGCCTCCTGCAGCCAATGATCTTTTCTCTGCTACTACAGTTTTATCTTTTTGAGGATGTCGTATGAATGAATTTATACAGCATATAATCTTCTGAAACTAGCTTCTTTCATTCAACATGACACCTTTGAGATTCACCTGAGCTGTTGCAGCCATAGCTTATTACTATTTTATTTTATTATTATCTTTAATTTCAATAGTTTTGGGGTGGTTTTTGGTTACACAGATGAGTTCTTCAGTGGTGAATTCTGAGATTTTAGTGCACCCCTCACCCAAGCAGTGTACACTTATCCAATGTGTAATCTTTTGTCTCTCACTCTTCCCCCAGCCTCCCCGCCAGCTTCCCAACGTCCTTTATATCACTCTCTATGTTTTTGGGGCATTATAGCTTAGGTCCCACTTATAAATAAGAACATACAGCATTTGGGTTTCCACTCCTGGGTTATTTTACTTAGAGTAATGGCCTCCAGCTCCATCCAAGTTGCTGCAAAAGACATTATTTTCTTCCTTTTTATGGCTGAGTAGTGTTCCATGATATATACCATGTTTTTTAAATCCACTCATTGATCGATATGGACTTCAGTTGGTTCGTGTCTTTGCAATTGTGAATTGGGTTGCTATAAACGTGTGTACAGGTGCCTTTTTCACATCATGATTTCTTTTCCTTTGGGTAGTGTACTAGTCAGGACTCTCTGAAGAAACAGAACTAATAGGATATGTGTACATATAAAGGAGAGTTTATTAGAAGAATCGTCTCACATGATCACAGGTTGAAGTGCCACCTTAGGCTGTCTACAAGCCGAGGAGCAAGGAAGTCAGTCTGAGTCCCAAAACCTCAAAAGTAGGAAAGCTGGCAGTGCAGCCTTCAGTCTGTGCCTGAGGATCCAAGAGCCCCCAGCAAATCACTGGTGTAAGTCCAAGAATCCAAAAGCTGAAGAACTTGGGATCTTATGTTTGAGGGCAGGAAGCAACCAGCACGGGAGAAAGATGGCGGCTGGAAGATTCAGCAAGTCTGCTATTCTGCCTTCTCCTGCCTCCTTTATTCTAGCTGAACTGACAGCTGATTAGATGGTGTGCACCCACATTGAGAGTGAGTCTGCCTCTCCCAGCCCACTGACTCAAATGTGAATCTCCTTTGGTAACACCCTCGCAGACACACCCAGGAACAATACTTTGCATCCTTTAATCCAATCGAGTTGACACTCAGTACTAGCCATCACAGGTAGATACCCAGTAGTGGGATTGCTGGATAGAATGGTACATCTACTTTTAGTTCTTTAAGGAATTTCCATACTGTTTTCCACAGTGGTTGTACCATTATTAAGTAGCATTTATCATATGTATTTACCACAATATATGTGTCCATTCATCTGTTGAAAGACTTCTTGGGTTGTTTCCAGTTTGGGGTTATTATGAATCGAGCTGCTTTTTTGAGTGAATGTAATTTTTATTTCTCTTGGCTGAACACCAAGGAGTAGAATTCAGATGAGTCATGTGATCAGTATATGTGTAATTTTCTAAGAAACTGCCAAGGCGTTTTCCAGATTGGGTAAGACATTTTTTGTTCCCAGCAGCAAAGTATCCTCACCAGTACTTTAGCACTGTCAGTATTTTTAACTGAGCCATTCTAATATGCAAGTAGTGATAGCTTGTGTTTTTAATTTGCATTTCCCTAATGGCTAATGATGCTGAACATCTTTTCATGTGCTTATTGGCCACCCATCTGTACCTATGGTAAAGTGTCTATTCCAATCTTTGCTCATTTTTAAATTGTGTTTTTCTTATTACTGAATTTGGAGAGCTCTCTGTGTATTCTGAATACAAGTTCTTTATCAGATATGCTATTTGTAAGTATTTCTCCGAGTTTGTCTTTTCATTCTTTTAAGTGTCTTTTAAAGAGCAAAAGTAGTTAATTGTGATCAAGTTCAATTTCTCAGTTGTTTATTTTAGGGGTCATGTGTTTATCTAAGAAATGCGTGTCTCACCTGAAATCACAGAGGTTTTAGCCTATGCTTTCTTCTAGAATATTTTTAATTCTTAAGTTTACCTTCAGGTCTATGACCAACTTTGAGCTGATTCTTGTATGTGGTGTGAGGCATGGATCAAAGTTCATTTTTTGTATATGCATATTCAATTGTTCCAGCATAGTTAAAAATGCTTTCCCTTCTCCACTGCATTACCTTTGCACCTTGGTCAAAAATCAGTGGTCATAGTAGTGTGAATCTATTTCTAAACCTTCTACTCCATTTCATTGATCAATTTGTCTATCTTGCCATAAATAGCTAATTGTCTTGATTACCATAGCTTTATAATTAGTCTTGAAATCAGGAGTGTGAGTCCTTCCACTTGGTTCTTCTTTTTCAGAGTTGTTTTTCATATTCTGGTTCCATTACCTTTTCATATGAATTTTAGAATTAGCATGGAAGTTTCTTTTAAAAAAAAAAATCTGCTGGGATTTTGACTGGGATTGTCATCTTTACTATTTGAGTATGTCTTTCCATTTGTTGAAGCCTTCTTCTATTTATTCCATCAGCATTTTGCAGCATGCAGGTCCCACTCATTTTGTTAGGGTTATGCCTCAGTGTTTCACTTTCAGAGCTGTTATAAGCAATATTATTTCTTTAAAATTTCAGCTTTCAGTTGTTCAGTGCTAGTATCTAGAAATATGAATGATTTTTCTGTCTTAACTTCATGTCTTGTGACTTTGCTAAGTTCAACTGTCAGTTGTAGGAATTTTTTGTAAATTCCTTAGCATTTTCTTTTTTTCTTTTCTTTTCTTTTCTTTCTTTCTTTTTTTTTTTTTTTGAGACAGAGTTTCACTCTTGTTACCCAGGCTGGAGTGCAATGGCGTGATCTCGGCTCACCACAACCTCTGCCTCCTGGGTTCAGGCAATTCTTCTGCCTCAGCCTCCTGACTAGCTGGGATTACAGGCATGCGCCACCATGCCCAGCTAATGTTTTGTATTTTTAGTAGAGATGGGGTTTCACCATGTTGACCAGGATGGTCTCGATCTCTTGACCTCGTGATCCACCCGCCTCAGCCTCCCAAAGTGCTGGGATTACAGGCTTGAGCCACCATGCCCGGTCACCAGCCTTATCATTTTCTACATAGACAATCACATCATCTGCAAAGAGGAATACCTTTCTTTCCTTCTAATCTGGATAACTTCTATTTCTTTTTCTTACTTCACTGCATTGACTAAGAATTCTAGTATAATGTTGAATAGGAGTGATGAGAATGGACACCCTTGCCTTGTTCCTGGTCTTAGAGGAGAAGAATTTTGCCTTTCAACATTGTCCATAATGTTAGCTGTAGGCTTTTTGTAGATATCATTTATCAGAGAATAAGTTCCCTTCTACTCTTAAATTGCTGAGAGTTTATATTATGAATGAATATTGGATTTCTACAAATGCGTTTTCAGCATCACTTGACACTGTCTTGTGTTTTTATTCTTTAGATTTTAATGTAATGGATTATACTAATTGCTTTTGAATATTTCACTCCTGGGATAAGCCTCACTTTGTCATGGTGAATTGTTCTTTTCACATGTGTGCTCTTTTTACATCTTATTTTGGCTGCTATACTCTCTGTGATCTGATCAAAATTTGGCTCTTAAAAGTATCAATGACCCTCCGTGGCATCAGTTCCCAGAGACATTTGGACTGAGAGTTCCCTGAGGTCCCTTTTTAGAGGGTATAGATGGTGTGATGTGCATGTGGCCAAGTCAAGAGCTTCCTGTAGCATAACAGAACTCTTCTGAATAAGAGACGAGATCTTGGCCATTTTATGTCTCCTGTACAACTGTAGTCCCATTCACTCCTGGTGGAATTTCCTCCCCCATCTCATTCCCAAGACAGGAACTCCGTATGATTTTAAGTTCAAAATGACTAACCTAATAGACTAACCTATATGCATTCAATAATTTATTCAGAAATACTTACTGACAGCCACTTGAACAGTATCAGGCATTCTGTTCAATGCTACGTAAGTAAAAGTATAGTTCCCATCTCATGGAACTTATAGTTTGGTAGGGGAACCAGACACAATCAAATAGACACACAAATGCCAATAGGAAAGAGCGCTGGTGGAGCACTTCATGGCCATATATATATATATATATTATATATACATATACACACACACACACACATAGACACACACATACACATACACACATATTATGTTTAAAAATCAGCTTTACTTCTTGGGTACATTTAAAAATATTCCAATTATAGCTACAACATAACTTTGTTCCCAAATCAAAGTTCAGGAAGTCAATCTAGTTATTTTAATGAAGAGAATTTAACACAGGGGGTTGGTTCAATTGTTACTGCAAGACAATGTAGCAACAGAAAACAGTAACTGAAGGCAGCCTCTAAACTCTGAGGCTTCAGGGAGTGAAGGTGTTGGTGAAGTATATTGAACTTTCAATGTGATGAACCTTAGTGATCAGGAGTGAAATTACACAGTAAGAAAACTACATGGGCCGGGTGCGGTGGCTTACACCTGCAATCCCAACACTTTGGGAGGCCAAGGTAGATGGATGACTTGAGGTCAGGAGTTTGAGACCAGCCTGGCCAACATGGTTAAAACTCATTTCTACAAAAATACAAAAATTAGCTGGGCGTGGTGGCCTGTGCCTGTTATCCCAGCTACTTGAGAGGCTGAGGCAGGAGAATCACTTAAACTTGACCAGCAGAGGTTGCAGTGAGCCAAGATCATGCCACTGCACTCCAGCTTGAGCAATAGACTGAGATTCTGTCTCAAAAACAAGCAAACAAAAACAACAAATACCTGCACGAGAAATAGAATGTGGTTTCGAGAGTCCCAACCTGGCGAAAGATGAGTACAGAAGAATGAGATTGGAACCAATATTATACATTAAAAACTGCAATAATGAGAACAATACAAATCTTATCTCCTTGCTCTTTTGAAATATTCCATGTTATTGTTAACTAAAATTTCTCTACTGTACTGATAAATACTCCAGCTTAATTCTTCTGCATGGACTTTTGACCCATATACCAACTTCTCTTCATCCCCCTCCCCATTTTCCCCACACTCTGATAGCCACCATTCTACTCTCTGCCTTCATGAGATTAACTTTTCAGCTCCTGCATATGAATGAGGACATGCAATATTTGCTTTTCTGTGCCTTCCCTATTTCACTTAACTTAATGAACTACAATCCCATCGAAGTTGTTGCAAATGATAAGATGCCATTTAGTTTACTGCTGAATCTTATCTCATTGTATATACACATACACCACATTGCCACAATTTCTTTATTAGAAAGTAAAAATAACGCGATTTTTAAAGAATCAGTCTCTGAATGGGAAGTTTTGGATTGTTGTTACCATGTTGTTCTTTCCTACCTTTCTTTTTATGTATGCTCAAGAAGGAAATATGATAAAAATCCATATGTATATAAATCTACAGTTGCAGTAAGATAAAATGAAAATTCTAAGTGGTGAAAATAACCCAGCATAATGACAATTGGTACAGTGTGGAAGGCAATGCATTTGAAGAAGATATTTGAAGAAATCACATTTCTTGGTGGTACAATAAACTCTTTTGTAACTTACATTTTTTAACTTAATCCATTTGGGAACTTCACCATCTGAACCCTCTCTGAGGCTTTTTAATATCCTCATACCCACATAGGTCTAAGTCAGGCGTCCCCAAACTTTTTACACAGGGGGCCAGTTCACTGTCCCTCAGACCGTTGGAGGGCTGCCACATACTGTGCTCCTCTCACTGACCACCAATGAAAGAGGTGCCCCTTCCTGAAGTGGGGCGGGGGGCTGGATAAATGGCCTCAGGGGGCCACATGCAGCCCGCGGGCCATAGTTTGGGGATGCCTGGTCTAAGTAAATCAGAATCTCTGGTAATGAGACCCAGGAGTCAGCACTTGTAAGCTCCCTGGTCAATTTTAATCTAACTCAAACTTGAGGACCAGTAAAATGGATCCTCACATATATAGATTTCATAGACACAATGTGTAAATAAATTACAAATGAACAGTAAAAGTAATATAAATGTGAAGTGCGGTAAATTCTCTTTTAATGTCTTCAGTAGGTTCTTATAAACTGCAACAATAAGAAAAATTATGTATAATAAAACCAGATTTTTTTCTCGACAACTTTATAGCTAAACAATGTTAAATGAAATGGCATTATTTGAGGACCTTCTATAATTCATTTTTCAAAAAATATACTTAAATTTCTGGGATACATGTGCAGAACATGCAGATTTGTTACATAGGTATACATGTGCCACGGTAGTTTGCTGCACCCGTCAACCTGTCATCTACATTAGGTATTTGTCCTAATGCTCTCCCTCCCCTAGCTCCCCCACCCCCAACAGGCCTCGGTGTGTGATGTTCCCCTGCCTGAGTCCATGTGTTCTCGTTGTTCAGCTCCCACTTATGAGTGAGAACATGCGGTGTTTGGTTTCCTGTTCCTGCGTTAGTTTGCTGAATATGATGATTTCCAGCTTCATCTATGCCCCTGTAAAGACATGAACTCATTGTTTTTATGGCTGCATGATATTCCATGGTGTGTATGTGCCATATTTTCTTTATCCAGCCTATCATTGATGGGCATTTGGGTTGGTTCCAACTCTTTGCTCTTGTGAATAGTGCTGCAGTAAACATACGTGTTCATGTGTCTTTATAGTAGAATGATTTCTGATCCTTTGGGTATACATCCAGTAATGGGATTGCCTGGTCAAATGGTATTTCTGGTTTTAGATCCTTGAGGAATTGTCCTGGTCATATATTATTCCTCTACATTAGTGTCCTAAGTTAGGAATTATATTGTATCACAATTTCATATAAATCCTGACATATTAGGATTTCAACTTCTAGCTGACTTGATGATAAACTACAGGTAAGATGATAGCTCTATGACTGTATGAGACAGACCCATTCACATGTGACTGCTCATTCTGTAGAGTGTCTTCAGTTGACAAGATTTTCTGAAAGTAAAAAGACCAGGTACCTTGAGAGGCTGCAGGGAATGTGAAGGTGGCCTGGGGAGGTAGAAGGGGAAGTTTGTGGGCTAGCTGGACTCTGGAAATTCCAGTTCCTCACACTTACTCATGCTGGGACCCCAAGTTGCAAAGTGGCAGAGGAGGATTAGGAGGAGTGGGAGGCAGAGTATGGTGAAAATGTACTTGGGAAACGAGAGTTGGTGATGTATCTCTGTTATTCAGCATAAAGCAGAAGCCAAACTAAGTCACCTAAGGATTTAGGTATAAGGGTTCCTGAGCTTCCACGACAGTAGTAGATTTCTTGAATATTGGGACTAGAAGCATCTCTAGGAGTCAACTGGTCCAAGCTTCTCCTTTGAAAATGAAAAACATGAGACTGCAAGAGGGAACGCGACCTTACCCTAGAGTCATCCAGCTAGCCACTGGCTGAGTTGGTGCATGAGCTCAGAACTTTCAGTCTCAGAGTACTTTTCCAACTCTACCTCTTATGGAAGGACGTTGAGGTCTAAAAGTAGGGATGGGGCATAGAATCACAGAAGCATTAAATTCTTTCAACCCTAATGGAGAAAGAAGAAACTGGGAAACTTAGCCGTCACTGATCTAAAGTTAGAAAGTTCAAATTGCATACAATTTGCATACATTTTTAATTGACGGTATAATTTGTACAATCCATGTTAGCTGAGTACTTATCATATGCCAGAAATTTTTCTACGTGCTTTACATGAGTCAAACTGGTTGAATCCTTTCAATCACTGTATGAAATGGGTGCTAGGATTATTTGTAGTTTATAGATGTGAAAACTAAGATGCAAGGAAGTTAAGTAAGCTGCCCATGGTTGTGCAGTCGGTAAGTGGCAAAAGTGGAATTCAGAGGTAGGTGATGTAATTTCAGAGCAACCCACTTAACTACATGCTAAAATGCTCAATGCAGGCAGAATACCAATTAGGTGCTCCCACCCTTATTCCTCACATAGAGAACTCTACAATTGCCAGAACAAAATCTATTGCTACCACCAACAACTGGGTACCTGTACATCAGAAGACTTGAGCATCCTGGTGTCTTGGAGGTAAGCTTAGGAATAAAAAGCCTGTGTGCTGTCTTTAAAAGCGAAAGTTCTGGTTGTTCTAAAAACCACTCATGCTGAAAAGAAAGCTAACTACTCACCCCAATCACCAGTGTTTTCTTCTCCCACTTACTCTACTGCCCTGGGCAATGTTCCAGGGTCTATAAAGCATACTCATTCCCAATTCTTTTATAATTCTATTCTCTGTTATTATCCTTCTGGTTATTACCTAGTGCCCATAAAGCATATAAAATTAATTTCTGCTGCCTTACTTGACATTTATATTTGAGAGGCAACTCTGTGATGGAGCAGGGAGGTTATCTGGAAAAATGCTAAGTTAATATCAAGTTGAGAGATGGGTACCAGCTTCTTTTGATTCCACAGGGGCATGTGCCGATTCAATTTTCTGATCATAACTGCCTGCAGTCTCTTGGGACAGCAACTCACTGCCCTGTCAAGGAATTACACATAATCTGTAAGGAAGGCTTTTATGAAAGAAGATGGCCTTTGAGACTCCTGGTCTGCATGCGTACGTCCCTGCTGAGTTCAGAGGAAACAATGGGTAGGTTCGCTCTACTCCCTTCAGCAAAACCCAGGGAAAATAGAAAGGTCCAAAAGAGAAGCCTGTAAGAGCCTCTGTAACCTCAATTTTCACCTTGTATCATAATGTGCTTCCTGTGGTCACTAGCTTGATTTAATTTGATAGAGATCAACATGGTTGGTTTGTCCCTTCTGAGCTCACCTTGACTCACAGGGATGTGCATGGGGTAGCATGAAGGTGAAAGAGGTAATGGGTCACACGCTGGAATAGCCACCACAGACAGTTGATATACCTGGGATACTTTTCATTTTCATTCTTTATATATTGCAAAGTATTTTTATGCCAGTTGTATACATAGATGTATTTGGTGAAGACATCTATTCACCAAACACTTATTGAAAGCCTGCTATGTACCAAGACCAGTACATATTTCCAGGCACACTCCTGGGATATTATAGTAATAAAAATAAAGAAGGCTGGGCGCGGTGGCTCAAGCCTGTAATCCCAGCACTTTGGGAGGCCGAGGCGGGTGGATCACGAGGTCAAGAGATCGAGACCATCCTGGTCAACATGGTGAAACCCCATCTCTACTAAAAAATCCAAACAAATTAGCTGGGCATGGTGGCGCGTGCCTATAATCCCAGCTAGTCAGGAGGCTGAGGCAGGAGAATTGCCTGAACCCAGGAGGCGGAGGTTGCAGTGAGCCGAGATCGCGCCATTGCACTCCAGCCTGGGTAACAAGCGAAACTCCGTCTCAAAAAATAAATAAATAAATATAAATAAAAAATAAAAAATAAAGAAAAGAAGTTTGCTCTCATTAACTTACATACAGTAAAGGTTATCTCAAGGGCTTTTTGTTATCACCTGTCAGGGATGTTAGACAAAGATCCATTAGTCCCCTTTTATGATTAAGGTAACAAAAATAAGGCTCAGAGGATTAAAGGTTCTGTCTAGGGGTGCTCAACTGGATAGTGGCAGAGCCCCGGTAAACCCAGATCACCTGCATCCTCGTCCATTACTCTTTCTACTGTACCAACTGAAGCTACACAACGAAGACTGGAGGGAGCCTTCTGAAATCATTTCAATCATTACCTTCCATTTCCTATCCTCCATTGTAAACCTCCTAGGAGAATCACAAGAGAAGCAGAATCCACATGTTTCTGAAGCATCCTTCTATTCCAGTGAACCATGTCGCTCACTGTTTTGAAGTTCTGTTATGCCTTTCATTTAAATTATTTGTGCTACACGCTCAACCCTTCCATCTTCTTCCATTCTCTCAGTGGAAGTGAAATGAGGCATCTTTTATGAACCTAAAGATGATTCCCAAAACTCCTCATCCCTAAACCATGGACATACATCTAAATCCAGTCCTGAATTGTTCTTTCCCCACTGAGAAGCAAAATGTAGTGAGGGGTTAGTCATTTCCCCCCTATTTGAGTTCCGCTTACATAGTTAAAATGACTGCCTTATTTATCAGACCAAAATTTAATGGCTAAAACAAGATTTAAGAAGTAACTCTGGGAGCAGTTGGTAAGTTCATGGGGGAGGCTCCGTGATTTGTATTCAGAATGAGGTTTTGGCAAGCTTCAGTTCACTAAAACCGTCTTTCACAGACGAAAATGGAATAAGAAATATGCTGAGCAGGTTTATCATGATGGAAAGAGTATGAGATTTGAAGTAAACACCAGAGTCCGTCTCTGCACTGCCATTTAATAATTATCTCAGGCTGGTCGTGTAAAACCTTCTGAGTAAGTCATCAACTTCATTGATTAAAGGCAACATTCATGATACCTTGAAAGGTTTTTGTTAAAGAAAATGATAGAAAAATTTGTAGAAGAGATTTCTCCATCCTAGAGTGTCCTGTAAATGTTACTTGTTAGTTACGCTTAGTGTTGTTACTTGTGGGAGAAAATAAGGTGTTTGGCAAGGTCTGTTCTGTCACAATGTCATAATGTCCTCTTTTTTTTTTTTTTTTTTTTTTTTTTTGACACAGAGTCTTACTCTGTCCCCCAGGCCGGAGTGCAGTGGTGGCATCTTGGCTCACTACAACCTCCACCTCCTGGCGTGTGCCACATGGCTAATTTTTGTATTTTTTAATAGAGAAAAGGTTTTGTCATGTTGATCAGGCTGATCTCAAACCCCTGGCCTCAAGTGATCTCTCTGCTTCAGCGTCCCAAAGTGCTGGGATTACAGGTGTGAGCCAAAACTCCCAGCTTAAGATGTCCTTTTATAAGCCATTCTATTCTAGTCTGTTTGCAGACTTTGTTGTTGTCTTGCACCTCCAGAGTGCTAAAATCTTCTTCCCATGGTCCCTCCTTTTTCCATCCCTAACGTGAGAATCGTACCTGGCCCATTTCTCATGCAGAAAGCAATCAAAGCTCCAGCAGGTATCTCCATGACAGCAGAGATGGTTTTCTTTGCTCTGTATCCCTAGTACTGGAAACACTGTCTTTCCTATAGCAGGTGTTTAAAAATATGCATAGAAAAGATGAATAAATCTGTCCTTAGCTTCAAGGCTTATGGGAGAAAGAAATCAGTAAGAATTTTGTATAAGGAAAATGCAACAGTGGAGCCTTGGAATGGTATGGAGGTGTTGAGATTAGTGCTGTAAGAGACAAGAAAGACCTTCCCTGACCAGGGTGGGAAGTGTGGCTTTGGCTCTGAGGCAGAGAACCTGTGATGTCTGCTTCGTCCCAGTGGTCACCTGACTCCACTTCTTGTCCCAAGAGTCCTGAAAATGGAACATCCATGATCTTGTAGCATCCTGGCATGCTATAAGATCTATAAGGGCTCTGAGATGCCTACTTGGCCAGTCTTTTGCTGTACAGGTAAGAAAGCTAAGGTGAAGAGAGAGTCACTAAGAAATAGAGCAGAAACAGAATCCAGGTCCCCAGATTCCCTTCTCCTTCCAGAGGAAATATTCTATTATTTGAAAACTTAATGCTTATTTTTTTGCTTGGTGTTTTGCCTTACTTCACCCTTTTCAGCTGTGGGAAAAAATAGATTTCTTTTAAAACTTAGTGATGGTCTTGATTATAGGGAAATGCTTGATTGCTTAGAGATTTGTACCAAGAAATCATTGGGTTTCCTAATCATGTCCTGGTATAAAATATTACAAGCCAATCTCCTCATCCAGCCCGTGTGTGTTTTTCCTTCCCTCTTGAAATTGTCAAACTGACATAATTAACTTAGCTGTTAGCTAAATAAATCATTGGATTCTAGTGAGAATTTTTACGGAGATATCATTGCCCCCGCACCACACTGCAAGAAGGACTGTCAACACTATACGATAGATGTATGGCAAAGAATTCTGTCTGGGAGGCAGCTCTTTCTCCCTTAGCATCAAATATGGCTGGCAGGCTAAAGAACAGATGTCAAGGGGTGCATGTGAGAAAACCACTAATTCCTTAGCGTGTTTTGATCACACATGGTTCATGGAGCCTGAAACAGAACAGGAACTGCAGGTTGAAAGTCCAGAGATGGACTTCAATTAGGGTGCACCTCAAACAGAAGGTGTCTGTCTGTAGCCCTTTCAGCAGAGAATGTACCGTGAGATGGAGGGGCGGACTTAGTAACCTGCAAAGGTTTCCTTTGTCATTCTGAGGTACAGGAACACACTGTTTCTGTTTCATTCCTATTTTTGAATATTCAGGCTGGGCATGGAGGCTCACACCTGTAATCCCAGCACTTTGGGGACTGAGCTGGGCAGATCATGAGATTAAGAGTTAAAGACCAGCCTGGCCAACATGGCAAAACCCCATCTCTATTTAAAAAACAAACAAACAAAAACAACCAAACAAAAATGGCTGGGTGTGGTGGCTTGTACCTGTAATCCCAGGTACTTGGGAGGCTGAGGCAGGAGAATTGCTTGAATCCGGGAGGCAAAGGTTGCAGTGTGCCAAGATCACATCACTGCACTCTAGCCTGGGTGACAGAGCAAGACTATGTCTTGGGGGAGAAAAAAAGTATATTAATTTGTGAGCTCTTTAAGAAAAAGGACCTGCTTACTCTCTTGTTCTGTGTGGCTCATAGTGGGGCCACCTGGTAAACATATGGCAATGTTCTTTTGCTTTCCATTCCAACTTCTTTAGATTCCTGCAGAATAAAAAGAAAGATTGATCAAAGTCTAGAGACGTTTTACAGGAGAGTCTTGTTAACAAGTGAAGCCTTATTTGAGTTTCAACAGATAACGAAACAGAGGCTGCAAAGTCAAGCCTGGGGTGGTCAGGAATTCAGAACGCTGCTGCGCCAGCCCCTCAGGAGATGGAATGCTGCTCTCACACTCAGTTTAATTAGAAGCATGGCTGATGGCCAGAAACTTGGGAGACAGATTATAGATCCCTTAATTAGGGTCATGTTTACACATCTATTGTCAACTGTAATGATTTGTTTAACCCAAGGTCTCCTTAGTTTATTATGATTACTATTGTTTAGCTGGATCTTTACAGTTATGAATGAGAAATCCATATGCAAGCCTGTATATTCCAGCCAGGGCCCAGTATGCCACTATGTTTTTGGTTGTTTTTTTTTTTTTTTTTTTTTTTCAGACAGAGTCTTGCTTTGTTGCCCAGGCTGAAGTGCAGTGGCACCATCTCGGTTTACTGCAGCCTCCACCTCCCTGGTTCAAGCAATTCTCCTGCCTCAGCCTCCCAAGTAGCTGGCATTACAGGCATGTGCCACCTCGCCTGGCTAATTTTGTATTTTTAGTAGAGCCAGGGTTTTGCCGTGTTGGCCAGGCTGGTCTAGAACTCCTGACCTCATGATCTGCCCATCTCAGCCCCTCCAAAGTGCTGGGATTACAAGCATGAGCCACCACACCAGGCCTGCCACTCTATTTTAACATAAGGAAGGTTTCTCTTAAATATTTGTTTTAATGATCAGTCATCTTTTATTTCAGAACTATCTATTGGGTCCAATCAGTAGATACACTATTATCTGTCTCTGTCTACTGACAGGTGACCCACACTGAAAATATCACTGGTGACCATAACTGGTAGTCATCACACAATTGCTAATATCCCAAGGGATTTGGGGACCAGTGGTTCCTATGACAAGATGCTATAAATCTAATTTGATTATCTGAAAGAAGATTGCTTTAAGGTTCTCTAGAGATGCAAGGAAGGGATCTGGGAGGCATCACGGGCAACAAGTCTCCCTCTGGTTTGCTTTTTGTTGTTACTTTAAGGAGGCTTTGCTGCAGATTCAAGGATTAGAGAGAGAGAGACTAACTTGTTCCCTGGTCTTGTGATGGGGATGTCGTCTCATGGGGGCCATTACTAAGGGAGGGTGAGAGTAAATCTGTGTGGCTCTGTTAAGGCCATGGTAGAGATTGAGGGAGGGTACTGAGGAACCCCGGGGATCATTCCCAGGGCCCAAGCAGTTCCAGCAGCAGGCTTGCAGGAAGCAGTTTGATTTAGGCTTGAGACAAATTAGCCACACATCTGGGTATCTACCTTTCCCTGGACACTTTTACCCTGCTTCATGGATGCAGTCTTCTTTGGTGAAGGCTGAGAAGAAGACTCATAGCATTTATTATATAGTATTATTATAAGGTCCTTATTTAAGGGCAATCAACTTCTTCATTTAAGAGACTCTGTGTCGTTCAACTGTTTCATGTCTGGAACTTGAGTAAGGGATCATGACTTCCATTGTGGAGTCCAAGCCCAGCCTCTGTCCACAGAGCTGCTATTTGTAAGTTACTGAAATCCATTTGTACTCAGATGGCCTACCTAGCTCTATTGGCCCTGGTTACATCATGATGAGTTAGCCATCACTTAAAATCCCTGTGGTGGAGACCATTCTAATCACTATGCAGGCCATGCCATCTGTTGTGATAACCACATCTTCCTTGGTGACCACCAACATTATCCATGTGATGATAAAGAGCTTCTATTTGACCTTTTCCATGCTGGGATCTTCCCAAGTCCACTGAAGTCGGGAAGCACACTTCCATAGCAATGTGTCTCATCAGTGCCCTGGCTAAAGAAAACAACCTCTGAAGATTTGATTAAAGATTTTGGCCTTCAGCTCACTAATGGACTGATTAATGTCTTGGTGAATGGACTGGTTTTAGATTACAGAATTAGGAAATTCATAGGCATCACACAGTAATAAATCTACTCCACCATTTTCATGTCTCAAATTATTCAGATTCTTTATTTCTGCAGTAGACCAAAGAATTTTTGGCATATAAACTTTATTTTACTTGAGGCACCATTTAGTCCAGATCACAATATATCAATCCAAAATGTAATTGGAATCAAGCTCAGCTCCTAAGTCCTGCATATTGAATCCAGAGTAGACGGTGAGCCTATATTAATAAATCCATCCTAATCTTAAAAATATATTATTTTCTTTTAATCTAAGACACTCAGAAGCTATTCTTTTGCATGGTATTCAGACATACCTAATGCAAATTAGGAAGGGTGTGTAAGATTTCTGGCTTTGATTTATTCACTCTTTGGAGTATGCTCGGATCTGTTTATAGCTATAGGTCAGGCGATAATTGTGGGTAATTGGGATGAGACATGAGGAGAACTGACTCATCAAAGGAGTTAGAGGGCTTTCAGGCAAAGCTTAACAGACTTATCAAACATGGGAGGAGGAGAGTCTGCCTCTGGTGACGGTAACAGAAATGGCTCCACATGCTGTTAGCGCTCCTATACAGCCTCCTCCAATTCTCAGCTTCCCAGTCACTCCTAACCATGCCCTCACTCTCACATACGACATCTCACGAGGTTGTGAATTCAACTGTTGTAAATTGGCAGCCCATAGGATCAAACTGTGAAATTGTTTTTATCGGAGCCCTGTGCCTGCAAGACATCAGAGACTCTTTTAACAAGGTCACAGAAAGTGCTTGAGCTTCTTTATGTGCCTTGAGCAGAGAACGTAGGAATTGGATCTGACCATCGTCTTTCCTTATGCTACCCTGAAGCAGCCATTCCCTTGCGTCTTCCTTGATTTCGTCCCGTTGTTTATGCTTTAGCAAAGCAGTGGCCACTCAATCTCCCAAAACCTTGCTGCAATGGGCACCACAATCTAAGTAACCATAGGCAGTATTTCAATTCATTGTCTGTTCTTTAGCCTACAAGCCTTGAATTGGTATATTATCACTGTTTAATATTTTTATGGCTTTTTGTCCCAACTGGGCCTAATTCCCCAGTTTACCTATGTTCTGGATAGCACAGTCTAGTTCTAATTTCTATTACTTAGAGTTTTGTTTACAAATAGCAAAAACTAAGTTCACTGAAACATTATAATATTTTTAGAAAGACTTGCTGCAAAACCAGACCATCACACAAAGCCCCTTACTCAAAGGCTTGGGATTTAATACTCTGCAGCCACCAGCTTGAAATTCTTCATTTTATCTTTTAATTTGTGTGTTGTAAGGGAAGTCCTGTGGGTCAAGGGATCAGGTACTGGAGACTGACCACAGACTTGGCACTGTGGCTCACAGGTATTGAATGAATGAGCAACGTGTGAATGCTGAGTGTTCAATCTTTTGACCCTGCATTCATTCGATCCGGAGAAATGTTATTTTGTGGTCCAAGGAGGCTAATGTAGATCCACCTGTGCCCGGGGGCACCTATGCTTCTGAACAGAGAGCAATCGTGTTCTGCCACCTCCACCATTCCTTCCCTTCTCAGGGTTGTGCCTCAGGAAAAAAAAAAAACAAAAAACAAAAAACAAAAAACAGAAGGAGTTTCTCCTGAGGGTCTCAGAGGAAACATCTCCTGAGACACAGAACACCTATAAGGGTCTGGTGTAGGCTGCTGCCCTCAGTGCCTCCCAGGCCCCCAAGTCCCCAGACAGTCCCCTCTTCAAGTGCCCTGGAAGTGTGTGTGACAATATGCCTGGCCCACTGGCATTGTTTTCATTTTCTGTTTGCCTTTCCCTATGTCCTCAAATACCCTTATCTCTAGCAAACACGTATGTAGGCGTCCAGTGAACTAGTGCACACCTTGCTTTGTTTTGTTTTGTTCTTTTCTTCTTCAGAGAATTTTCAGGTTTCCTCATTCCTTCAAGTCTTCTTAACTTTTTCAGTCCAGGAAGTCCCAGTTCCTAGTTGAACTGCAAGGTCTCGTTCTCCTGACACGTCCAGCCCTATCCAGTAAGATCACTGAGCTGGGGAAGCAAGGGAGGCGCCTGCGGGGATGTAGTTAACTCTTTCAGGCCCTGTGTCTGGAGGCCATCCCCTCCCTGCCTGGCAGTTAGTCTATCATGTCATAGTCACCAATCTGAGCTCAAGAGACAGATCTTGCCTTCCTTATTAAGGACGGTGATTTCCTACCAAGCTCAATCTCATTTTGTGGTGATGCTTAGAGACAGGACTAAAATATCTCAACTCTTAAGGGCTTCTCGGATTCACACATACAAGATCCAGCCCCTCATGCTATTCCTACAAACAGTAACGTTTTTGTTAACATAAAGCATACATGGCAATTCACCTTTGGTTACTAATAATTGCATAAAATATTTACACCAAGTTGCAATAAATCACAATATGTAAAGAAATGCAAACATCTGGTTACATCCAAGTATCTTTTTGCCTCGTGGCAGTATCTTGCTGTCTCATGGCTTCTTCACCAGCGATCAGAAACAAAGTTACCTTCATGCAACACTGAACCTGAGTCAAGAAGCAGCTTCCCTGGAGCACTGGAGTAGACGTCAGTCTATCCCCAGGCCTTGGGAGTGTCTTGGACTTGAAGGTTATGAAGAGAGAGGCTGCTTTCCAGCCTTCTTCTCTCTCCTCTAGGTGTCACACATCCTTGCTCTGATTACCCTAGGTAGCACCACTATTTTATTTCTCTTGCTACTTCCAAGAAGCTAACATACCGGTATTTTTTTTATTTATTTATTTATTTATTTATTTATTTATTTGCAGAACTGGGCCAAGTCACTAATAAAAGAAAATCATTCTAGGATTTTCTATTTTAAATGTTCAAAAAATAAGAAGAAAGGGAGAGAAAGGAGAGGATAATAGGAAGGAAGGAAGAGAAAGAAAGAAAAAAGGGAGAGAGAAAACCTCCGCAATAGACTGACTTCCAGAGTCTAAAGCCCAGAATGACGTCCTCCCAACCAGAAATCCATTTTCCTAGTGGCTGAGCTCTCTCAACTATTCCCTCAGCCCCTGTATCTTACTGCATACATATAGCATCCTCTATTCAGAATTCTAAAGATTTCTTATTAGCTAATTCTGGCTTTTTGCTAAGTAGTGTTTTTTTAAGGAAATCCACCCTGTTTTGTCCCTGAACACTTTAAAAAAACTGAACAAAAATAATTTTTAAATATGACCATTATAAAATCAGATTTGTCGTAAGTCCAGTTTCTTAGATAATATAAAAAAATAAAATATGACAATGACTTAGTATTTTTTAACTTTTGCTAGGCTTGATTTCTTTAAATGTTGGGCTTAGGGGCAGAGGAAACCTCTTAGTCATTTTTGTTTCCCTACTAGCAGCAAAGTATAGGCCCATACTACGTGCATAAAAGTGAGCCTCTTTAAAACCTGTCTACTGCCTTTCATTTACCATTGTCTCTGCTTCCATTCTCTCTTGTTATCTGGTAAATCAAGCCAGCCTGAACACCAGTCAACGCCATAAAGAAATGGAAGGACAAGTAAGTGGTTGCTGGGTTGTTTCATTGGCTGGGTGTCAAAAGCCTCATTTCCTGCCATGTCTCTGAGCGGGCACTGAAATCTGTTTCCCAGTATTAGATCCGTAGGAATCAGTTTGTTACACTGGAACTAACAGGTGAGCTCTGCAAGGAAGGGTAGAGAAAGAGATCTGGGCTCTTTGCATTTGTCTACTTGGGATTCCATAACACAGTACTAGAGACTGGGTGGCTTAAACAAGAGTTCCGGAGGCTGGAAGTCCAACATTAGGGAACCAGCAAGCAGGATCAGTTCCTGGTAAGGGTTCTCTTTTTTTACAGATGGCTGTCTTCTCACTGTGCCTTCTCGTGGCCTTTCTTTGGTAAGTAACTGGGGAAAGAGAGAGAGAACAGTTTCTGGTGTTGCTTCTTATAAGACACTAATCCCATGGGGTCAGGACCCCAACCTTTCAACCTTATTTAACCTTAATTACTTTCTTAGATGCCCCATTTCCAAGTACAGCTACACTTGGGGTTGAGGCTTCAGCATATAGATTTTGGGGGGATGCAAATATTCAGCCCATAGCACACCTGGACTCTAGGCATTTTGTTGACCTGGATAAAACATTTCCCACAAAGGAAGAAACAGCAGGATTGTAGACATTTGTTAATTTTCAATTTTCTCTAGGAAGTTTAACTTCTTCAGTCACTGATGCCTTTGGAGATTAAAGAAAAGGAGAAAAAAGGAAGAGTTGATATGTAAGATTTTAAGCCTAATGCCTGATTTTCTTGCCCGTGTGCCCCAGCTCCTCTACATGCCTTGTGAATGAAGAGAATTTCCAGAACTGGAGCACTGACTCACGATCATATTGCTGCAAGCACTGAGGCCTAGAGGGCTTCCTTGCTGAGAGACCTGGGCAGGGGAAGAACACTAAGCTGGCTTCACCATGGGACACTGGGCCACAGCTCATCTCTCTATCTGGTATAGGGAAGGTCCTGGTCACACCTCTTTCTTTTCCAGCTCTGCCGCCTGCCTCCCGATTCCCCTTCGTGACCCTGCCCCTTACCACATCCCATCTGCTCTTTCGTCAATACTGGTCTGCCAAATAAGAGAAGCTTTACTCTCAAGGCTTAGCTGTGGAATCTGGAATCAAACTGTGGATGATGTTGAAAACGCCTAGCAAGTTAAAGAACCAAAACCAAAACCGACTTAGCAGGTGGAGACAGTCCCAAATCTTGTGCTTCAAGCAAGCCTCCTTCTCATAAAACGCACATCATGGTAGGAGCGAAAGACAGGGATCTTGCTGTGACATCACAGAGCTCATCAACATCGCCTGAAGAACTGTCTCCTGGGGCCTAGGGGGGTGGCTGGATGGTTTAGAGTTCCGGGACCGGGAACTCATGCAAAGGAGCTGTTACAAATAGAAACTCTCACCACCTTGTCATTAACCTTCTTTGGCCAGCATCAGACAAACATTCCATCGTCTGTGGAAAGCCCAGACTCTACAAGGGAGGATGCGGAGAACTGGAGAGACAGACAGATATAAGAGAGGGTAGCCTGAAATGAACAGCAAAATCTTTCTATCTTTTATGCTTTTACTCATTTCTTCATTTAACAAGTATTCATCGAGCACCTATGAGCATTGAACCAGATGCTGGGGAACAGTGGTGAGACCATAGGGATATATTCCTTGCCCTCAGGAAGCTAACAGTCTAGTCTAGTCTAGTAGAAACAGAGATACAGAAAAAAAAAAAATTACAACCTGGGTAAAGTGGAGTGAAAAATCCCATATGGGAGTATTTGCGAGTCCTGATTTAGACTGAGAAGATCAAGGAAGGCCCCCTTGAGGAAGTGGTCTTTTAAATTGGGACCAGGAGGTAAGTGCATCTTTGCAAAGTGGGGATGGCATATTCCAGGCAGAAGCAGGGGGAATGGAAGGCCTGAGGTGGGGAAGCACTTGAGACATTTGAGAAAGAGAGGAAAGACAGGTGTCGTTGGAACAGTACGGGAGACCTGAGGTTGGAGGGACAGTCTGGGGCTGGATTATGCAAGACTTTGTGGGATAAGGTATTAATGTTGGGATTTTACCCTGAGCAAAATAGGGAGCAATTGAGTGTTGTAAGGTACTGGAAGTCACTTCCACTTTGCATTTCAGGGAAGGAGAAATGGAAGTGGAGCTGCTGGCACAATACAGGCGAGAGATGATGGTGACCGTGAGTGAGCGTGAATATGAGAAGTACAGGCACTGAAGCCACTCCCTGGATGTCGAATCAATAGAATTTGGGTAGGAACTGGGTATGACACAAGAGCAAAAAAGAGAAATCAAACTTTTCCTAAAATAAAAGGATAGTTGATGATACCATTTATTAAGATGAGAATACAGCAGTTTGAGGAGGAAAATCAACAATTCACTGTTGAATGTGTGAAAGTTGACTATGAGATGCATATGCAGTATCTAAGTGGAGATGTCAAGAAGACAGCTGGAAAAAAAATAGCTCCAGGAGTCAAGAGTGGGGAGCTGGGCAGGAGGTATGAAAGGCACTATGAGCATACAGATGATCCTATAAAGCCATGGGTTGAATGAGATGGCTCCCAAAAGGTGTGCAGTTAGAAGAGAAGAGGATGTAAGTCTAAATTTTAATAGCTTCAATATTTAAATTAAAAATGGTAAATACACAATACAGTTACGTTCACTCCATCTCCTTCGTCTAGACAAATACTTCTAATGCGTTATAGCTCTCTTTCCTACTGGGCCAAGATGCAGGATTTGAATCATTCTCAGCACAGCACTATGGAAACCTCTGCCAATAGAATTAGTGTTGGCAAAAGAGATAAAACCTGATTGACTTTCTGGCTTTTGTTCAAGGGTGAAGAAATTTTTTAAGAGTGAAGATTTCTTTTTAACATCAAAATATTTAAACAAACCCACATAATGGTGGTTTTACTTTTATTTATTCAACCAATAGGCTATATTTATTTCTCATAAAATGCCATAGTAGCTAGAGGTCCAAGGTCCTCCAGCTGGGAATTTTCTAGTGCTGCGATTCTCAAAGTGTGGTCTTGGAGCAGCAGCATTAGAATCAGCCGGGACCTTGTTAGCAATGCGAATTCTCAGGCCCCATCCAAGACCCATTGAATAAGAAACTCTGTGTTATGACAAGCCCTCCAGATAATTTTTTTTTTTTTTTTGAGACGAAATCTTGTTTTCTTATCCAAGCTGGAGTGCAGTGGTATGATCTTGGCTCACTGCAACCTCCCAGGTTCAAGTGATTATTCTGCCTCAGTTTCCTCAGTAGCTGGGATTACAGACATGCACCACCATGCTTGGCTAATTTTGAATTTTTAGTAGAGACAGGGTTTCACTACTGGTTTGGGACCAGGCTGGTCTTGAACTCCTGACCTCAAGTGATCCTCAGCCTCCCAAAGTGTTGGGACTGCAGGCATAAGCCACTGTACCTGACTTCTCCTGACAATTCTGATGCAAGATAAAGCTTGAGAACTGCCACTCTAAAGGTTTCTAGGATTAACTAATTTATGCCGCTGCAGAGACAATAGGGGTGATTTCTTCAGCCTGACCATTTTAAATTCCATCAGGAACCATGTCTGGGTTTTCCAGACTTCACTGTTTTCTTAATGTCCATTAAATTTTCTGGGAAATAAAATATACTTAATAAATATGTGATGAAAAAAATGATTGACTGAGTGAAACTTGGGGCTTGCTGGAGGATCTAAGCAGGGCACAGACAAGATAGAACCTATGGCCAAGAAGCTTGGTCTTTTCTACGAAGTATTTCTTGGTGACAAGGTCAAAAACAGTTTTTCTATCCAACAATAACAGTATGCAAATCATACTGTCATTTCATTGGATCATTAGGGGTCCCTTGGTACCAGAATCATAAGGATGAAAAGAACACTGAGATGGCCACCTCATCATCCCATGGGCAAATGAAGCCCTGGAAGTGAGGTGGTTTATCCACTGGCACGCAGTTAGCTAAGCAGCATGAAGTCCCCTAAATTGTCGTGACCTGTCGAACACAGTGACTGGGGAGTCAGACAGAACCCAAGTCCCCTGCTTATCAGTTTAGTGATCCTGAGCAAGTTTCCCTGGGTTTAAAGTTCCTTATCTACAGAACGTGAATGAGAATACTTCATTGACAGACTGCTGTAGAATTGATATGAGACACTGTGTGCCATACAAAATTAATATTAGTTTTTTTTCACCACTGTGTGGGCTGAAAAAATGGTCCCTTCATCTCCTCAAAAAAACCATCTGCATCCAGTTCCTGGAATCTGTGAATGTTACGTATTTGGAAAAAGTGTTTTTGCAGATGTGATTTAAGTTAAGAATGTTTATTTCCCCCCGAAAGTTACAGAACTTGAAAGAAAGAGACGAGTCTGGATTATCTGGGTTGGCCCTCAGTGCAATCTCATGCACACTTGCAAGATAGATACTCAGAGAAGACAAACATGTGGAGGAGAAGGCGATGTGAAGACTGGGGCAGACACTGGACGATGCCGTCACAAGCCAGGAAGGCCGGGGCAGCTGCCAAAGCCAGAGAGGCAAGAAAAGGTTCTCCCAGAGCACCTGGAGGGAGCTCAACCCTGCCAGATTTTAGACGTCTGACCTCCCCAAAGAGACAGAACAAGTTTCCATTGTTTTAAGTCACCAAGTTTGCGGCAATTTTATTCCTAGAAACAGGAAAGTGGCTTTGAAGCCCCTTAATCCTCACTGCTGTCTTTCATTTCTTTTGTATTTTACCCCTAGAATGTCAGGGCTGCTTTAAACTCAGAGATTAACTTCCAAACACAATCAGTGGTCTGCAAAGAGCTTCATGCCTTTAAAGAGAGAAGCCTAGAAGAGAAAAATGAACATCAGAGGAAGCTTGAATATGAGGACTGACCCAGATGCCAAGCTTACTCCCACCCAGCCCTCAGAGAATTTGTTCCCAGACCCAAACACCAGCAACAGGATAAACTCTTCCATGGAGGAAGAGGCTGAGAGAAACGCCCACCATAAATTGTGTGTCGCTATCAGAAGAATGGCTGGAATTTCTTGACGTCTAACATGAATGGATTAAAGAGAGACTCACAGATGGCATTATTTGGAACTTTGGATGGCTCCTATAGTAGGGGGTTGGTAAGAGGCTAGGGTGGGAGGAAAGGTGGACATGGGAGAAGGAATTCTACCTCCCAGCTCAAAGGAAATAAGTCTGGGGGGCCTTGGGGGCAGTAACAAGACCCAACTTCCAACCCAAGGTCGAAGATAAACAGGTTGATCTTTTGGGCTGACCGTTTGCTCATTCACTTCATCTGAATGGTGCTAGGTAGTCAGTGGAAGTTTAAGCACAACACACTAGATGTCTATGAATTTCTTGAATCTTCAAGATCAACATTTTAACTTAATTCTTGTATCTCCTACTTCTTTATTATATTCTTTTTGAAAGCATGTCCTTTTCTATATCACAACGGTGGAAAGAATTTCTCAGTTGATTCCAACACTTTTCAGTCTCTTTCCTCAAAGACTATCCAGGAATCTTGCCAGGTCAACTGGATTGCACCATCTTTATACACATACAGCCCTTGGTTTTTCCATCCTATAAGTGGCAGGCTTTCATGTCCGTTGTTATGGAAAGAAAGCAATCAGAATTTGTGGAGAAATATAGCACCCCAGGCCCTTGAGTGCCTTCCTAGAGAATGAGAATCCCTATCATTTTATAATCATTTCTTTCTCGAGTGCAATTGTTTCATGCTAAAATATTTCTGACTATATTTTTTGTGGTTCTCCTGCTGCTCCTGGTTTCTGTCTCCACCTTAAATTTGCTGGGGGCACCTGTCTTCCACACTTAGACAATATGCACAGACTTTGAATAGCCTGACCACTAATATTCTGTCTGTTGCTTTTTGCTTTTTTTTTCTAGTGCATAATGCTAGGCCAGTAAGAGATGTATCCGGTTTGCTTCATGGATTGTTAAGGCTACTGTCTCTTTCTTCCTCAAATATTCTGTTTTGGTAATTAAGTAGATATTTGGCCTTATACACATTTTAAAGAATGAAAATAAAAGCCCAAGAAAGTAGAAATTATTTGTTTAATATGACTTAATGCAAATCAGTGATAAAATTTCAGGAATTTGAGCTCTAGCTGTTACATTCCTCATTGGTATCTTCTGCTGGGAACACCAGGGTACAAAGGCTTTGTTAAATATAATTCTGCCTAAAATGTTTAGAACCAGCCAAAGAACTTGACTCACACTGGGGAATGGCAATGCCTATAATATGAAATTGTTTAGGAGGTACCCAATACCAGTGAGCTGATTACGTTCTGTTCTTGTTGGGTTATATGAATGGTGGTGTGGTTATAGCAGGAGGGACAGAGTGTAAGACATCTGGGAGTGGACAGAAGGAGCTTCTCGGACATGCTGCCCTGCTTAGCTAGTCCAGGATTGCGTGATGTTTACAGCCTTAGCCTCCTGCTTGAAATGGGTATTCAGGGGCTATTCAGTTTATTCTCTGGCTCCAGGTGGAAATGTATACAACACAGCCCAAATCTGTGGACATTTCTCTTTTTTGAAGACACCCTGTGAATAAGATGTCATATCATTCTTGCCGATCTGGACCAGTTTCCAACAACTCTATTATAAAGTGCTTCCGGGCCAGGCACCGTGGTGTATACCTGTAATCCTGGCTGCTTGGAAGACTGAGATGGGGGGATCCTTGAGTCTAAGAGTTTGGGGCTGTGGTGAGCCATGATCACGCCACTGCACTCCAACCTGGGTGGCACAGCAAGACCCCATCTCTTAAAAAAGTGCCTCTGCTGTCCTGCCTAAATATGTCTTGCTGCAAGATATCCCCTTTTATTTTGCCTTCAATGGAAATGAAAACAAGCTACCTTCTAAAGACAGCAAGAAATACTTTTCACCTGACCCTCAGCTGCTTTATCTACCCTGTGATGGAAAGCCACAAGGCATTTTAATTTTCCCGTAATCTCTTACACTTCTCAGCATGCTTTCTACTGAAGATTCTGCACTTTGAAGCTTTCCATATACTCTTTTTGGAAGCTGACATTTCTATTCAGTGCTCCTAACACTCCTCTGGGTTTGTGACCTGAGCTCTGCTTTGAAAACTGACTGCATTTCCTGGCCCCTGTCCTCGTCTCCAGCTCATCCTTGGGTTATAGAGTTTAGCAATGGTTGCTAGGCAGTTGGCTAGTGCCTTTCTCAGAACCCCAAGGCTGGACCCCTTAGTCCCTTGTCAGATGGTTGTGAATTAGGAAGCTATTCCTCAATATTTACCTGCTTTTGGTGGCTATTGGGCCTGCTCAGGCACCACTGTGCCTTTGTCCATGTTGTGATGCCCATGTCCTTCACAAGGACTGATGAACTCCTTTTCCTATGCCAACTTCAGTCATACCCATCTTCTGACATGTAGCTCAAGACCATGTCACTACGGCCCTGAGTAATCGCCATGCCCTCTGAATTCCTTATTAGGCCCTATAGTCTATTGTGCAATAATTCACTACATTAGACTGGTGTGCTACTCATGATAGTGAGGGCAAGGATGGGGACATAGGTTTCTCTTCTCAGGGCCATTCTGAATGATCAGCGAGTGATCAGCGAGGGTTGCATGGAATGCTGTTTTGAGAGGTTTGCTGAGACAGCATCCTAGCTCAGTGAGACCATGCATTATGACTGTTTCACTGTATCTGCTTCAAGGACAAGCAGGGGTAAGGGCATACATATACCATGGATTTGCCATCTTTGTGTTTCGGTCTTTCCAACAACATTCCATGGATAATGCCATAACACGTATCTTTCGGATCTTTGTATGTTATGTACACTCAGGTCCTCAGTAAATATGTGTTGACTTTCTACTTATCCTTTAGACGTTGGTGAGCGCTGTCATTTAATGTCTTCAAGAGAATATGACCTAGCAGAGTGACAGAAAGGTGCTGTGCCAAACTATTCTGTCCCCATAGAGTAAAGGAGTTCCTTATATAAGAAAAGGAATAGGCCGGGTGTTAAATGCATCTCACTTGTCTCTACTATAAGCATATGTGAACCACTCACTGACGCCATCATTCTTCTCCCAGATTTATTACAGTTGAATTTGTTTGCTAAGTTATTATTCCTTTGCCTAGATTCAGAGCCAAGTTGTTGTAAGCCCAAGTTATCCAAATAAAATGTCATAAGGCTGTGCTTCAAATGCTTAAATTGTCATCAATAGAAACATACCATAATTAGTTCTCTCTGAACCATCCTTCTCCAGCAAGGCTTTGCTTCAGTTCTCCTACCTTCTCACTTTCTGCTCTCTCATTTCCTGCTCTACTTCTAAGAAACTTCCACTTGCTCTTTTCCTGTCACTTAGCAACTCACTCCTAGCTCCTTCCTCTTCAATATTATCATCAATCCAGGAGAAATAATTATCAACACACAATCCTGCTTCCAATCTCTCTTTAGCATTTTCACAGACATAAGCAGCATTGCCAACAGTCAGCGAGATGGCAGGAGATAGGAGTTAACTGTGGGCCAAATTCCCCAACCGAATGAACGAGTCGACGTTATTGAGCTCATTCTGTGCACAGTTCCGTATCGAGCATTTTCAGGGAAATGAAAGAAAATGAGAAGCTGACTTCTATCCATAGGAAAATGAACAGCTTAATCAGAGCCACAGAAGCAGCAGTGTAGCTACTTCAAGAATTGTTGGTATCTTCTCTAATGACAAAGTTCAGTGTAGCTAAGGTTTAGGAATCGGGTTCTGCTCTGGAGTCAGACTGCCTGGCTTTGAAACCAACTGTGTCTGTCCCTGGCAAATTACTTAACCCTTTAGAGCCTCAGTTAAGAAACAGAAATGACATTAGTGCCTACCTTATAAAGATGTTGTGAGAATTAAATGAGATAATGTAAGCAAAATACATAGTCTTATAATGCTGTGTATACTCAATGAATACTATTATTAGTAAATGAATTTTCATGTTAATCCAAATGACTGATTAGGACTTGTAAATCTATGGAGTCAGTTATTACTAGTATTATTAGTTTGGTGCAAAAGTAATTGCAGTTTTTATCACTTCTTTTAATGGTAATTGCTGTTGCACCAACCTAATAGAAGCTAATGTTGATATTAGCCAACCAAATATATATATGATCATTCTGTTCCATGCTGGAAATTAGGATGAATATGACAGCTTAACGTCTACCTTAGGTTTGACTCTGAATTTATTCAGAACCCATACTTCCAGAGCAGATCCCAATATATTTAAAAGTAAAGCTCAAGATTAGGCATTCAGTCATCATCATTTCTGTAGTCCTCCTTGTTATCACTCTGAAGAGGATCAGATGTCCTTTAAATGAATCGTCTGGGCGCCCAAATGAGAGGCTTTGTTCCTGCATCTGACTTGGAGGATTGGTTCAGCCAGGGGCACTCCTGGATGGAATGTGTGGGCTTGCATGATTGTACTTCCCTGGAGTGACAGAATTTGCATCTCTCTCTCTCTCTCTCTCTCTCTCTCTCTCTCTCTCTCTCTCGGAAATCTAGGTGATATCTCCACATTTTTAAGCAAATGGAAGTTGTGAAGCTGCCAAGTTACCCTCAAACCTCTCTCTCCTTGAAAGGATGTGCTGTACCAAAGGGAAGGAAGAAATTAGTCAGAAACCACAGAGCAATTAATGGCTGAATCAACCCTAATGAAATATTGCCTAGTAAGCAATCCTCTCCACTGCAGGTCAGTTGGGATGTCCACAGAAGAATGCACACTGCAGTTTCCTTGATTGGCCAAAATGATTCAAAACCCAGCATCCCCATTTTGTGTGTCTGAGTGTCTGTGTGTGTGTGTGTGTGTGTGTGTGTGTGTGTGAGAGAGAGAGAGAGAGAGAGAGAGAGAGAGAGAGAGAGAGTTTTTCATTGGTATATGTGAAATTGATTACTCTCCAGTGGGAAAACACTGTGTAAAATCTTAGAATAGCTCACAAAGGAGGCTGTATCATCAGACTAAGAAAGAAAAGTCTAGATAAATACCCGCTATCTGTAATGACTGGTTTAAACATTTTTCTGAATGAAGACAAAGGGTCAGACAAAAATAGTCCCTTTAGCTGGGAGACTCTGACTCCGTCCTGCCCCATGGAAGAGATCTGCTTGCAGGACCCCGTGGAATCGTCAGTCTCCTCCAGCGAAGACTTATCCCTCCCTCTAGGCATAAGAGACTGCCTGAGCAAGGGAAGAAGCAAGAAAGCACATGCCACAGGAATGTGAATCTTACTGCAGGCAAATAGCATGGGAACCCCCAAACAGCAGGCTCCGAGGCTTGTCTTCTGCTTCTGAGGGTGAGGCTCCCCATCTCCAGACCCCACTCCTTCCACCCTCCACTGCCAGGGTGTCCCTCAGGATGGCGTCCCCTCTGATTTGTATTTTCTTGGTTCTACCACACACGAGGGGCTCCCTTGATTTTGACAACAGAGCCTTTGACTTATTTCAGCCCCGTGTGTGCACATGCATGCATGCAAGGAGATATATTTACATTTCACTGGCACACCTTTTATGATGTTGTCACCAAGCCACGCTGTCTCCGGTTGTCAGCTCCAACATCTCTGTTAGGAAAAGTACACATGATAAGATTTGCCCCTCTATTTTATACATTACTTATTCTTCAATGGGCCAGAGCGGAGAATCTTGGCTTCCTAACTTTCTCAATCACAAACCCTGCAGCCTGAAAATATTTACTAGGCACTGTGACAAGACCATTTAAGGAGGTTTTTTCCAGGGATGGAGATTAAGTGGCTTCTGTCAATATCTAATATCTTTTCACAGCATCTCAAAGCTACTGAAGAGAGACCTGGTGTCAGATCTGTACTCCCTGAGGTCCCTGGGATCATCTGCTGTGGAAAGGACTTCACCAGGACCACAACCCAGGTTTCTGACTTTTTCAACCAGAAAGCAGCTGTTGATGAATCTAGTGAGTGACTTAATGTGGCTGCTTTCAATAGGACCCTGGGCTTGCTAGATGTACGGCTGTGAGGAGGAGAACTGAATGCTATCAAAGCAGGGGTCCCTGCAGCTAGGTGGAGGTTATATTAGCTTCAAGGAAACTACGAAGATAGAAACTTCAGGAGTTTGCTAGTAATCTCCTTTGGTGGAACTCTCAAGGTTGGGGTAAATACTGGCCATGTTGGTCTCATGTTTTGGTTATCATGATCCAGTGAAAAACTCATTCCTTGCTTAAATAATTGAAGATTGGAGTAAGTCAGATTGAAAAAGCCAGTGCAAAGAAGTGTAGATTCCTTCCAAGAATGTGTCAATCAATTCCTTTATCTGACAGTCTTTTCCTTCCTGTGCTCACCAAGAAAAGAGATTCTCACTTTACCTCTATTCCTCCATCCACACTGGAGCATCAGGCCTGAGGACTAGCCTCGTTGCTCAGTTACAAAACAATTACATTCTCCCGATGGTTCTTGGGGGGAAATGCCAAGAGAAAAGAAATGGGGAAGGGAGAATTTCTTAGGCAAGAATCTCAAATTTAAAAACTCCACAAAAGGTGTCTCTGATTTTCATATCTCCAGAAAGAGAATTTCAAGGAATTTAGATAATTTTGTCTGAATAACAGAAGGCCAGGAGGTGGAAGGACTAAAACTGAATCATGATCTTCAAGACCACAAGATACCTTTGTTCCCAAATAATGATCTTCTTCGGCAATGAAGTCTGAACATTCAGGAGGCTGGGGGCTGGAGGATTGGGAGACACAGAGTATTTTGGTAGGAAGTTGTAGATTTGGTTTCTCTGTGAAGTTTGTAAGAGAAAATGAATGAATCTAGACGGTCTCACTTGGGACCAAGTGAGTTGCGGGGCTCCTGTCTGCCCTGTGACTCTGATATTCTCCATATGCACCTCGATGGACAGGCAGATCAACAGGCCATTACAATAGTGGTGGGGAGTGGGATGGTAGCTTCTGCCCACACCTGTGAGAGGCCCTCAGCCAGCCTGAGGGTATGGGAGAATTTGAGGGTAAAGGGCTCCCTTGGAGTACTCAGGGAGAAGCAGGAAAGAGCATGGGGTAGAGCAGAGGAAGCCACAGATGTGCAATCAGGGAGACAAGAGAGCATCATCTTTCTTCCACAGGAATATTCTTGAAGCTCCAAGTGGCAGTGCCTGGAGAAATGAAGGCAGTGGAGAGACAGGAGGCTGAGCAGTGAGCTGGTCCTGGCAGAGTAGTGCTGGAGCCCACGCTGAAGCCACTAGTTCTACTCTAGGGACAGTGAGAAACCCCCTAAGAGCAAACCCAAATAAACCTGGGCCTGTGTATGACCTCCCACACCCGGCAGGAAAGTCTGGTCACTCCTTCCACCTGGTTAGAATCTGGAAGCTGAGTTGGTGGCCGCGCAGGGGAAGCAAGGTCTGACTTTTGCCGTACAGCACCCAGAAAACTCCCTTACAATCCTCTTAAGACCTTTTCTCCCCAAATTCCACTCATTCTGAAGGGCTGGGTATCTGCTATGTCGTAATTTCGTCCTTGGCACTTTATAATTTCGTCCCTGCCACTAAAGAGTTATAAGTAGACAATGAGATTTGCATTGTGGAAGCTGTTGGAAACAAATGAAGAATTAGAAGGACATAGAACACCGTTCTCTATGGGTAAGAGATTCCGGATCATGGCAGCAGAAATAATTATTTTTTTCCAATATGAAAAATAAAGATACTGAGGCCCAGAGAAGACAATGACCAGCCAGCTGGTCATTGTGTTGGCCCAGTATGTGGGAATGAGCGTGGGGAGCAAGGGAGGCAGAAGCTCATCGACCCCACGGGATCCTTTGCATTGGACAGAAAAATAATTCCTGTTCAAAAAATCCAGAAGAAATGCTTTTATTTTTTTCTCTAGGTTCCGGGGTCTGCGTTAAACCCCAGAACAATTTACCTCGTTCTTTGCAGAATCCTTGTGCAGGCTGAAAGCACTGACCACTAGAGGGGGCGCTGCCTCCACCTGGTGCAGCCCGCGGGGTGGGGGGCGGGGAGGTGAAACGCGGGGTCGCACTTGGCTGCACTGAAGCCTTGCTGTATCGAAGGGCTTTCTGACACAAGATATAACAAACCTCAAACTCTGTGTTTCTGCCCAGGGATGGGAGGGGGACGTGGTGAAGAAAGACAATCTGGAAATTCAGATACCTCTGGAAGAATTGCAGGCAAAGGCACCGCGCTCCTCAGGGTCCCCCCAGAATCCCCAGTGCTTGCTTTAGACAGGAAACCCCTAAAGGAAGAGCTTCCAGTTCACCTTTTCATGAAGCGTTTTAGAACAGGTGTATTCAGGTCAGATCTGACGCAGAGCCAGCTAGGCAGGACAGCTCCCTGTGACCCAACAGGGGATGCTGGCTATCCTTTATCCGCGGGGTTAGAAGCAGGAGCTAAGCAGAGGGTTCTGAAGCTTGTACCTTTCCCCACTCTGCATAGCTGAGTGTGAGCAGGGAGAGACCTTGTTCAGAGATGTCTCTAGAGGCTAGCTGGTAAGAAGAGGAATGGCAGCAGGGGTGAGTTTTCGCTGGTGCTCCCTGCTCCATGGTGGGGTACTGTGAGGTCACAAGGACTCACTCCGGGTTGTGCAGGACGTAGCTGAGCTGGTGCAATGGTGTTCAGGATGGCAGCTGCTATCTTGCCTGGTCTCTTACCCAGGCTATTAGCAGACTGCTAGCCTCCGTTCACTAGGAAGCAAAAGTGTCCCTCTTATTCCTGAGACTACTTCTAAGTTGCATCTCAGTGAGAAAACAGCAAGAAACAAAATAAGTGGGTCTCGTTGCCACTGCAAACTCCCCTCACCACACATTATCCCCACTCTCAATTAGAGAGAGGAAATATGGTGAGGGGCATAGGAACTGGAATCCCCGCTATACCTCCGCTCTGTGCCCTCATGGTGATGCATGCCCCCTGTCTCTGGATTTCAGAAGCTCCCTGCACACAGCCAGGATGTCTGAGGGAGTTTGAGGGTCCTCTTGCTGCAACACAGAGCCCATGGGATTGCTTTTGTGCATCACAGGAAAAAGAGCCCTTCTTGCTGACAGACCCAGCCATCATGCCCATGATGAATTGCATCTCACCGAGGGGACTGCTGCTGTGGTTTTCCCTTCTCTCTGAAGGTTCATCCCCAGGTCTCGTGGCACTTTAGAAAATGAACTGCTATAATTCCACTCTAAGCACACAGCCCTCCACAGACAGGCCTCTTCACTCTAATATGGCTGCTGGCTCTGTCACTCTGGAGGCCAGCAGTGGGTAGCCTCCATGGCTCCTCCCAGCAAGGGAGGCGTTCCTGCTGGCTGACTCCTCAAGAAGGACTCCTGATGCTGATATACCAGGGAGCCAGGGGGAACTGCAGGCCGGAGGAGTGTGGAGGAGGACGCAGCCGGCTGCAGTCACAGAGAGACCCAGCAGGACCCGGAGCTGCTCCTGGAGCAGTACTTCCTCACTGGGCATCCAAAGTCAACACTAGTTAGTTTAGTTTTGGTGATCCAGTATCTCCAGTTTTCTAGGACAGTTTGTCTCTGTCTCTCTCAAACTCACCAGACCATTTCCTTCTCCGAAAATAGAAGAAATATGGTACCTATGGCTGTAGGAGATTCATAATTTATCACTTCATGTTAATTCGATTTTATAATCATACATATGGTTTCAGGTTATCTATGGCTATGTGAAAAACTGCTTTAAAACTTAACGGTTTAAAACTGTAGCCAGTCTTTATGAGTCCTTCGTAGGTGAAGAGTTTGAGCAAGGTTTGGCTGGGCAATTGTTCCGCTCCATGTGGCATTGGCTGGGGTCACTCAGTGGTGTTCAGCTGGCAGTTGGACTGGCCCAGAGCATCTGATGACTTTGCTGATTCACCTGGTGCCTTGGTGGGAATGGCTGGACAGCTGGGCTCACCTGGTCCTTCTGCCTCTCTGGTGTCTCTCTGTGGCCTCTCTAGCAATGTAGTTGTGTCTTTCACAGGGCAGCTGGGAACCTAGAGACCAAGGCATAACCTAGCAGTCCACAAAGTAGCAAGCATCACTTCCGCCACACTCTATCGGTCAAAGTGGCCACAGGCCACCTCAACTCAGAGGAAGGAAAATAGAGGCCATTGCTCAGCAACAGGAGTGTCACATCATTTGAAGCCATTTCAATCTGCCACTAAAGTCCATTTATTGATGGAAATGATTTATCTCTATGGACCAGGAGTGTTCTTGTTCCGGGCACATTCCTAACAGAAACCTTCTTTCTTCAGTCCTGATGCCTGGGGGCCAATTCATCAGGAAGTGTTTCTAAACCATTTGAGGAGGTGTGGGTTCTGCAGTGATCAGGGTATACATACACAACACAAAACAACACTGCCTTTAATACACATCAATATTGACAGTAATTCTTCTATGCTTTCCTCTACCTGGGTCATCCAGATAACCTTATCTCAGGTTATAAATTGAATTTGGTAATAATAAATGTTTGCTTTGTATGTCTAGTATGTAGAATTCCCCTTTGGAGAGTTCCATATGGCCTGGCCACTGACCGAAGAGGATCAATCATTTTCAAAGACAGGATTCTCTATTTTTTCTTTTAACTCTCTCATTGAATGTTGACTGAGCGTATACTACATGGTTACGGTGTGCGACTTTCTTTATACAAATTTATCCTGATGTTTTTCAGGGCTTCAACCCTTGCATCGACGCAGGTGAACCCAGGATATCAGCACAGGTAGGGGACATGCCAGGGCAGAGCCGTAGGCCCTAGACTATAGTAACTATTTGGCAAAAATATGAATTTCAGCAGCTGAACTACCCTGGCAGATGGCAAGAGGAGATTCTGTCTCATAATTCAAGCACCAGAAAGTATTAGTCTTTAGACCAGATGCACCTAGAGAAAGTTTCCGACAGGTATACTTTGCTTGCCATGGAAATGCAGAAGGCTCTTCTCTCTCAGGCTTGGGAATGTCTCCTTGAGGACATTTGGGCTGGTTTCAAGCTGTCGGTGACATGGCCCATGGGTATCCTTGGCAATTCCACTCCAAGTACTTCCAAAGTTCTCTGACAAGGCTAAAAACTCCTCATTCAACCAAAGATTCTTGCACATTATTTAAATAGGATGCAAATGCAGGGTCTGCTCTGAGCCCTGGCAGCTTTCAATTTTTATATTTTCAGAACGGTGAGGCCTGCCATCAGTTCACTTGAAGTTCAGTCCAAGATGTGCCTGTCCCTGACATTTGTTCATTCTTGATGAAGGTAACATTTTGAAGAATTTAAAAAGAAGTCATCTTTGTACTCCACTCCCTACCACCCTCTAAAACAAATTTTAAAAAATATCAGACATTTGTTGCATGCATAATAGCTGGAACGTGACTAACTTCTTTCTCACCGCCTGGATTTCCAAGTTGGATTCTATGATCCCTCTCTTTGGCAATCCATGGTCTATTTCTTTTCTGATATTGCAGTGATAGGAACTGCCTCTTTGACCCAAGGGATTAGGCTCACAAGAGCATGAGCAGATTCTGTCAGATGGTTGAGCCTGGCTGCTGTTGGGATGAATGGCAGGGGATCAAGCCCGCCAGTGACAATGCAGAGAGCGAGTGCAGAGGGAGGGACAGTTCTTCCCTTTGTGCTCCTCCTCTCCTGTCACAGTGTGAGTCTCGAGCCCATTCACTCATAAGCTGGGCACATAGCTTAGAGCTGACAGAAGCCCCACCTTCTTTGCACCTGGGATCTGTGGGGAAGGGAGGCCTGCCTGAAAGACAAAACCACACGCAGAGGAGCAAAGAAAGGATGGACTCGGGGAAGGGCTGTGTGGGTGGCATTTCCTCTCCACGGGCTGCAGGTGCCTCTCAGGCTCTTCCAATTCAGTGTGTGTATGTGTATATGTGTGTGTGTGTGTGCGCGTGTATGCAGAAAGAGCATATACATATATATATATATATGTGCTGTCTCTATATATACTGTGTGTGCATTTATGTAGATATATACACATACATACACTTTCCACGTTATGGTTAGTCCAGAGAGAAAGAAAAGAGAAAGGGATAGGAAAATAAAGAAGTGAGAAAGGGAAGAAAAAAGAAGGAAAACGTATATAGAAGGTGTGCTGTTGTAGCACACTGGTAACTGTTCCTTCAAAACTCCAACGTCTCTTTACCCTTTCTTCCTGGACACGCGTCTGTCCCACTGGAAACTACATTTCCCAGCCTTTCAAGTGGTGAGGCAGGGCCTTGTGACTCGATTCTCACCAATGGAGGTGAGTGGGATTGACGTGTGCAGTTCTGACTTCGCCTGCCCAAATGGAAACCAGTGCCCTTGGAGTCTCTCCTGGGGCTCGTTGTGTTCTGGAATGCTGACTGTGTTAACTCAGCTTGGGCCACCAAGAAGTATGAGAGGAAAGAAACCTGGGTCCCTGAGCGAGGTTGTGGAGCCAAAGTGTGGCTCTGCTGACCAAGACTGGTCCACGAGGAAGAAAGAAACCACTGTATTTAAGTTCATTGCATTTTAGTATGTCTTTATTGTAGCACAGAGGGCTATGGTCTGTAAATAAAGGAAGAGGAAGACGAAAAACGAACAACTGTGAAAAGAAATTTTAACGTAGAGATACATAGTTTAATGTCTGTGGATGGCACTAAAATTATAGTTAGAGAGAAGAAGAGAAAATGAGCTAGTGACATGGAGTACAATTGATGAGAGGGTAGCTGCTGGGAAGGTGCTGGGGAGATGTTCACACTGCTGCCCACTCCTCTCAGGCCTCAGCTGATGACCATGCTGTCTCTTACAACGCCTTTAAGCAAAATGGTTATTCGATCATCAGTGTTTACTTGAGTGTCTCAAAAGGATAACGATGACCAAGTTAAAGGCACAGGTGTTGGTACAAGTAACAGTGTGATCATCCATCGTGATAATTATCCAGTGGAATAGGTGGCTTACAAAGCAACGAGCGTCCATCTCTGAGTATGCTCAAGGGAGGTTGCTTGACCACTTCTTGTGGATGTTGGGAAGGGGACTTCTCTTTTGATCCCTATGTTGATTGGGCATTTGGCTTAGAAAAACTTCTGTCATAGCCAACTTGAAGAGAATCCAGGAAAGGTGAGTAACTTCTTAAAGGCTCTGTGAATTATTTTCATTTCACCTCACTGTTCACTTGGGCAGGGAACTTTACATGCTTATCGGCTCTTACACTTGCTCTTTAAACATCCCCAATAACGGCTTCGGCTTTCTTTTTTCCCCAGGTAAATCATAAGCTCATCACGAGCTGTCTTTTCCCTGTATACTGTACCAAAATACTAGTTTCACGATTTTGTATTCAGTGGCAACCTCAGATATGCTACCTGACAGGGTGAGGTCAGCTGTCTAAGCCTATGCAGTATGCTTTTAGACTTTCTGGGAGGTCCCCATTCATGAAAATACATTTCTCACCAACAGAATCACAGAAGTCCGAAATTCAGCCACTAGCATTCATTTCTTTGTATTACCCATGGTCCTTTCTGAGCAGCTCTTTCTGAAAACGCAATTGCCCATTGACGGGGCACATATTCAATGTGTATATAGGAAAGGGGGAATATTTAAAGAGGAGGTTGGTGGCGGGGAAAAAAATCTATATCTGTAGCTCTTGTGTCTGCTGCTGATATATGAGAAACACAAGGTGGCCCCTCTGTGGTCTTTATTTTCTTCACCCCAGGACTTCTGAGCACATTCATCTCCCAGACCAACACATGAGGGAGAGCTGATGGGAACGTGCGGCCAAGAGAGCCAGCTGGCTGCTTTGCTTGGCCAGACCTCCCTCTCTTTACCTAGAGCTGTTCTGGGCCCTGGATCCCCACACATAATCTTTTACCTCTCGGTGTTTGACCAGTTGGCCAGGCCGGCGCTCCTCGTTTCTTTCGTGTACAGGTCATCTGAGGAGAAAGGGGACTCAGGACAGGTAGTATTTTTGGGGGGAAGGGAAGGGCGGGTTAGACTGGATATGAAACAAGAGACTGTCTGGAAGGTCAGGCATTGATGGAGGACCTGAATCACTTGCAATAACAGAAGGTCACTTGGCAGTTGACAGAAGGTGACGGTGGGAAGCTCAGGGAAAATAAAAGAGGAGAGAGACGGTAAGCAATTCATTGGCATGTGTCTCAACACGGATACTAGGATTCAAACTCAGAAAATGTCAATTTATGCACTTTTAGGGCACTTTTGACTTTCTGTCATGATATTCTTGAGTCTTCAAAGCTGGAAGTTTCCGAACATGAGAGGGGGATTTGGTTTTATTCTCAGCCTCTCAAGATAATACAAAACTTTGATTTTCTATTAGGCTGTCAGCTGCCTTGCACAGAGAAATAGGCAAGAAATACATTCCTGTAAAAAAAGATTATAGCTTGCTTAGAGAGGAAGGGAAGAGAGGAGAAGATGAGGAAGCACAGCAGAATCTTGCCTCCAAAAGAAAAAAAAAAGAGCCTGAAGACTTCTCAGGGTCTAGCTGACAATCTGCAGTGATAATGCACCTTAAGGGTTAATGTGCACATCTGGGTGTTATACTGAAGAGGCTGAATTGAATGCATGGGACTCTCACGAGTTTGGTTCTGAAACTTGACTCACTGGGTTCAGCTCATTACTGAGAAGGCATTGAGAAGTCCGGCAGGACATCTGCCTGATAATTTTTTTAGTCTGTGCTTAAACTTTCCATCACCCAGTTGACTATGAACTCCTTGAGGGAGAAGGTGGAGGACATAACTGTTTATTTTGTCCTCAGTGCTTAGCTTGATACCTTGAACATGGTAGAAGCTCAAGGCAGGGTGAGTGCTACTTACCAAATGTTTGCCCTTAGCTGCCCATGTTTCCCAACCTTCATGTTGCTAGGTGGTGCCATGGGACTAACCTGATCGACCAGCTGAGGAGCAGAAGGGATGCGTGTCACTTCTAGGTTGAAGTCTAACAGAGCTGGTGAGAGACCCTCCACCACCAGCTCTTCCCTTGCACCCCAGAAGGTCTAGTCTCTGGACCTGTGAAACTGTGAGGTGGGGTGTGGAGTGTTGACGTCCCACTAACTCGTGCTTCAGTGATGAATAATCATTGGTTATTTTAAACTTTTGCCATTTTGGAGTTGTTTGTTACTGAAGGCTAACTTAACTGATCCCGACTACTAGAGTAGTCAATAGATTTTGTTCAAAAATGAATGAATGAATGAATGAATGAATGATTGAAGTGGCTAAGCTGATAACCGTAGACCAACTGATGGGATTTATTATTTGGAAACCACAGTTTTCACCTTTTTTCCCCCATCAAGTTCTTAGTTCTTTGGGAATTAACACCATTCTGTCTTCCCTAACAGTACCATGAGGTCTTTTGGGGAAGGAAGTAAATGTTGGATGTAATAAATTACACCAAACTCTATTGAACATCAATCATGTTTCAGATACTGCATTAGGACTGGAAATACGAAAGTGGATAAAACATGCCCTTGGAGGATTCCCAATCTAGAAGGGGAGGTGGATCAATAACCAATTCATTACAATAAGTACTATGCCAGCTGTCCAGCCCAGACAGCTGCACTACCAACAACAGCAGAGAGAAGGAGCACCTAACTCAGGCTGGGAATTTCAGGCCAAGAGGGTTGCATATGGGTAGGTGCAGAGACAAGAAATAGCAGGGCATGTTCAAGAAACTGAAAATGGTTTTAGTACAATCAGAGAACAGGCTATAGGAGAGAGGTGACTAAAGGAGTTCTGAATGGTTGAGTGGAAGGCCAGGTCATGAAGACCTGTTGTGCCTCATTGCGGAATTGGGCCTGCATTAGGTAGATACGTCTTGTAAGGTATGCAGAGAGCAGTGTGTCCCCCTAGTCAGAGACTGACATAAAACCATTAGGGTGGTGTACTGGCCCATGCCTGTAATCCCAACACTTTGGGAGACAGAGGCAGATGGATCACTTTGAGCCAGGCATTTGAGATCAGCCTGGAGTACATAGTGAGACACTGCCTCCACCAGAACATGTAGAAAAATTAGCCAGACATGGTGGCATCCACCTGTGATCCCAGCTACTCAGGGCACTGAGGCAGGAGGATCACCTGAGCTCAGAAGGTCGAGACTGCAATGAGCTATGACGGTGCCACTGCACTCCAGTCTGGGGTGACAGAGAGAGACCTGGTCTCTGGATAAACAAACAACTAAAACCAGTTAACAGCTGTGTGTTGGTGACAGAGAGCTATTGAGGTATTTGTCTCAGGGGAGTAGCATGCTAGAATTTTCACCTCAGAAAGCTCACTTAGACAGTGGTGTGGAGCATAGATTGAGGTACAGAGAGAGCAGAGGCAGCCACCAGTCAGCAGGATGTCACGTGGCCCCACCGAGTGACGATGATGCTCTTTGGACCCAGCCACCTGAGGTTTGGAGACCTGTCATGGCAATCTTTCTGGAGCTTACCCCCGCTAACAAACGTAGTGGTTTATCATGAGCGAAGTCAGTATCCCATCTGCCTCTGGGTCCTGACACTCCCTTTGCGGAGCTCCTTGGCATTTCTCCGGGAGGCTGGCAGAGGTCTTCCTTGAGGCCTTGGATGGACTCAACATCCCGAGGCTGCGGGCTTCATACCAGACACTTGAAGGAGCTCTTAAAATATCCTGGTATTTTTCCAAACTCTTTCTTTCCCTGCTTCTATTCTCTGTGCTCAAGATAAAACATACAACCATCTTAATAGCAAAATTTCACTTCTGATATAGTACTGAATTGCTTTGCAAGTCTTTTACAAAGGGTTTTAAATGCATAGGGCAATTGGTACTCCATACATTTATGTAGTATTTTCTTGTTTGTTTTATATCAGGGCAAAAGTGACTTTCTATGACAAATTGGGTAGCTTTCCATCTTTTCTCTATTTTTACTGCACAGTGAATACAAAAATAAATTCCAGATGGATTAAATAATTAAATCATTGCATTCCTCAGATAAACTCACTGAACTGGATTCTTCTTTTAACTTACTGCATGCCTGAATTAGAGTCATGAGAGAGTCAGAGGATTCTCTTCTGGACAGATACATTTTTAGTGGGGATGTGTTTCTCAGGGGATGTATAAGAAGAAGGTATCAAAGGTATAAGGTAATGTGCACAGCTTCCGTGGATATTTCGGGGACAGGAAATAACATCAGAGGTGACAAAACAGTCTCTCTCTATGTGTGCACACGTGTGCCTGTCCAGCATGGCTCAGTGATGCTGGAGATGGATTCGGCCTGTTTCATAGATTTACCTCTATAAGAAAAACCCAAAATGAGAGGGGAAAAGAAAGCCTGCCTTCATCCCCTGTCTCTGATCAGCCCTAGGGCTGGGGCTAGGTCAGGCCTGAGAACACTTCCGTCTCCTTCTCCTTTCCTAAAGATGGCAATGTGACAGCCTCCAGAGTTCAGTTTGGCAAAACCCCTCCTTCCCAGCATCATGCCCTGGCAACCTGGCTGTGTCCTCCAGCCACTGCCATGGAGAGACATAGATCAGGCCCTTTGGAGAGGGAGGGCTTGGAGCCAAGGCATTTATGCCCCCCAGGGCTCCCTTCTGTCGTCCCTCCTGCTCTGCACAGCAACAGCACTGCTCTCTGAGCCCACTGCTTGTGGGCATGGCCTCCCTAATTTGATACTGGGGGCTCCTCGCGTTGGTTTTCATGGTGGGTTGAGGCTGGTCACAGGTAGTGTCCAGGCGGATGCTGATGCTGGAAGGCTGGAGACGTGTAGGAGGTGGGGTGTCACTTGCAGCCTCTGCCAGAAGCCCAGTCAGCGGGCCCATGGCTCGCCAACAGCAGCCGCGTGCGAGAACCAGCAGAAAGGCGGAAGGTGGGTTGGCGAGAATCAAGGGGGCGGCTTACAGATCAAAACCACCGACACCAGGGAGCCTTGTACACTGTACAAAGCACTTTTCATTTGTCATCTAACAACCCTGGGAGGCAGGCAAGCGAAGCAGACATAATTAATCTCACTTTACAGATGATGAAATGGAGGCTCAAAAGAAATCCCAGCTGAATAGTATGTAGAACTGGGATTTGAACCTTGCTCTTCTGACTTAAATTTTCATGATCCATTGTGCTAAACTCCTGATCCTTCTATTTCTGTTCTTTCCCAACTAGCCTACTTCTTCCTTGAAATCCACACTCCCCCAGGGGAGAAGGTCCAGGCTCCTCTCTTCTCTGACCCTCCCTTTTCTTGTAGGTATCTTTTCCTAGGACCCATCAGAAAATCATTCATACTAAAATGTGCCTGGTTTTGCAGTGCTATCCTAATCAAAAGTATTTACATTGTAACTAGCAGAGAAAAAGTCTTACATGAAAAGCATGAAACACTGATGAGAAAGCTTTAAGCATTAGAAAGCATGATTTGGGTCCCTGCAAGGGCACATGCCTGTAATCCCAGCACTTTCGAAAGCGAAGGCAGGTGGATCGCTTGAATAGGAGTTTGAGACCAACCCAGGCAACATGGCAAAACTCCAAATGTACACAAAATACAAAATTAGCCAGATGTTGTGGTGTGTGCCTCCAGTCCCAGCTACTAGAGAGGCTCAGGTAGGAGGATTGCTTGCTCTTAGGAAGTAGAGGCTGCAGTAAGTGGTGAGGGTACCACTGCACTCTAGCCTGGGCACCAGAGCAAGACTCTGTCAAACAGAAAGACAAAAATGATGAGTTCATGTCCTTTGTAGGGACATGTATGAATCTGGAAACCATCATTCTCAGCAAACTGACACAAGAACAGAAAACCAAACACCACGTGTTCTCATTCATAGGTGGGTGTTGAATAATAAGAACACGTGGGCACAGGGAGGGGATCATCACACACTGGGGTCTGTTGGGGTGTGGGGGGGGGTTAGGAGAGGAACAGCAGCGAGCGGGGAGGTTGGGGAGGGATAACGCTGGGAGAAATGCCTGATGTAGGTGATGGGGGAACAGAGACAGCAGACCACCATGGCATGTGTGTACCTATGCAACGACCCTGCAGGATGTGCACTTGTGCCGCAGAGCTTAAAGTACAGTACAAAGAAAGAGAGAAAGACAGAAAGAAAGAAAGAGAGAGAGAGAGAGAAGGAAGGATGGAAGGAAGGAAGGAAAGAGAGAGAGAGAAAGAAAGAGAAAGGAGGGAAGGAGGGAAGGAAGGAGACAGAAAGAAAGAAGACAGAAGGAAGAAAAGAAAGAAAGCAAAAGAAAGGAGGGAAGGAGGGAAAGGAGGGAGGGAGGGAAGGAAGGAAGGAAAGAGGCAGAAAGAAAGAAAAAAAGAAGAAAGAAAAAGAAAAAGGGAAGGGGTCTTTTGGTTTCTTCCAGACCATGCCCAGGTTAATTGCTTCTCAGGCTGACCCAGAGCTACTCTCCATCTTCATCAGAGATCAAACAAGGGGGTAGAGCCAGAAAGTTAGGACAGAAAGAAAAGAGAGGTCCCATTGCTGCACAGTGAAGCTTGCCAGGATCTTAGGAGATTGCTCTATGGCTCCTGGGGCAATTCTGGAAACTTCATTCTGTAGAAGTCCAGTACAGGGGCACAGTGTGCTCCACTCTGCTCTCTGTCCTGTCTTCTTACCTCAAAAACCAAGGTTCAGAGAGCCTCCCCAGAAGCCGAGTCTGACTAACGGGAGTGGCTCATCACCGGAGCTGAGCCAAATCTTCACGGCATGGGCACTTCTCCCCAGCTCAGGCCCCTCACACACCACCATGCCCATGGCTATCTGGCCTAGGAAACTGGAGAAGCTGAGCCAGAGGAATTGCAGAGGGCATGCTGGCTTTGGGCTCGATTCCCCACCCTGGGTGGTGATGGTGAAGGATATACTGGCAGAACTTTGCTTGGAAGACAACTGTGACCTGCTTCTTTGAAAGATATTCCCTCTGTGTGTGTGCCATGTTTGTAAATGTGCTGATTTCAATGCCTCAGCAAAAGGTACGGAGCATGAAACACAAGAATAAACACCAAAAGCTCTCCCTGAGCGGTCATTCTGTGGGTGAGGGGCTGCCTCTGGTTCCTGCCAGGCTGTGGGCTGTCCTGCCTGGACTGTGTCCCATTTTGTAGAAGAAGGGGAGGGAGCAGCAAGATACCAAATATATATTCCGGGCAGCAACTTGCAAACGCTTTAATGTTTACCAAACGCAGGGCTGCCGCGAGGGCCTGTGCTTTATGACACGAGGCTATTTATTATAGGCTTGTGTTATGGACCAATCATTTCCTGCTCCAAAATAACCGAGGGGGCTTGACCCAGGCACCCAGAACTGAAGCCAGTAAGAGAGTAAACAAGACCTTGTAGGGGGTGGGGGGCAGCAGAGGGTTTGGGATGGATATTTAAGGGTCCTCCAGGGCTGTGTCAACTCTCCAGTTTTTATTCTCCTCAAAACTTCACCCATTTCATCTTCATTTGATACCACACTCTTAGATCTCTCACCCATTTAAAAGAATAAAGTTAATCAACCTGAAAAGAATAAAAAATTCTCTTCTTCATTATCCCAATGCCAAACCTGCAGACGTGAGTCTGGACAGAGGAGTGTCTATGGCTGAACTGAGCTGCTGGCATCATATCACCTTGGCCGCACGTTCTAGCTCCTGCAAGGAATTCTACTCTTTAGCTGAAAATAGCTTTCTAAGAAAAAGGTTAAAGGTAAACGTAATTGGAACCCATGGTCCTCTCTAGTCTATAAAGCCCTTTGGTACATTTTCCTTAGCCATAGAGTAAGGGCAAAGTTTTATTTTATTTCAACTTACAGATGAGGAAACTGAGGCTCAGAGAGATGAAGGGAACTGTTCCTAATCATACAGCCAGCCAGAGCCCGGCCTTGGTCTCTCTGATGCCAAATCCCACAAACCATTTGTTCTCTAGGGATTAATCTTTTCTCCTAATATGTTGCGGGGGCAGGCACAGGAACAAATTTGCTGTAGGATATAGAGCATTAAGAGGAAAAGAGAAAATACACCTGAGTTAGGAGGAGGACTCTAAAACTGGGGTCCGGAGAGCAGCTTGTACCACAAGAGGCGGAGTGAGAGGTGAGTGATCCAGGACACACAGGCGTCAGTTGCGGAGTTTCCTGGGGCTGGTCTAGGTCATTTACCATTAATACTGGACGTGGGTATACGAGTCCTTTTTTGTTTGTTTGTTCATAAAGAAAAGTAATGTGCAACATTGACACAGGAGACCCCAGGGTTGTGAGTCGGGAAGCCTGAGTGTGGGTGTGGGCTCTGCCAGCAGCCTGCCACGTGACCTTGAGTAAGTCAACAAGGGACCCCCATTACCTGGGCTGGGGTGGGAAGGTCAGAAATCATCTGTGAAGTGGGAGCCCTCAGCCTGTCTGTGGATCTCTGCTCCTGGGTGACAGGTTTGGGGACAGACATGTGCTTACGACTTCTACAGGGCACAGAATAAAGCAGTCACAGGGCTCCCCTGGTCACTTGGATGCACAAGCCCTGGGCTTGGCGCAGACAACCGGAGAGCTGTAAATAGCCCTGTAGGTCTCGAGGGATCAGCAGGGACTCCTCCGCAGGATCTCTAAATCGAGCAGCCGTGGGAGGTGCAGACTCACGCCCCGCTGGCAGGATGAGGGTCACCAGGGCTGAAGGCTGGGAAAGGCCCCGTGCAATCGATTGGGAAGATCATAATCTCCTGCGTTTGTCTACTGCCTTCTCACCACCCCTTCTCCTTTGATCCGCACATCCCCATCCTGGGAGGGCAGGGAGCTGGGCTGGTGAATGCCTATTGTCTTGTGGAGTGATGGCTTGGAAAGTACCGTGTACAGGAGATGTAATGGTGACCCACTGAGCCGGCAGGGATGCCTTGCTTCCCTTTCCTCCCAGACCTACACACACGTGCACACATTGAGAGAGACTGAGAAAACGTCAAGAGAGTGTGCTTTCATTCCTCCGGGGCTTTACTTGGTTCTCAGATGGGGTTCTCTTCGGTGGCATTTCTGCCTCATAATCACCTTCACCTCTTACAACACAGTTGAGAAGGAAGGAAGGTAGGCATGCCTTAAGACTTGGTGACAACTGCAAGTAGAGGTTGACAGACACTCTGCTTACCTGGCTCTGGACAGTAGGGGAAACCCCAAATGTGGTTTAGTCATGTTTAGGACTTTTGGGGAGTTTGCCAAGAGCTCAGGGAGGCCAAACCGTCCCTCCCCACCTTTATTTTTGTTTATTCCTCCTCAGCAGAGCCTGCCCACCGACCCCCAAGCATCACACAATCCCTTTTCTGCAGCACCCTAACTTTTTGGTTCAACATGACCCTCACAACCCTCTATCCTCTCCTCTGGACAAGCTCAACTAGGAGAAAACAGAGTTTTCATGGACAGCCTGCTCATCCCCAGAATGAGGCAGTAGTCGCCACCCACTATGTTTGCTGTAGTATTTCTCTGGAGGAGGAATGGTGAGAGAAGTGCCCCATGAAGGGTAGTGTGGGGTGGGAGGCAGCTGGCCGCGCCTGGGTGTCAATGTATGAATGCTAACCATGGCCTGGAAGTATATGCAGATGAAGAAAATCATATGCAAAAATTACTTTATGGTGCAACAAATACTTTTCTGAGCTCTTTGAGTAAGGGTTAGGACCCCAGGGAGAGGTGCTCCAGCAAGGATCCCTTTCTAGGGAGAGTTCATTCAGTTACCAATGTTTACTTTGTTCTTTCTCAGCCTTCTTGTTCATCCTCCCTAAAACTTTCAACAAGAAGCCAAGGAACATAACCAAAATCTCAGGGTGAACTGCACCTTTGCTCATCATGGGTCTCTTGCCAGACACCAGCCTCATTAATGATTCTGGGGCAATTAGTACCAACCAACTCACGCAGCATGGGGTGGATCAGACCTGCCACAGACTCTGCCCCAACCCCCCATCTTGCAAAGCTCTGGCTTGGCTGACTGGGCAGCAAGTTAGGGGTTTGAACAAGACAGCTGAGGGATGGAGAAGAAGGCAGTTCTGCCATTGGGGGTCTTCATTCTTTGCTCTTTCCTTCACAGCACACAGCTATTCAGTGGAGCACAGGTGAACACATGAAGAGCAGTGGTGTGAAGGGCACTGGTGATCAGCCTGCCCAGGGACACAGCTCACCAGCTCCACGTGACCTTGGCTGGGGAAGAGAAAAAGCACAGCACGTGATGGAGGATCGATTGCCTGAGTCCTCAGAGATTCTCTGGAAGCCACAGAGGAGAAAACAGCTTCTGAGTTACAGGTCTTCAGGCCAGGTCTGGAGCCAAGCAGAGAATAGTTATTCTCAGTTAAAGTGTCGTAAAGTTTCTTTGTCCCCAGGTACTTCCCAACCAGGAAGGGGTCATAGAAGTGATACAACTAAATGGCCTGAAGCCGTATGTTGGCGACCTCTGCCCTCCATCAAAAGCACACACAGTTGTGCTGTTTGTCTCCGGAACTGTATACCCAGATACAGGTGCCAAGCCAGGTATCCACAAAGAAGGCGGAAATGCAGAGTCAAAGAAACGGGAGTGTTGGGCTCTTGGAACAAGGGTGAGATGTTTCTATATTTTACACTCCTTTAGGGTAGCATCAAGCCAGGAAGCCTTCTTAGAAGAGTGGACCCTCACTTACGGGTTGAGCAGGACGATATGTTCGCCGTGAGTAGTGCATGATGCAGGTGGGATCCAGGGGAGTGGGTGTGAGAGAGAAGCTCAGTGATGGGAAAACAGACAGGCAGTAGCAGGGAGGTCAAGGCTTAGGTCCATGTGGAGAGGGCTGTTTTCTCAGGGCTGCTGGCTCAGGGTGGTACCTGTGAGCAGAGATGCTGAGGGTGTGTTCCAGGATAAAAGAAGGAGCATCGGAGTGCTTCTCTTTGAAAATGGGGTCCCTGAGCATAGATGAGACTTTCACTTCATGTGACTGAATAGAAGATAATCTTACCAGCCACAATATGCAAAGCTCTCCCCTACGCCAGTCCTGAAATCTTTCCTGGAGCACCCAGTTGGCTTCCTTTGCTCCCACCTCAATGAAGCAGAGAAAACATTTCTCGTTGCAAATCTCCTCCTAGACATGAAGGTCATTTTGAACTCAGTCCTGGCCCTCTTCCTCATGTGAATCTAAACAGAAGTCTAGAGGCATCTTTGTCCAGAATCAGGTTCCTCTGATCCTCCCCACTGCCTTCCAGTTCTTAACCACATTGATGGGGTTGACCAGCTGGCTTCATGTAAGCAATGAGTGCTGGCCATTGAGAGGGGAGGACCCTCCTGCCGCCTACCCCAACACCTGACAGCTGGGCAGACTGAGTGGCACAGTCAGGCCCTCCTCTCACATGTAGCCTCCTGGAGAGACCCCGTCTTGTCAGTCTGGTCCCCCAGCCTGTTCAGGGCACCCTTGAGGCTCTCAGACCTTGTCAGGACATTTGGGTTTTTACCTTGGATTATAAACTCAAGAATGTGCTGTAAGTTTGGCTATTATTTTCTCTCTTTGTATCTTTATAATCTTACTCGGTTTTCTAAGCAGTTTGCAAAGGACTTCTCTAACACACCTTGGAAAGTCCTCCCTTGTGGTTGCAGAGGACAGGTCCTTTGAGAATGGTGAGTGCCTTGTTAATGTCACAGAACGTATCACCTGAGACGCAGACACAGGAGTCCCAGCTCTCCAGCCCGATCTCCATCTACTGGAGATTAGATCTCCACTGAAAGAAGTATAACCAAGCTGAGAATGATGGCAAGCTCTTGGAGAATTCACAGGACTGTGAATCAAGAGATTATCATCTTATTGGTTGAGCTCAGTCAGCAGATTCTTAAGCATAAAATCCAGTTTTCTTGTCTGCATGGGAGCAGACAAATCTGTCATTTCTTCAGGAAAGTGTGAGAGAGAAGTGTCCAGATAGGCAGGCAGAAGAGCAGAGAGCTTCCTTCCCAACATGCCTTTTACCCTTCCTCAGCCTTTCTTGCTCATCTTCTCTAAAACATCAACAAGAAGCCAAAGCATATGACCGAAATCTCATGGCAACTTGTATCTTTCTCATCAAGGGTCTCCTGCCAGACACCAGGCTCATAACTTTTGGATGATTGGTATGAACCAACCTAAACGATGAAACGTGGACCAGTTCTGGCAAAGGGCAGACTTTGTCCCCTGCCTTGCCCATCGTCTCTGCTGATCTAGGAGTGCTGTCCGGTCCTGGGTGTGTGTCTTTGCCAAGTGCCCCGCTTGAGCGACCACAGCTCCACCCCCGCTTTTCTCCTCGCGCCTTTCCACAACCCCTGGCCCTGTCAGGCATGCTGGGCAGCCGCAAGAGTTGCCAAATGAACTTGGCTCTAAGCCACTAATGCCTCCTGGTGTAGATGAGATGAAATTCTCAGAAGCACTGAACGCAGGAGAGAAAGAAGGTTTCTGCTATCCTTCCATCGTTTCAACATACCCCAAAGTGGGCTTATTGAATTCTAACCTCACAAGATGTTTACCAAATGGAGTCTCTGTTCAAACAACACTGGGTCCTGAATGACTCCTTTGGCAACATAGGTAAACCCAACCTAGTAGGCTTCTTCAGGTAGGATGCATGAATGTTGATGACGAAGTCCCCTTGGTAGTATCACTGGTGGGCACAGGAGATGGGCTAATGACTTCTGAGCAAGCCACAGCGAATTACCAGTGGGATGGCTGGGCCTAAGATAGTTTTCCAAAACTGATGCTCTTCCATGCTTGTGGGAGTGGGAAGGGGGACAAAAGCAGCATAGATAAATAAGTTTTTGAATCCTCAGTCATCCAGATAATGTGTCTAGCCTTAGATTTTGGTCGACCAGTGCACTAGGTGTTGAAGGAGAGAATCTGTTGGGCCTTTGGGTGAATACATTCCTGCTGAAAGTTCTAGTAAAGTCTGCAAAGCTTGAATAACGGCTAGAAAGACTGTAGGAAAACAGAATCTTCTCTTCTTATGCTCTGTCTCCTTCTTAACTTCAGAGAGCATCCATGAACTCAGTTAAAAGGATAAGAATCAGTTTAAAACAAAAAAAAACTACTGATACATGCAACAATGTGGATTAATCTCAGCAACATTATATTAAAGAAGAGGAACCAGACATACAAAGTACGGATGATATGATTTCTTTTATATGAAGGTGAAGAACAGACAAAACTAATCCATGATGACAGAAATCGGAATAGTGGTTGCCTTTGAGGGATGGAGATTGTCTGGAAGGAGGCAGGAGGAAACTTTCTGGAGTGATGAAAAGTTCTTTATTTGGTCTGGGTGGTAGTTACACAGGTGCATTGAGATGGGTACTTCAGATTTGCACATTTAAAAATATGTAATTATACCTGGATAAATTTACCATTAGCACAAAAATAAAAAAGAAGGTGGGATCAGGAAAAAACAATGGAAGATCTCTTAGCCAATCTCCACTTGAAACACAGCCCCCTCCTAATGCTTGCTGAGGGCTGCCATGTCCACTCGGTGCTCTAGCCTGTGGGGTGGGCCGCTTCCTGACCCCTGAATACATCTGCTGCCTCCAGCTAGGCGGTGTGTCTACCAAGAGCCAGTTGTGTTTGCTGTCACACTGGTTTATGTGGTTGTGCCTGTTTTTGAGTTTAATTTTATTTAATACTACTTATATCAAATATATGTTTAAAGACAATCAGTTTTTGGGAAAACCAAGTTTAATGCTCTGGAATGTCTCAGTAAAGGTGATTTACCACAAAGAACTACAGTCACTTAGATGTGGGATGAAAATAGAAGCAATAAAAATCAAAGTTTCTGGATTCAGATTCTTCAGACATGTAAATTCTTGCTCTACTTTAAAGAAACTGAAAGTGGAAACTCTCAAGGATGCATTAAGAGTATGGTTTATGCAAAAAGCAAGAGATTGGGATACTTATCTTCACATCCATATTTCCAGGCCTGTGGCCTTGGCCTTACATGTAAAGTTTTATGGTAACTATACATTTATGTTTTGAGTTTGAGTAAAAAACATTTACCATAGTTGTGTTCTATATTTATTGATTCCCCACTTGAGCCAGCCATTCAAATTACCAACTACCTAGTCATGGAGAAGAAATAAGGAGACTTCCACTCCCACTAAGAAGTAGAGATTCAAGAAAATTGCAAAGGTCTAACTTTCCTAAAAGCTAGACCTTCGCATATCCTCTGCATATTCAGAGAACAGGCTACCGCATCAATCACGTGCATTAACCCATGTGAACAGGACGGCCCTGTAGCATTTCAGAAATCTTATTTCTACTTAGTGTTTAAGGGTGATGCCTACACATAGCTCAGCGCGTTTGCACTGCGTGTCTTATATTGTTCCGTGCAATGCCCCGTCTGCCTCTTTCCTTGTGACTCCAGTGTGCCGGGCACGGCAGGAGACAGGGATCAAGTGAAGGCATCCGACACCCATTTAGTTCTTATCAGTGGGCAGCCTGCTTATAAGTTGGGAGGGGCATACACTAGTGACACAGAGTTGTTAATCTGAAAAGAGGAATTTATTCTCATTATACTGTTAGTACTAATACTTGCCCCCAAGGCTTCTCAATGTTATATTTAAAATCCAGTTTAGGCTATAAAGAACCACTATTCACATATTCATCATTCACAGTCCAAGTTAGAATTTCCCTGAAAACCAGAATTCTTTGTTTGGATCAAGGGGATTCATCAGTACTAAGTATTATTGAGAGACATTATGCCTTACTGTCCTAAGTTAGGGTGAATTGCAAAGGCTCTCTTGGGCCTTCCTTCACAGTGTGTCTTTTCCCCATAGCGGTGAGCCTTGAGGAGATGTATTAGCTAACCTACTCCTCCCTGGGGACAGAACCCTATTCTACTAAGTACAAATAGGCTTGCTGCAAGTAGTTTCTGGCAGCGGCCTCCTTTCTTAACGGCATATGCTGCATTCACTGCATCTTTTCCTTTTTTTTTTTTTTTTTTTTTTTTTTTTGGGACAGAGTTTCGCTCTTGTTACTCAGGCTGGAGTGCAATGGCGCGATCTCGGCTCACCGCAACCTCCGCCTCCTGGGTTCAGGCAATTCTCCTGCCTCAGCCTCCTGACTAGCTGGGATTACAGGCATGCGCCACCATACCCAGCTGATTTTTTGTATTTTTTTTTTTTTTTTTAGTAGAGACGGGGTTTCACCATGTTGACCAGGATGGTCTCAATCTCTTGACCTTGTGATCCACCTGCCTCGGCCTCCCAAATTGCTGGGATTACAGGTTTGAGCCACCGCGCCTGGCCAACTGCATCTTTTATCTTTTGTATTCTGATGCATTGACCTCTGGAGCCTTGCTGACCCTGGAGAGACTGCCCCTTTCAGGGTTGAAACCTAGAGACAGTAAACAATTTGCCTGTGAATGCAAATCAGATGCAAACCAACCAATCCAGAGCCTGCACCCAGCCACCTCTTTTATCAGCCTTATACACCTGGGCCACTATCCACCTGCTCTAATCATCTCAGGACCCTGACATGAGTCACCTAGGGACAGTCCCTATGTCCCAGGATCTGGTGAAATTATTCAAACTACATCCTAAGCCTGCTTACCCTGTTTTGCACATTCTTTCCCACGGAAACCACAATGAAAGCTCTTGTTCACAGTTCCTTCCCCTCCTCTGCCTCTGCCTCTTGGAACTGCGAGTAACAAAATATTGTTTCAACGGCAATCATCTCCCGATCTACTAGCCCTACCTGTAGATCTAGTATTTCTGCTACCTGGGATAGCAGAATTTGCTATGAATACCGCAGTCCAGAACACATGGCAGGGCACAGGCAGTGTCAGTACCACACACTGTAGTTTAGCTGTGGCACATGGCCGGGCACAGGAAGTGTCCAGCGCCACACACTATAGTTGAGCTGTGGCACGTTTCAGGGCACAGGCTGTGTCCAGCGCGACACACTGTAGTTTAGCTGTGACACATGCCGGGCACAGGAAGTGTCCAGCGCCACACACTATAGTTTAGCTGTGGCACGTTTCAGGGCACAGGCTGTGTCCAGCGCCACACACCGTAGTTTAGCTGTGACACGTGGCAGAGCACAGGAGTGTTCAGCACCACGCACTGTAGTTTAGCTGTGACACGTGGCAGGGCACAGCAGTGTTCAGCGCCACACACTGTAGTTTAGCTGTGGCACGTTTCAGGGCACAGGCAGTGTCCAGCACCACACACTGTAGTTTAGCTGTGGCACGTGGCAGGGCACAGGCTGTGTCCAGCGCCACACACTGTAATTTAGCTGTGACACGTGGCAGGGCACAGCAGTGTTCAGCGCCACACACTGTAGTTTAGCTGTGGCACGTTTCAGGGCACAGGCAGTGTCCAGCGCCACACACTGTAGTTTAGCTGTGGTATGTTTCAGGGCACAGGCAGTGTCCAGCGCCACACACTGTAGTTTAGCTGTGGCACGTGGCAGGGCACAGGCTGTGTCCAGCGCCACACACTGTAGTTTAGCTGTGGCACGCGGCAGGGCACAGCTGTGTCCAGCGCCACACACCGTAGTTTAGCCGTGGCACGTGGCAGGGCACAGGCTGTGTCCAGTGCCACACACCGTAGTTTAGCTGTGGCACGTGGCAGGGCACAGGCTGTGTCCAGCGCCACACACCGTAGTTTAGCCGTGGCACGTGGCAGGGCACAGGCTGTGTCTAGCGCCACACACCGTAGTTTAGCCGTGGCACGTGGCAGGGCACAGGCTGTGTCCAGTGCCACACACCGTAGTTTAGCCGTGGCACGTGGCAGGGCACAGGCTGTGTCCAGCGCCACACACCGTAGTTTAGCCGTGGCACGTGGCAGGGCACAGCAGTGTCCAGCGCCACACACCGTAGTTTAGCCGTGGCACGTGGCAGGGCACAGCAGTGTCTAGTGCCACACACCATAGTTTAGCCGTGGCACGTGGCAGGGCACAGCAGTGTCCAGCACCACACACCATAGTTTAGCCATGGCACGTGGCAGGGCACAGGCTGTGTCCAGCACCACACACCGTAGTTTAGCCGTGACACATGGCCGGGCACAGGAAGTGTCCAGCGCCACACACTGTAGTTTAGCTGTGGCACGTTTCAGGGCACAGGCTGTGTCCAGCGCCACACACTGTAGTTTAGCTGTGGCACGTTTCAGGGCACAGGCTGTGTCCAGCGCCACACACTGTAGTTTAGCTGTGGCACGTTTCAGGGCACAGACTGTGTCCAGCGCCACACACTGTAGTTTAGCTGTGGCACGTTTCAGGGCACAGGCAGTGTCAGCGCCACACATCATTCTTCCCTGGCTCTACCACCCCCTTAAATCCTGTTACTCACAATGCTAACGGCGCAAGCCTCCGTGGCACCCCCTCATTCCTACGCATGTCTGCATTATGTAAATCTGTGCTAAAGTGCCCGTGTCGTCCCACTGGCCTCGTTCACCGACAGGCTGCAGACAGGTCAGGGTGTCTAGAACTCCAAAAACAAGCAATTTTATTTTTGGTCAGATTTTGGTTTAGGACCAGAACTTTCAACGGAATCTGGTGCAGGTGGAAAACACCACTAGTTGGCTATGGTAGGTGACTGTGAGCATCTAGCCAGGGTGGGAGTCTGTGGGGAGCCAGGCACACACATGGCTCCTTCTGGCTGGTGGACACTGAGTTTGTGGTCATGCATTCCAGGTGTTGGAGGGCAAGTGGCTGGAGGGGAAGGTGGGGAAGGAAGAAAGACAAGAAAGAAACACTGAGCCTCGCAGAACCAGTGGGTGGAAAGGCTGGTATTTGAATAGAGATCCTTCACACACACACACACACACACACACACACACACACACACACACACACGCTTTTTTCTTTCCACTGTATCTCAAGGCCTGAGAAAGCACACAAAACGCAAGAGACACTTTAAGAAGCCACAGAAGCTGATGACTAGTCTTGGAAGCATAGAGAGGAGGTAGAATCAAAGTGGATGCTCCGAGTGGATGTGTGTGGGGAAAGGAGTGGAGGAAGCAGCACCAGGGGGCCAACTGTAACTGGCAGACTCTGAGATGCTGCACAAGGGTCTTTGTTCAGGGGGTTTCCCAATCCTAGTCCTAGAGGGAGAAGTCAATTGATGTAGGCTAATGAAGCCAGGAAAGAGGGAGTACAGTCTCTGCAGGGTTGCCGGGCCCCTGCTGGGCGGTAAAGCTGTTAGGCAGAGGGGCAGATTGGCTCTCTGTCAGAGGGTTTGGAATCCCCGCCCCCTCACACCGCCTGGGAGACCTGGCTTGAGTGTCCTCCTTTCTGCCAGCTGAAGAGACCCCTCCCCTGTCTTTTGTTCTTGTCTTTTTCAACCTCTGTCAGTGCACACCCTGTTCGGCAGAGCCAATTCCCTGCCCTGGCTCCCCGCTCCTCCTATTTTGGAAAACTGAACCAGCCTCATTGAGGTTGCCTGAGGATACAGGCCTTTCCTTACCTCCTCCACAGGCTGCTATCCCTGCTCCTGGCCTATTCCTGTCATGATGAGAACAATGAGATCCACAGACGGGAGAGAAAACGGTTCGCTTGCCCTTGGTATGAAGGATGGGGCTGTTTCTCTGGCTGGATATGCAGCTGGGCATGTCATCCATGGATTCCTAAAGGACCCTTAGGCATCTGAAGAGTCAGTCAGTTCGGGGCTGAGTTATCAAGTCATCTTTCTACAACCCAGAGATCTGGCTCTTCCCTCAGGTGGCCGTCCCCTTTTGCCTCTTCCCAATACCAAGTTCTTCCACCTCCCTCCCTTCAACGGTGAGCTCCGGACATCATGTGGCGGCCTCAACTATGCCCAGACTCACGATTAAGCTACAGTGTCTGGCACTGACACTGCTGTGCCCTGCCACATGCCACAGCTAAACTACAGTGTGTGGTGCTGGACAGTGCCTGTGCCCTGCCACGTGTCAGAGCTAAACTACGGTGTGCGGCGCTGGACACAGCCTGTGCCCTGAAACGTGCCACAGCTAAACTACGGTGTGTGGCGCTGAACACTGCTGTGCCCTTCCACGTGCCACAGCTAAACTACAGTGTGTGGCGCTGGACAGTGCCTGTGCCCTGCCACGTGTCACAGCTAAACTACGGTGTGTGGCGCTGGACACAGTCTGTGCCCTGCCACGTGCCACAGCTAAACTACGGTGTGTGGCGCTGGACACTGCTGTTCCCTGCCATGTGTCACAGCTAAACTAAAGTGCGTGGCACTGAACACTGCTGTGCCCTTCCACGTGCCACAGCTAAACTACAGTGTGTGGTGCTGGACAGTGCCTGTGCCCTGCCACGTGTCACAGCTAAACTACGGTGTGTGGCACTGACACTACTGTGCCCTGCCACGTGTCACAGCTAAACTACGGTGTGTGGCGTTGACACTACTGTGCCCTGCCACGTGTCACAGCTAAACTATGGTGTGTGGCGCTGACACTACTGTACCCTGCCACGTGTCACAGCTAAACTATGGTGTGTGGCGCTGACACTACTGTGCGCTGCCACGTGTCACAGCTAAACTATGGTGTGTGGCGCTGAACACTACTGTGCCCTGCCACGTGCCACAGCTAAACTACAGTGTGTGGTGCTGGACAATGCCTGTGCCCTGCCACTTGTCACAGCTAAACTACGGTGTGCGGCGCTGGACACAGCCTGTGCCCTGCCACGTGTCACAGCTAAACTACAGTATGTGGCACTGGACAAGGCCTGTGCCCTGAAACGTGCCACAGCTAAACTACAGTGTGTGGTGCTGAACACTGCTGTGGCCTGCCACGTGCCACAGCTAAACTACAGTGTGTGGTGCTGGACAGTGCCTGTGCCCTGCCACTTGTCACAGCTAAACTACGGTGTGCGGTGCTGGACACAGTCTGTGCCCTGCCACGTGCCACAGCTAAACTACGGTGTGTGGCGCTGGACACTGCTGTGCCCTGCCACGTGCCACAGCTAAACTACAGTGTGTGGTGCTGGACAGTGCCTGTGCCCTGCCACGTGTCACAGCTAAACTACGGTGTGTGGCGCTGACACTACTGTGCCCTGCCACGTGTCACAGCTAAACTACGGTGTGTGGCGCTGACACTACTGTGCCCTGCCACGTGTCACAGCTAAACTACGGTCTGTGGCGCTGAACACTGCTATGCCCTGCCACGTGCCACAGCTAAACTACAGTGTGTGGCGCTGGACAGTGCCTGTGCCCTGCCACGTGTCACAGCTAAACTACGGTGTGCGGCGCTGGACACAGTCTGTGCCCTGCCACGTGCCACAGCTAAACTACGGTGTGTGGCGCTGGACACTGCTGTGCCCTGCTACGTGTCACAGCTAAACTATGGTGTGTGGCGCTGACACTACTGTGCCCTGCCACGTGTCACAGCTAAACTACGGTGTGTGGCGCTGACACTACTGTGCCCTGCCACGTGTCACAGCTAAACTACGGTGTGTGGCGCTGAACACTGCTATGCCCTGCCACGTGCCACAGCTAAACTACAGTGTGTGGCGCTGGACAGTGCCTGTGCCCTGCCACGTGTCACAGCTAAACTACGGTGTGCGGCGCTGGACACAGTCTGTGCCCTGCCACGTGCCACAGCTAAACTACGGTGTGTGGCGCTGGACACTGCTGTGCCCTGCTACGTGTCACAGCTAAACTACGGTGTGTGGCGCTGACACTACTGTGCCCTGCCACGTGTCACAGCTAAACTACGGTGTGTGGCGCTGACACTACTGTGACCTGCCACGTGTCACAGCTAAACTACAGTGTGTGGCACTGGACACTGCCTGTGCCCTGCATGTGCCACAGCTAAACTATAGTGTGTGGCATTGGACACTACTGTGCCCTGCCACGTGCCACAGCTAAACTACAGTGTGTAGCACTGGACACTGCCTGTGCCCTGCATGTGCCACAGCTAAACTACAGTGTGTGGCGCTGACACTACTGTGCCCTGCCACGTGCCACAGCTAAACTACAGTGTGTGGTGCTGACACTACTGTGCCCTGCCATGTGCCACAGCTAAACTACAGTGTGTGGTGCTGGACACTACTGTGCCCTGAAACGTGCCACAGCTAAACTATAGTGTGTGGTGCTGGACACTGCTGTGCCCTGCCACCTGCCACAGCTAAACTATAGTGTGTGGTGCTGACACTACTGTGCCCTGCCACGTGTCACAGCTAAACTATAGTGTGTGGTGCTGGACACTGCTGTACCCTGCCACGTGTCACAGCTAAACTATAGTGTGTGGTGCTGGACACTGCCTGTGCCCTGCCACATGGCCCCCACACCTGCATTATGCACCAGTCACTGTTGTGGAAACCAGCTTCCTGCAGGTATAACTGATGAGCCTTTATTCAGCTGGAGAGTGACCTGGTTCCTGCCCCAAAGCTCACCAGCTCCATTACATGGGTGTGCTTCAAGAGGGAGCCCAGTGGGGAAGAGAGTTGGTAGACAAATGCCCCCTTTTTCTGTTCCCCAGGTGGGCAACTTTAACGTGAATGCTTTGCGGCTTCTCCAAAGGTCCTAGCAGAATGGAGTCCTCCTTGTTCATAGCCATGCCTCCTGGCTTCATAACACCCTTGTCCTGGTGTTCCCTCCTTCCTGTTTTACTATCCATAAGCACCCATTTCTGCTATCTGGGATTACTCCCCAAAATATACTACCTGCACACAAATCATTGCTTCTGGGGTCTATCATTATGAGCCCCATTTACAAAGGAGAACACTGGTATTTGGAGAAGTTTTATAAACACTGGTAGAGCTGGATTTTGAACTGCAATCTTCTCAATAGCATGTCTGTCTTCTGTGCCACATTATTCTGAGGCTCTTTACCACCTCCGCAAAGGCATGAAGGGTAGATTGTCCTGGTAAAAGAAGGATCCTTCCACCTGGTCAAATGTCTTTCCCTTGACCATGTATTACAATGCCAACTGGGATATAAATGAAGTCTTCTAAAACATCTGGGGGACTGAATGGAGGGGATCATGGAAATGGAAATAATAAGAAAATGCCAACACTATTAGAGGAGCAGCTTTAGAAAATACAAACCATGGCTGAATGTACATGACAAATTCTGCAGTGCTCAAGAGGGGGCTCCAATAAAGATTTGGAAGCTCATTGCAGCAGTCATTTCTTGTCTGTGTACACACCCCAGGCTTCTGGGTGATTTGCTACTAATGTTTGCACATGTGCCCTTCTTCAGAGGCCCCTCCTTGGGTTCCTGGCAAGAGTTAGAAAGAACCAGAAGTTTACAACTCTCTCCCACATTCTCTTCCTAGGGTGGCCCACAGCTCCCTTGCCTCCAGGGGACACAAATTATGCACGGTAATTTTTACTCCAGAGATTTCTATAGCATCTTGCTGAAGCTAGGGCTTCCCCTGATATCACACCCTTACTTGGCTTTCTCTTGTCTTCTGTTCTGCTTGACATACTCCCTTTTCAGTATCTCCTAGGAGCATTTCCTTAAATTAGTACATGGATTCTCCTCTCAGGGTTTGCTTCTGCAGAACCTGACCTAGAAGAGCAATTACCTTGCTAAGGGATGCAGTAATGTCAGAATGCTCATTGTCTGGCAGGGAAGAGGCACAAGCAAATACATCATTATAGCCAGGTCTAATGCACACTGGGATGAAGGCACATATAAAGTGCAAGAACACTGAGAGCTTGGAGCAGGTCTCCATGTGGCTCCAAGTATTGGATCAGGAGGCAGGAGAATGGGCTTTGGAGTCAGAAAGCCCTCTTAGATAAGCTTGGCTTCTATGATCCTCCATTTCTTCATCTGTAAAATGGGTATAATTACTAATTCAGTGAATTGTTATGAGGATGATCTCACTTATGAAATGTTAAGTTCTTGGCCTGGAACAAAGCTCATAATGAGGACTCAATACTGGAAGCTCATCTTTGTGGGTATTGTAGCCTTCAGCATGATTTGGATGTAGTAATGTAGTGTCACGTAGGTCACTGGTATGTTCCAGCAGGCCTCCCACACAGGAGCTGCAAGCATGATGTCACTCCATCTGCACGAATTTACCAGAAGTCCTCCTTGGTGAGAGGAGTCTTCCCACTCTTCTGTTTACTCCTTGCCTCCAAAGCACTGGGGCCTACACCCGATTTACCCTAAACTACCCTGTAAGCAGTGCTCTTGCTGATCCCGAGTTTTCTTCTTTGCTTGATTTTTTTTTCTCTGCGAAAGAAAAACATTCTGAGCTGCCCCATATCTTTGCTGCCCCAGGCTCATGAAAAGCTAAATCTGGTCTTGGCTCTCCAAAAGAGAATAAATCCCAGCCTGCCCCCAAAGAAGTTGCTGTCATAATTACATCTCCTTTTGGAATTAATTTTGACTTAATCGCATTACAACTAGATTGCACCATTTCCCTGGCCAAAGTTGGTTCCAAACTGGCTTTGCTATTTTCCTTCTGGTCCATAGATACATCTCTTTTTTTGGTTTGCCAAGAAAATAGCTGGTGGTTTCAAAGGAAGATGAAACAGGATGCCACAGGATGGCACTGATAACTTCTGCCAGGTAACTGAGGTGACTGAGCTCTCACCTGAAGATCCCTGTTGGAGCCACCATCCCTGCACCACTAAGGGTTTCTGGAGTGTACTGAGCTGTTCTCAGCCAGTGCTTCATAATTGAGGGTACAGAAAGCACCTAGGTACATATTTTGGGCCCCATTTCTGCTCTCTCCCTTTAATTCCCTTCCTCCCCACTTTATGTTCCTCTCTGCTGGGCCACCAATAGAGTCTGTGAGGTTTTCCAGCTAGCCATGCCCATTGCGTTGAGTCTCAGCATAATCAAGTTTCTCTTCAGTGCTGCACATCGTACTAGGCAAAATATGGAGTATAAGGAGAGAGACAGTATGACCCCCCTTGGCTCAAGATAATATGTCATCCATGCTATAGGGACTTTAAAAAAGGAGCAATGTAAGCTGGGATAGTGGGGAAGCCTCCGAGAGAAAATGGACTAACTTCGGGTTGGCTTTAAGACACATGAGAGAAATGGAAGGAATTCCAGACATGAGAAATGGATGGAGAGAAGGCGTGGAGACACCCTCTTCTTATTACCCCACTATATAAGGGAAGGTAGAGAACTAAGGTTGGACATATGATAAGATTGGATTGCAGGGGTCTTTGAATGTCAAGGTGAGCTCTAAATCTGATTGTGTTTTGGAAGTCCATTTGGGAGACATCTGGGGTTTTATTAAGCAAGAATAATTTTGTTTACTGATCCATTTTTCCTGGAATCCCATACCCTACCACTAGTGAAATGGGAAAGCTAGTGAAAGTTGTATAGTAGGATAGAGAGGGCTTGGGGCTTCCACTCATAACGGCTAGTGATTCTTGAGCAGGAAATAACTTAGATAAAAGCAGTGTTTAAACTGGCAAGAGCATGTAGAATGGGGAAGATTTTATTATTATTGGCGGACATTCTCTGAAATGTTCCAACAAGCCCAGTCATGCCTGATATTCTTCATGGGTAAGCAGGTTAAGCCCCCTTCAGGGACCCTTTACTGCATGCTGTCATGCAAGTCTGCCCAATCTTTCAAAGCAGAAGCATCAACAAGGCAAGGCTTGTTCCACCTTCATCCTTTTCTCCTTCCTCAGCCTCGTGCAGAGAACTGACATCACCTTTCTCAGCAATGGACAATCTGTCTTTAATTAATTCACTCAGTAATAGAGATTTATTGATGGTTTACATGTGTAGGGCAGTTGGCCCTTGTTCAGCTCACCCCACAGGACAGAGATTGTCTCCAGTCATCTCCCATGGCCAGAGAGCCCAGCTCCACCCTGTGAGGAAGGCATGAGAGGGAGCTGTCCAGTGGGTGCTGGAAGGGTTGGAAAGTAGTTATCAATGGAAGACAGAGCAGTGACCACGTGGGAGAGGAACTGAATGTGCTGAGGCTGCCGAAATGGAAAATGCCTGTTAATAGCACAGGTGACACATCATAGATCACTTGCCGACAGGCTGAACTGCAAGCCATCTTGAAGAATGTAGGCTGCATGCTAATGACGCCCAGGAGGAACTGTGCACCATGTTGTGGAGTCACCCCTCCTGCATCTTGCTTGTGTGACACTGCAAAGATGGGGGCCCAAAATTCTTCACCGATCCCAGAGCACTGGTAGAGAGTATGGAATCTGGAGAAAAAGGAAACTGTAATTGCATTCTCTTTCATCGACTTTTTGTCAGTGAGACCTGGAATTGCAATCAAATGAGAAAGCAAATGAAAGCGAATCTCAGAAACAGGGAATGGAGTAGAATTGCTTTGAAAATTTCCACCTCATGGACACGGGGAGGGGAGCACTACATACTGGGGTCCGTTGGGGGGAAATGGGGGAGGGACGGGGGTAGGGAGGTGGGGAGAGATAGCATGGGGAGAAATGACAGATATAGGTGAGGGGAAGGAAGGCAGCAAATCACACTGCCATGTGTGTACCTATGCAACAATCTTGCACGTTCTTCACATGTACCCCAAAACCTAAAATGCAATTAAAAAAAAAAAAAAGAAAATTTCCACCTGCCTCAGACCACAAAAAATCAATGTTAGACATAAGTTATGGACATGGTGGCAAACAGAGTCTCTTTGGCTTCCATCCTTTGATGCCTCTTGTTCTTCTTTTCAAGAAACATATGTCTGGGGGATGGGAGGGGGCTTTTAGTGCTTTTCTGTTTTGCAGAAGAACAATCATTTGAGTACTCTTCGGGGCCAAGGACTAGCTAAGACATTCGATAAATGTGGTTTCGACCATTCATTGCTGGGACTTTTTTTCTCACTTTCTTTGATGGTTCCCAAAGGCTCTTCCCCAGGCTCTGGCTTCTGTATTCATTCAGCGGGAGGGCCTTACTCTCGTAGTGCACTGTCATCTTACAAAGGATCAAGGAGTGTCGTCATGTGCTCCCATAAGATGGCCAAAGTCTGAGTCTGAAAGTTGAAGCTTAAGGAGAAATTCCAGCCAAACATTGAAAGAAATATCAAAGAGGTGCTGGAGCCTTGCTAGCCCCACTGAGAACACCTTGCAGCCAACCCCCAACTTCTGTGTGTAAGGCCTCTCGCAAGGACCTTTGACTTCCTACAGCCTTCTAATGGTAATAGCAATAGCCACAATGATAATAACAATAGCTACACATCATCCTATCCAGCACTTCAGGCATGTTGTGACTGACATTTTAAAATGAGAAAAACAAAGAGGCCCAATAAGTCTTCTCAAAGCCACCCAGGGCTAAGTGTCAAAGCTGGGATTCAAGGCAGACACAGCCCAATCTCCTTCCTTTCCCCACACTGCTGCCCTGGCCTCACCCTCTGCTGCAGCCTTCAGTGGGGGCACCAGGGTACCTGCTGCTCAGCCCTTCCTGGAACTTTGTCTTCCCCAAGCTTGAAGTGTGAGTAGAGCCAGTGCCAGGTCTCAGGGAAAACTTAGCAGGAAACTCATTTGGAAGAAGCTAAAAACAGCCTCCTCAGCTGCCCAGAGACAAGACCTAAGTGAGATTAAGCTGGTGCTTAATACTCCTTTCAGGCCTCCATCCCTTCCAGCAAGACCTCTGGAAAACTCTGTCTCTGATGGCTGGCCTTTCTGCATCCCTAAAGAGATGAGGGTGAAATGCTGACTCAAGACATGGAGTTTTACCCATGCAAAGGCCTGGGGCTTAGATTCAAGGATGGCCTACAAGTAGACAAAACAGATGCCTCATGAGAGATTTTGTGAGCAGTTGAGTAAAGGAATGAAGTAAGGAATGAGCAAACAGATCCCTTTTAATTCTGACTTCCCAGACATGGTAGGGGGATATGAGCTTGTCTTGGTCAGCTTGGACTGCTGTAACAAAATACAGTAGATTGAGTAGCTTATAAACAAAAGACATATATTTCTTATAGTTCTGGAAGCTGAGAAATCCTTGATCAAGGTACAAGCAGATTTGGTGTCAGGTAAGGGCCTGCTGCCTAGTTCCTACAAGACTGTCTTATCACTGTTCTCACATGGTGGAAGGGGCAAGGGAGCTCCCTGGGGCCTCTTTGATGAGGGCACTAATCCATCATGAGGATTCCCCTCATAGCCTAATCAACTCCTAATGCAATTGTAATGGGTCCATTGTCTGATGTGCGTGACAAGTCAACATAACAATACACTGAGTTATAGCAGAGAAAGAGGTTTAATTACAGGGAGGGATGAAGAGCTGGGAAGAAACCTCAAATCCATCTCTCCTGGAATTTGGAGCTAGGGATTTTAAGGATTTTGGAGAGGGCCAAAGTGTAGAGATGGTTGAATGGGTGTATTAGTCCCAGAGACTGGGCAACTTGCAAAAAAAAAAAAAGAGGTCTAATGGGAATTATAGTTCCACATGGCTGGAGAAACCTCACAACCATGGTGGAAGGCAAGAAGGAGCGAGTCATGTTTTACATGGATGGCAGCAAGCAAAGAGAGCTTGTGCAGGAACACTCTCCCTCAGAGCTCATGAAACTTACCCACTACCATGAGAACAACATGAGAAAGACCTGCCCCCATGATTCAATTACTTCCCACAGGGTCCCTCCCACAGCATGTGTGAATTCAAGATGAGATATCACTTGGGCAAAGTACAGAGTGTGAAATCATGGAAGAAAGAGATGAAGAAATTTTACTCTCATGCTGATTTCATTCTTCTGTGGAAGTCTTCAAACTGGATGGCATAATCTGTTCTGCTGAAATTCAGGATCAACTTAAGCAATTCTTAAAAGCATTATGATTCTAATGTCAGAAATTCCATCTACAGAAACAATGGGAATGCAAATGGTCAGTATCCAGTACTATGTGACTTTCTATCACACAGAAGTGGGTCAAAGGGTAGCCTGATTAATGCTTAATTATGTATCTGTTCAGAATATATATATACATATATATATATACATATATATATACATATATATATATGTATATATATATATATATGTATATATATATTTTGAGATGAGATCTCCCTCTGTCACCCAGGCTGGAGTACAATGGCACCATCACAGCTCACTGCAACCTCCACCTCCTGGTCTCAAGCAATCCTCTCACCGTGACCTCCAGAATAGCTGGGACCTACGGGCATGTGCCACCATGCCTGCCTAATTTTTGTGTTTTTTTAATAGAGATGCAATTGTGCCATGTCACCTAGGCTGGTCTCGAACTCCTGGACTCAAGCAGTTCACCCGTCTTGGCCTTCCAAAGTGCTGGGATTATAGGCATGAACCACCATGCCTGGCCCTGTCTAGATTTCTTGTTAACCCTCTTAGGACAGCTTCACTGAAGGCCTTACCTCCAAATACGATCACACTGAGCATTAGGATATAACATATGAATGGGGCAGAACATAAACATTCTGTCTATAACAATGCTTAATGCACTTTACCTATTTTCATCCTGGACGATATTGGGAAGTTGGGGCTTTAACGTCATTTTGCAAAGGAAGCATTTAGGAGATTTTCTCAGGCCAGCCAGCAAGTTAGCTGAAGAGCCAGGAGAGGACCAAAGCCTCCCACTCTCACATCCGTGCTCTTCCCACTCTGTCATGCTCTTAAAGTGACCTCCTCGACCCCTGTTTTCCCAAAGGGAGTCACCGGCACTAGTGTGTTCTAGGTAGACTTTATTTCCCATCATGGTGTAAATAGCGCTGCCAGGGGTAGCCACAAAAGTTGTAGCTTACTACAAATGGGCTCATCACATGCACTCCTGTGGGCAATTTGGGAGAAGCCAAGAGAGAACATGGTCTCTATGGGGTCAATAAGTAAGGTTTAATCTAGGGGTGGAAAGCATCCAAAGAGCAGTTGGGGATAGCACAGGCCAACTCTGGGGACCCTTCAGTCCAGGGTTTCTGTGCTCTACTTTCCTCTCAGGGCTGAAGGGAAACCTCTCTTTGTCATTTACGGCTTTTTCTCCCGTTTGGGTGTTTTCCATGGTTCCACTGAACTGTCATGACTGTGGCTTTTCCAGGAGTCAGACACTTCTTAGAGGCAGGGCAGTGTAGTGATGAGCTCCCCAAACCGGTGGCTCTGCAAGGTTGATTCTCTCCCTAATCCCTGGCCCTCACAGTGTTCCCGGAGTCCTGCCTACTTGTCATGTGTAGACAACGCAGGCTGGGTGGTGGAACTGCTTCTACACTCAGCTCCTGGGGGTCATCTCCGTGGCTTTGAGCAACATGATAATGGCTCGGAGGCTCAGATCTCTTCACGGGCCCCGGTGGAGACAATGTCCACCGGACAACATGGAGGGACTGATGCACAGAGTCATCCCTATTTCCCCTTTCAAGATGTGGCTCAGCCCAAGAGAAGGGAGTAAGCTCACTAGGTCAGGGTTGGTGTCATGCCCTGGATTAGACTGAGGAGTTGCTGTTTGTGCCCAGACATCAGAGGCAAGCGGCAGTAAGCCTTGGGAGAGAGTGGCCCTTCCCAGGCTGTGCAGATGCTTCGTTAACTCTTTATCACTTCTGACATTTAGAAAAGGGTCCTGCTCCTTCTCTTTGAGGGTCTGTTTAAGGCCTAGTTGTTCCTTTTTAATGATATGAGCCCCTGTCCAGGCAAGAATCAAATGAGATAAAGGGAGAGCTATATCAGCCAGGCAGGGTGTTGAGCTCCCAGTGCTTGGGGAGAGGGAGAAATAGGGTGGGATGGTCCTCGCTGCTGTGGAGCACGTGGCCTAATGAGTCTTTGGAGAATGTAGGTATCCCCTTTCCATCTCAGTGCTGATGACTGCCCTAGGCTGTGTGTGATTTCTACTAACATCTGCAATGAGGAGAGCCAGGGTCTAGAACCCAAGTTGTCTTCCTGACTCCACCTCTACTGACCTGGGTGGGCCTGGTGGGTTCTGTCTCTCAACCTGTCTCCCCTCTGTAATATAGATGCTGGTGGTCATGCCAGCTGTCTCCTCGGCTGTTCGGAGGAGCCACTGGTAGCTAGAAATGTGTACATAGGAGAAGGCTGAATACCCAGTCTTCCTAGCCAGATGCCTGAAGGCCTATCCTGTTCCCTTGGTCTTCACGGTCTTCATGCCTCCCTTGCTTATAAGAGGAGGAAACTCCTACCTGCCTTGGCTCTCCTTTACAGAGATCGAGTTGTTTCCATGCCCACCAGCAGTACCGGGATTTTGCTACTTACATACAGCTCACCTGGTCTCTCCCACAGCTTCGCTCTTGTCCTCCAGCTTACTGCTCTGCCACCAGGGTCTGAGCCCCTCCTGTGAGCCCTGCCTGGTGCCTTGGTGAGGCCTCATTGTGTAGGCACAGGAGTGCAAACACCAGGGATGGCTACACAAGAACCGCCGGCCTGTGCATCCCATCTCCATTCTTCCCACTGGGGCCAGAAGGCGCGGCCCTCCTCCCCTCTGCTCCATTTCAGGTTCTACGGCACCTCTGCTAGCAGAGACCCCCTGCCCGCCCTTCTAGACCCACAGCTTCCCTCTCATCCTGCCATTCGTCAAGTGCCAAATCAAATATAGTCTCCACTCTGGACCCTTCCCTTATAAGGCTCCTGGGGGAGTCAGCGCCCCCTTCTCTGACCCCTCCTTGTTTCTGCTGCTCTGGTGCACTAATATGATGACATTCTGCAATTTTTTTCTTCCTGTTCCAGGGGGCTCGGTGAGGATGATGTCTGGTCGTGGATATTTTGTCCCCAGTGCTTGGTGCAGTGCCAGGCCCTCAGGGGTGTCTGATTAGTGTTTGGGGAATGAATGAATAACTGGGATGAGGCAGAGGCTAAGACAGGTGCCCTGGGGCCTAAGGCTTACATAAATATTGGTACTATCGCCAAGGAAAATAATGAAAAATTATGAATATGCAATTCGATACAGGACCCTAAAAAGTGTCTGCACCATGAGGGGTGTAGAGCTTGGGCTTCCTCAGCTCCTGAGGAGCTTCTCTGTGGGGATGCTTCTCAAGTCCAGGCCTGCCCGCCATGCCACCCCACAGCCCAGAAGGAGCATCCAGGGGCATCCTTTGTGATTGATAACTGGGGCTGGAGGGCAAATGAGGAAAAAAAAAAAAAGCAAGGTGAGAAAGAAATAGCACATAGAAGCAGAAATCCTGAGAAACACCCCTTGCCCTTTCTGCTAAGAGCGTTATCGCTGCCCCTACAGTGTTTCAACTAAGTGTCTTTACCAAAGCTTATAAATTTCACCCTCTGTGCAGCAACTCTTCCCACCACCGCCCCCTGTCCTGCAGCCCCTTCCCCTGCCATCCCTCCTCCTCCCCTCACTGCCTCCAAAATCAATTTTCAGCAAGAGCAGCAGGTTCAGAGCCATCTGGGGCTGCTGGCAGCCTCAGCAGGCTCTAAGCAGCTCAGTCTGTTTCCCTTAAACCAGCCCCCGAGTTTCTCTGCCATCCCCAGCCTGGTCTTCCCCCTCTCCCCTCCTGCAAGGAGGAGGAGGAAGGACTGGTTCCGGACCTAAGTGGTCTTCTCCTGAGGGGTCCTCCATCCCTGCAGGGTATCCCTGGGTGGGGTGTCAGGGCCCGGCTGTGCTGGCCCCAGGCAGCCAGACAGCAGTACGGACCACTTCCCCACCTGTGGGGAAGGACGGATGCGCTAATTGGCAGGCAGAGCAGGAGTGGAGGGAGCTGGAGCCAAGCCACATTCACAGAGATGCACTTTTCCTCACCTCAGCCTCACGGAAGCTGTGCAGCTCCATCTTGGCGAAAGCGCCATTGCATACACAAGGCCATTGTCTCTCTCTTAGCGGGCAAGGAGTCTCTCTCTTAGGGGGCAAGGAGCAAAAGGTAGAGACTCCTTGTCTGTCCCAGGCTTGAGAGAAGACTTTTCCAGTCCCTCTCTTGCAGAGGAGGGAGTCACACTAGAACGTTTTGTGTGTGTGTGTGTTTTCTTTAGATATGGGGACCAGCCCGGGAGGCTTCCTTCAGCTGAGCCTCTCAGCCACACCTCACACTTAAATTAACCCTGACACACACACAAATGTGCTTTCGGCTTTCGCTTGCTTTCCCAAGCATTTCTTAGTCTTCTAGTTAGAAAAGAGTGATTTTAGGTGACCTCAGTTGGGGTGAAGACTCCCCCACAGTATGTCTCCACCTTCTCCTTCATGCTGCCCCATCTCCTTCCAACCTTGCTCTTCCTTCCCCATGTCCTTGGCCAGCCTGCCAGGCACTACCTCTTTCTCTCAGGCCATGCGTTGAAGCAGAAAACACCCACAGTTAAATACGGCCCCAGGAGAACAGAGGTAAAGGAATATTAGGTACATAGTCTTTGCTTCTGGAACTTTCTCCAAGGACTAGAAGAGACAAGAGCTGAAACCATATCACCTGAATAATGGACAGAAGGTCTTCCCATTTGGGACAGTCGAGCACAATATTCTCAAGAGTATTCTCGAGGGATGAAGCCCTGGGACAGAGCAGCAGCGTCTCGCATGAGCCCTGCAACAGGAGAAGGGAGACCGGCCTGCATGGCCCGGCTCTGCTACATTGTCTCTGACCTTGGGAAGTTCCCACGTTGAACCATGACAGCCTTCCCTGTGAGATAAGGGGCTGGTCTTGACAGTCACATCAGCGTCAAGCAGAGTGCCAGCTGCAGTGTGGGTGCTTGAGCAATGCCTGTTGAAACAGATGATCTGAGTCTGAGATCCTCGAATGGCAGAATCCCACCACAGAGACTACCACATAGTAGGTATTCAATACAAGTTAATTTCTGTTAGTTGATTTTCATGTGGCTACACTAAACCAGTGCAGCATGCTTGAATTAAGAATGTACTGTGCAATTCATAATCTGGGATTTTGGATGGAGCAGAGGGGTGATTCCAGGAACAGAGGTCCACAGACAGTATGGTGGTGAGAAAAACCCTGGCACAGCCGGAGGGATGAACACACTCTCTTCATCCCACGCAGCCTCTGGCCTCAGCTCCCCACCCTCACGGAAGTCTCCCTAACAGATGCTCCCTGGGCAGAGGAGACAAGATCACAACACCGTCCTGGACACCAGGGTTTTCATAACCAATGTGGGATGGGAGCTCCCTTTTTTGGGAACAGTGGCCTCTCTCTGAGCAATGCTTCAAGGGAAAGCTGGGTGACCTCTGGATGCCCCCTCATCTTGCCAGGACAATTTTGACATTCCCATAGCGCAGGCGAGCTGCTTGGAGGAACCTAATACCAGCTATAGCCAAATTTCTGGGGAAACGGAAAGAACACTCACAGAGTTCGGTCCGGGGAATCTCAGGGGTCTTTTGAGAAAGGCTTTGGAGGAGGCAGCCCTTGCCTGAGGGAAGGAGAGTGAGAGGAATGAATCGGCTGGGCAGATGGTCCAGGAGTAGGCTCAGAGAGCACAGGCAGATAGACTCCCCGAAATCCCCACCCCCCACTCTGCTGTGAGAGCCATGGTGCTCTGCCCTATAACTTCCAGGGGAGAGGGGAGTCCTTAATCAAATTTCAGCTTGTCTTCCCTGCCCCCACAACATATGATTGTTACATTTGTGCCTTTTATTATTATTATTGTTATTACTATTATTTTGAGACGGAGTCTTGCTCTGTCACCCAGGCTGGAGTGCAGTGGTGCAATCTTGGCTCACTGAAACCTCTGCCTCCCGGGTTCAAGCAGTTCTACTCCCAAGTAGCTAGGGCTACAGGCACTTGCAACAATGCCCGACTAATTTTTGTATTTTTAGTAGAGACAGGGTTTCACCATGTTAACCAGGCTGGTCTCGAACTCCTGACCCCAGGTGATCCACCTGCCTCAACCTACCAAAGTGCTGGGATTACAGGCATGAACCTCTGCACCCAGCCCATTTTTAAAAAATGATTTTCTAATGCTTGTTGCTGAGGACACCATGTCATCCTGAGCACTTGAGCAGTAGAGAGGGAGCAGCAGCTGAGAATGGTGTGCTGTGGAGAGTGGAGAGTGAGGAAACAGAAGACTCAAATGAAATGTTGGTCTGGGCCCAAGGTGTGGGGAGATTTCAGTTTCCAGAGCCGTATTGAGGTTTAACTAATCATCATCTTTCATCACTGCAGAGCACTTTATGTTTTCAGAGCAGGCTGACACACCGAAGGACATTTTTTCCTTCACAAATTCCTCTGCGCAATAGGCAAGGGTTGCGGGGGGGTCTTATTACAGTTATTTAAGAGATGAGAAACCTGAGAAAGACAGAGATCATGATTAACCCAGAGTTACTCCGTGAGGCAGCTAGGCAGCAGAGACGCAAGGCTAGGCTAAACCCGTGTCTCTCTGTTTCCATGGTTTTTGCCATGTAGCTTTGCTTCCTACACTATTGCTTATTATAAACATAGGATATATATTTAAAATATATAATTATTTATATAAGCAATTATAGTTTTAAATTTTATATGTTTAATTAATTAGCTAAATATATATTTAATATTATAAATTTACATATTTAATTAATTTGCTTTAGGAAACTCTTCTGGTCCTAGGCCAGGAATTATCTTTGCAATTCTTTGCTCTATTTGAATCACGTTAATCTCTGTACATAGCGTAGGATAAAAACGATGACAGCTAGCTAGCGTTTTTGAGTGCCTACGTATGTCATAACTAATACAGTCCTCCCAGGAGACAGGCCATATGGAAGCTTTCTGAGGTTAAACGATCAGTTCAAGGGCATACAGAGGGTATACAGAGAAACCCAAGTTCATGGCCAGATCTTTCTGACTCCAAATGCCTGGCCTCTGGAACTTGACTGGCCCAGCACTCCCGTAGCGCCTGCCATCACTGGGGGTTTACAAACCTTAGTCCCATATGGCTGCTAAATCCCCACCTGCACCATTCCATGTCCCATTTCAAATTCAACTAGGGGCCCAGAGCTTTCCCTCTCTGTAATCCCACTTGTCTATTTTAAGAACCAGGTGGTTTTGGTAAAGGTGTTCAGAGACTATAAAGTCATGGCAATTCAGTTCTCTATCTTAGCAGGCAGAGTACTAGGACAGGAAAGGGGCTCTGTAGGCCAGCATGTGGCCATTATATATCCAAAGAGCACCTCTGCCAGCCCAAGGATCCCCTATGTAGAAAGTCTTATGAATGCCTCTGACAGTCAGAGTGGAGTGTGAGAAGTACGTCAATATCAGGGTACCATGACTGCCTTACCTGAGGCAGGTATATTCTCAGGACACCAGAACACCCTGTGAAGTCCTCAAGGACTTGGGACATGATTGCCATTCCTTCTTCTCTGGGAGAGTCAGGGCAGAAAGCACAGGTTACTTCAGCAACTGTTAAGTAAAACACCCAATTCTCCTTTAGAAGAAGTGTTGTAAGATCTAAGTCAGATGTAGAGCTACTTGATTAAAAAAGAACAGAAAACTAACCTAATAAGTTATTTGCCATGAAGAAGTCTGCAAAGTCCATGAAAAATGCCACTAAAGGCAACAATCTGTTCCTCACCAATCTCCTGCTTCTACTATAAAAATGCGGGGGAGGGGAAACTTTGCATAAGCTGAAGTGACATTGATGACCACTATAGAAATTTAGCTCAAGCCTGTAATCCCAGCACTTTGGGAAGCCGAGGTGGGTGGATCACGAGGTCAAGAGATCGAGACCATCCTGGTCAACAAGGTGAAACCCCATCTCTACTAAAAATACAAAAAATTAGCTGGGCATGGTGGTGCGTGTCTGTAATCTCAGCTACTCAGGAGGCTGAGACAGGAGAATTGCCTGAACCCAGGAGGCGGAGGTTGCGGTGAGCCAGGATCGCGCCATTGCACTCCAGCCTGGGTAACAAGAGCGAAACTCCGTCTCAAAAAAAAAAAAAAGAAAGAAAAGAAATTTAGAACATGATCAGTTAGGAAGGGCTTGAACCTAAATCTAACTATGGATTAAGCTTCTGGATCTTGAAAAATGAAACCGGGCTTTAAACAAAGGTTAAGAAATGTCTATCTTGGAGGGAGCACCTCCGAATCTAAGGTTGCCTTTAGTTGTTTTAAGCTTCATATATGTTCGTTTTATCTCCCTCGTTTGTTAGTAAATTCCTTAAGGTCAGACACAATCTCTCAAATTTCTTTTGTGTCTCACATCTCACCAGCAAAATTTAAACCACAAACACAGGAGCAGCTCCATACAGAGGGCTCTGTGTGTTTGAAATGGAATAATGGTAATGACCAGGACGCTCTTAAACCCTTCGCTCTCTGGGTCTTTGTTTTCTCACAGTAAGATAAAAATCTCTCTTCAAGCTCTCTCTGGGTCTAGGAAGGTTACTTCTCTGGAGAAAAGACATGTGGCATCAGAAAAAGAGCACTTGACTTAGAGCCAGCCAAGTTGTTTGAATTCTTGCAGGGTCACCTACTACTAAGCCTTTCTGTGCCTCAGTTTCTTCACCTGTAAAGGAAAGATGGTGTTAAATCCCTTTCTTAGTTCAAAGGGTTCTTGTGAAACATAATTCAGACAGCAAATAGGAAAAGAGGAATGTTGTAAATCATACAGCTAAACTCGTAGGGAAGTAGCTTTCCACAGTAGGATGAAGTCGTCGAATGGAGTTTATATGCAGAGGATCCCGCAAAGTTAAAAAAAACTGCATTGAAAAAAAAAAAAGGAGTGATTTCAGATGGCATGGCGTGGGAACGGGCAAGAAACATCTTCCACGTAAACAATGCAAGCTTTAGACTTCTTGGCTGTTAATTACACGAAGAGACCAAGAGACTTGTAAACCCATCTGCTGCATTATAGATGATTCCATACGGTTGAAATCTGATTCTAGCTCTTGGAGAGTGGGTTAAGTAGATGCAATCAGGCAGGAGCACTGTGAATAAAACAATAGAAGGGCACATTTGTATTGTTCTTTACCATTTTCAAAGTACTTATGCATATATTATCCCATTTCATCCTTATACTCATGTGAAGGAGGTATTAGGTTCTTATTTTTCAAGTGGAAGAAATTGAGACCCAGGAGAAGTAATTTGCTAAAAGTCACACAACTAATAAACAACTCCACCCAAACTCAGGTGTTCTGATCCAAAATTCTTTACTTCTTCTAAGTTTGAGAAAAATATTATGTTATTTTTCTCAGTAGATTTACTGGGGGGGAAATCAAGCCCTCTTAGCTTATTGGCAGAAGTGCACCTTGGCCTTCCTACTGCACCATCAAGATTTGTTGCCTGCACTCCAAATCTTGAAAGTGTTTTCAATATTAATGCTCATCATACAAAAATCGATAGCACCACAGATTGTAAAGATGCAAGAATTGGCCCATGAATATAATGTCATAGAAGCACTATTGCCTTTGATCCCAAGCTTGTATCCGTGGGGCCAGCCAAGCAAGGGGAGATGTGTACAGTTTGACCTGTATCTTGGATTTCCAGAGGAATTTTGGAGCCTACATGTAAATGCAAGATTTGTCCCTAGGTGTGGACACAGACCTGCAGCAGATCCCTATCCATTGGCTAGGATGCCTGAACAAGACATTGCCTACTGGTATGCTATCATAACTCCATGTGTTTGAAGATAGTCACCGACTATACCGTAGGAGTGCCCTCTATGTTCTGGGAAACATATGGAGGAATACATTGGTTCTTGGTTGAACATCAAAAGCAGGTCATGAGGACAAGCCCAGCCTCATGCTTTCACTCTCCCTTGCCTCAGCACATACATGTACCCCTCAGGAGCTAATTCTGTGGAAAGTTAGTGGTGGTTTGTCCCTTTGAACAAGAGAAATGACTCAAGATACACCAATGTTATCACATTCTGTGAAATCTGTTTCCCCTTAGATGTTGGGAACCCATTTGCCATCAAGATAGATTTAGGCAACGAGGTCTCTCTCTTCTAAAGACTGCCAACTTAACTTTGTTCAGTGCATTTACCTACTGTGGGGTCAACCTCTATTCTTATAAAATTTTCTTCCCCAACTTAGGGGTTTCTATACCTGGTTTACTGAGTGATATTTGGAAAATGACTCATACTCTCTGGTCTTGATCTCAAACTCTTTTGATTTCAAAATATCTGGAGAATGACAGACATGCTGACTTTTCCACGGAGCTTTCTATGATAACTAATCAAGTATTGGGCAACTACTTGGACCTAGCCGTTTTAATTAGTAGAAGAGACCAGGGAGGGGTATAATCCAAGAAAATGTCTAATCCAGGAGCAGCTAAAGAAGCAACAAGTCAACCAGGCATAGGATCCTATCATGTTTTCAATTTAGGACTGGATTTAACATGAGGCACAAGAATCATCTAAGACATAATTTTTGTACCAAGGAATGTATAATCAAGCTGTGAAGACAATTCCTCAAGTGACGTCTACAAAGAATAGGACTAATTGAGTTCCACATTACAGTTGTGTTGTAAAGTTATTTACTTATTCCATTGGTGCTTCCATTGCTCCAGACATTTCTGGCATCCCCTTTAGTTTGCTAATGAACGGCTTTGAAAGGGAGAGTTGGCACCCACTTCTCAGTGGAAGAATCTCCTCCCCAACTCCTCCATTGCAAAGAAGTTGGGCTGGGGTTAGATCAGAAAGCCCAGGTTATCAGCTTCTGGCTTCTGAAAAGAACACCTGCTTGCTTGGAGGTATCAGGTGATCTAGGAGGAAAAATATAAAATGGAAAGGATTGGTTTCAGGAGACAATGGGAGCAGAGGATCAAAGGGTCTGGGAGGCACCAGCAGGCCTGAGAGCGGGTGAACCTCAGTGACACACACCTGGTGTCATTTTCTAACGGAGATTCCCGATTAGCGGAAGGAGTCAGAAAACAGTTGGTAAATGGAGAGTACTGTCTCTTCCTGTGCAGCCTTCTGAACCATAAGCTCTGCAATTTGTTGTTGCTTGGGGTGTGGTGCCAGACCTTGTTTTGCAGATGGACGAACCCATGGCTAAGCTCGAAAATCTGGAAGCTACCATATATTTTGCTGGTGACTTGAATCCCTCCCCGCTCCCCTTTGTTTTTCCAAGAAAGGCTGCTCTTTAAAGATTGACCTGATCAAGTTTCAGGAAAGTTTGGTCAACTCTTGGTTCCCACTTTGGATAATAGCCTTGTTAAATTTTAATGTTAGGCTGCCCTGTATTCAATTCAGTAGCCCATATATTTATTAAGTAACTACCCTGCAGAGGGACAGACATGCACCAAGAAAGAGGGAATCATGAATAATGCATCATGCTCACTCTCAGAGACCTGATTCTCTCACAATGGAGCCAAAACAGTGACTGCAATAGAAGGCCGAACATGTTAGCTGTAGATGAAAAGTTCAAAATCCTGGAGCATTTTAAACTGGAAGAGACCATATATGCACAGCGTTGGGTTAAGTAGGGAAGCCATGGCGTTATGACATGGGAGTGACAGCTGAATGAGTCTCAAAGTGTTCATAGAATTTCTCCAGTCAGAAATGAGTATGGTGGCCTTGCAGAAGGTGGTGGGGAGGCACGGGATATAACTGATACAGGGAGTTTGACTTTCTCCATAAAAGTATGGAGAAAGGAATAGAAAAAGGTGGGGTTGAAAGAGTAGAGTGGGTACAGATTTTGGAGGCTGTGCATTCCAGGTTAAGTTTCTGGCACAACATAGTGGGGAGTTGGGGAAGGCTTCTGATAGCAGAGTTCTTTCTGGATAGGATAAACTGGAGGAAAAGAAACAGAAGACCATTGCAATGTTCTGGAGAGAGGAGGTGTGAGTCCCTGCCTCAGTAAAGTGGCAATTAGGAAGGAGATTGTGCCAATGGAGACATGGCCGAGAAACCTCCTCTGCACATCCTCTCCAGTGCAATCCCCGGATTAAAGGATTCCTGACACAGCGCTTTGAAAACCCAAATAGAATGGCCTCTGGAGCTGTTTTGCTTTGAATTTTCTGCCTCAATGACCAGTTGATAAAGATCATCTAATGCCTGACTTCAGGAAGTTCTCAAGTGCTGGGACCCTCTCCGATCACAGTCATCTGATTACTTGCGCAGGATATTTCTCTTGTTTATGTTTATGGGAGTCTTGCTTTCTAGACTATGCAATGTGCCCTTTTCTGAAAGAGTATAGGAAAAGAAGCCAAATATTTGAGTTCAGAGGTTAGAGCTTCAGGTAGAGATAGAAGGCAAGGAGGGAAATTGTAGAAAAACAAAATAATTTCTAAAAGAAAAGAAATTTTCGTTGGTTCAAAAAGACAGCTAGGTCCTTCAAATCTGGGTCCTGGAGCATCCAGAGATATAGATGCAACGTGAGACCCATAACGTCCAAGATAATGGGTATGCCAAATGACTTTCTCTATTAGAGAATTTCCCAGTGATGGCTATACATTGCAAGATGATTCCACAGGGAAAAAGTGTGTGTGTGTGTGTGTGTGTGTGTGTGTGTGTGTGTGCGCGCGCGCGCGCGTGCACGCGCTTGCGTGCGAATATGTGCATGTGAGCATTTGCGAAAAACAGTTGCCAAAGTTCGTTGCTACTTAGCTCACCATTTCTGATGACATAGCATCCCAGAAGAGTTTTCCCTCCTCCACTACCCTTGAGAGTTAAACTGTTCTTGCTCCAAGACAGTAACACTATCTCCAGTGACTTATTCACTATGACCTCTCCTTCAACCTGCAGGTCAAGGGTTCTCTGAAACATAAATAATTAGATCAAGAAAAAGAGGAATTTATTTAGCATAGTAGACTTTTAAAATTGTTCTCAATGAATATCTCCATGTCTAGTGCCTGTGCTCGCAGAGGTTTATACGATTTAGAAAAAGCAATGTTCACTGTCACCTCAGACAAACCGTAACACATCCATGGCTTAATGTTATTGCAAACATTTATTTCTTGCTGACATTGAAGTCTGATAACTGGTGGGTCAAGAGGGCTCTCTGTCTCAGAGCTCTACCATCTGGTACATGTGCCATCTGAGAGCACTGTGGTGGAGGAAGAAAGGGCTGAAGGATGTTGCAGGCTGTCTGTAAGGGGCATGCTTCACACAGCTTATCTCACTGTGCTTATTTCATTAGCCAGAAGCCAGCAAGTTGAGGCTCCAACCTCATACAAGGGAGGCTGGGAATCCAGAAGAGCACATGGATCTTTGCTGCTGCAGAGCTTTTGCTCAGGGCTTCCTAGTGGTCAGGTGACAGCCAGAGGATCTGTAGGTCACATTCACTAGCTCCATCCCAATGCGGCCCTTGGGTTTCCAGCATTCATTACACCCCCACCCCCGATCGTGCTCAGTTAGGAGAAAGAATGTGAATATTCTGTTAAAAACCTTTGATGGAAGATATTGCCAAGTCCTGGATGTGGGATGAAGATGTGGGTCTGCACTCTTGACTTTGGTTATAGGGGGAGGGGAAGCATAGGAAGAGGGAGAGAGACGGAGACAATGGGAGGTGAAGAATGCACAAGCAGCTGAAACATTGCTTCATTGTGTTCCCAGATTCTGAGACTGCATCACTGGCTTCCAGAGCGCCTGTGTGACCTCACTGGATTCCAGTCTCTATATTTGTTCACCATCAGTGCCTCTTACTGTAAATAATTGAAAGGAATATAATAGGGTGAGAATGATTGTTGCCTCCCTGCTTTGCCTTTCATAAAATCTTTTTATATCAGAGGGGTCTGGCCCCAGCCACTCCTAGCTCTATAATTAGTTATGGGAGCTGTGAGGTCTGAGATTTAGCTAATGACATTTCACGGTTCAGTCTTGAAGTGCCTCAGGCTTTGTCATCTTTGTTGAAGCCAAGAGTCAGGGCTACAGGTGAACCTGGGTAATTTGCACTAATAATACGTGGGTCTGTCAGCAGATTCCTAAATTTTACAAATGAGCGGGTGAACCCCACAGGCCAATGTGCCAATCAGAGGGTCCTTCACAGCCTTTATGCTCCCCAAGCAGGTGAGAATGGGTTTGGTTTCATTAGACACAGCTGGTGGGTTTTCGTTTATCTTCGTTCTCTCACGCCTGCCTTGGCCATCATTGAGTCACACACATCTTAAAGCAAAGTATTATCTGCCTTGAGACACACTAGTTCTTGAAGTTCTTGAACCCCAGGGCCCTCACAGAGCCTTTCGAGCACGTGGCTATGAGGCCCGGACAGGGAGCAAGACATGTAGCTGTCATTATCACCTAGTGCAAAAACATTCAGGGGCTCATGAGAATCTTATCTCTGGAAACCGAGGCCCCAAAACATTCAGTGACTTGCGAGTCTGTTCCTTCCCATCCATCTTCTCTCTTCTCTAGCATACTGTCCCTTCTCTCTCTTGGCCTTCAGATTGGTCCATATTTCCCTACGTTTGCACATACCCTTACCTCTGATGCTGTGCCCTCCCCACCTTGTCCTGCTGAACTTCTCTTACTCACTAAGGCCCAGTGCAATCATTTCTCATCTTTGAAGTCTCCTTGACTTTGTCCCTTGGAGACTGAGTTGTCACCCTTTCTTTTGTGCTATCATAACCTCTTATGCTTAGCTTTATTTCAGCAATAATCAGCCTGTGATATATCAGCGTATTAACTGTCTTTCTCCACCATGCTACAAGCTTGAGGGAATGCACGCTATCATCCTCATCTTCCATCATCAGAGCCTGGGTGGTTTAGACACATAGTGGACAATCAATACAAGTTTTGTGAGTGCATAACTCTAAGTGTTGGCCCTTTCGCTATGCACAAAGATAACTTTAAGACTGAGAAATACAACAAATGTAGAATGCTTGAGATGCTTTTAAAAAAGCTGGGGTGGGGGGGTCACTAATCAAATATTCTTTTGAGACTTCAAGTCTCCATTTGTGCTTATCTCCCGGGAAACGCCGTGAGAACAGGCAGTTGCAGTTTCGTGCAAGGCCCGCCACCTTTCTTCTGCTCTTTACACTGGATCAGAAGGTGGGGCAACAGTCTGATTGGTGGGGTATTTGCAAGGCTGCTGTAAAATAACCGTCTCCATGGCTGAAAAACCCTGTGGCCAGGGCGAGCCACACTTCATCTCGTCCTGAAGCTATTGTGTGTGGATATTAATAGCCCCAGGCAGTGTTGTCTGTGTGGGCAAGTGCTGCTTTTTCCGAGCTGTGTAAGCCCCCCATCTCCCAGAGACAAAGTGCTCCACAAATAACTGCAGCATGTTCTGAATTCCTCTGGGCAGGGAGCTTTGGGGATAATTAGCAAGGCAAGGAGGAGCAGGGCTTTAGACAGAGCGCCCAGCCTCTATAGCTCCCGGCAGCCCACAGCTTGGGGTGGGGAGTGGTTTGGGGCTAGAGTGCAAGGAACCCGGGTAGGTAGAGAGGGTCAGCTCTTCTGGATTTCAAGGCAGCCTCTGAAAGAAGCCAGCTGGAGATCTCAAATAAATAAATGAAATTCGTTCAGTTCCTTCTTCTTCTGGACTGGGGTTCTGTTTATTTCCTAGCTTGTTTTGATAAGCAAATTGAAGAAGATCCTGCGAGAGGCGTTTATAGATTGCAAAGTAATATATCAATGGCAGGGAAAGTGAAGATGATGGTGATGATGATGGTAGTGGCTTGTTAGGAGACCATGTCTTAGAAAAAACAGTGGGTCCTCTTCATGGTGACCACCTCTGGAAATCAGTAAGGAATAGGAACGAGGAACAGGGTTTCCACTCTGTTTTCACATGCCCTCTCTCCAGGCCCAATGTCTTAGACTTCCCTGAACACAGTAACCCAACCCACACTTGGCAGAAGCTTTATGCCTTCTTTCGAGGGAGACTTTCTTTCACTCCTACACTCAGTTTATTTATTTATATTTTTGAGACAGGGTCTCACTCTGTCACCCAGGCTGGAGAGCAGTGGTGTGATCATAGCTCACTGCAGCCTCGACCTCCCTGGCTCAAGTGATCCTCCCATCCTCCCACCTCAGCCTCCCCAGCAGCTGGAATCACCAGTGTGTGCCACCATGCTAGGCGAACCTTTATTTTATTTTTTGTAGAGACAGGGTTTCCCTGTGTTGCCCAGTCTGATCTCAAACTTCTAGGCTCAAGCTATCCTCCTGCCTCTGCCTCCCAAAGGGCTGGGATTACAGGTGTGGGCCACTGAGTCCAGCCCACAACCTTCTTTTGACTAGTGGAAACATTTTTCACTAATAATTGGTTCAAATGAAATCTTTTAGAAAAATTGTGATTAAATGGATCTCTCTGTGTTTCAAATCATTTTTTCTCTGTGTCTACTGGACCAGACCGACATTTGCCTACGTTCTAGGTGTGTGAACTTGGGAAATGACTTCATGTCTTTGTCCCTCAGTTTTCTCATCTGTGAAATGTCCAGATAACACGAGTATATATACACGGCAATGAGAGGAGTGCCTGGTCTTTGGTAAGAGCTCAGTCGATGTTAACTGACAGTGTACACCTTCCGCTATCACCTAAGTTGATACCTTCCCATTCCCTCTTAGCAGGTCTGGTGTTGATTTTTGCAGTGGAGTAACTCCGAGTAACAAAGATACCCTGACTACTCCACTTGGAGGAACTAAAAGGAACAGGAGGGAACCAGGCTCTCTGCCGAGCCCTGCTCAGCGGAGTCTTCACTCTGACAAACACAAAGCAGAAGGAGCTCAGTGGCACATGGCTTCTCCTCCAGCAGCAGTCTCGTTGACCCTGGCTGACTTCAGAGTGAGAGGCTACGGCACCCCCACACATCCCAGTGAGGAGGACTCCCCAGGTTCCTGTGCCTGGGGAGCAAAGAACGTTAGGCATGCACTAGTTTCCTGAGTTTTTCTTCTCAAAGGGCCTCTGACAGGGCGGCCTAAACCATGGAAATGGATTGTTTCACAGTTCTGGAGGCTGAAACCTGAGATCAAGGTGTAGGCAGAATCCTGCTCCCTCTGATGGGGCTGGGAGGAATCTGCTCCAAACCTCTCTCTCCTAGCCTCTGGGATTCCATGGCTTTTAGCTGCGTAACTGCAGACTTCACAAGCATTCTCCCTGACTGCACACTTCCCCGTGTCCGAGTTTCGCCACTTTGTAAAGACCCCTGTCGTATTGAATTAGGATCCATCCTAATGAACTCATTTTAGCCTGATTGCCTCTGTAAATACCCCATCTCCGAATAATGTCACATTCTGAGATAGCAGAAATTAGGACTCCAACATATTGGCTTTGGGAGATAAGATTTAACCCACAACAGGTATACCATATCCTGGACCCTCATTTTGGCAAAAAAAAAAAAAAAAAAAAAAAAAGAGAGAGAGAGAGAGAGAACCTTACAGGAAGGGTGGACTCTCTCTCCTGTGTTATAGACAAAGAAACTGAAACCTGAGAGGTTAACAAAGAAGAAAACAAGTATGTAGTCTCAAGCCTCCAGACTAAAACTCCCAGAAAGAAAGAGACCCCACCCATGCACTCCCCACCTGAGTGCATTTGATCACCTGAGGACTTAGAATTCAGATTTCTCCTCTTGCACCCCACCCATAGTGAGTCAGGAACTCTGGGGATAGGACTTTGATACATATTAAACAGGCTCACCAAGTAACTTCCTGCTCACTACGGTTCCAGAAACTTCCCCTGGAATATAGGTAGTGGATCAGGGTGTATTGGTGCCATAGATTGGAAATCAGAGTGAAACAGGGGAGATTAGAGGCAGCTGTGGCTCCCAGGGCCGTCTGATGGATTCCAGCATCTGGTTACATGAGAAGCTGAGTTCAGGCCTGCAGCAAAGCTTCGGATATTTTCCACTGCCACATTTTCCTGGTGGCTTAAGAATGACAGCTATGTGCAGTGACTGTGACCACAGATTTGAACTGAGGTTGGAAGAGTGTGGGGTTTTTAGAACTCGACACCCCCTGCTTATGAACCCTTTGGGCCCCAGCTTTTGGGAGTCCTTTCCTCATAGCTAAGCTGAGATTGTCGGGGAACTGGGGTGTATCACAGGAGCCTATTGTTTCAGTGCTAGGTTTTTACTCTGAAAATTCCCCTTTGTATTCACATGAGTACCTGTCCAATGGATATAAAATGATTTGTTACATCTGAAGAAGAACCAGTCCAAGGATCATTCTGGGAAAGACGCATAAGGATGCTTAGACATGCCCAGATACCTGCATCGGGAAAAGTCAACAAGGAGGCTGATGACTTGGCTCTGGGCAAAAAAGGAGGAGGGTTGCTTTGACCTGATTCTCCAAGATCTCTAACTGCAAAGCACCAAAGCCATCTTGGGGAACTCCCCTGCCTAGCACCTTTTATGACTAGGCTTTCATGTTTCAGGATCAAAGCAGGCATAAAGGAGAGAGTCGGCTGATGTATCACGCAATGATACAGCTCTTTTCTGTCGTTTGTAGAAGCTTACAATTCCCTACAGGCAGATCAGCTCCATTCTACTGAGAAACAGTATGGTAGGTATACAAGGCAAATAGTAGGATGTTTCCTCCACGGACAGAATCAGGTGGAACTCTACTGATGTAGTCAGAACTTTGGTGTGGAGAGTCCGAGACAAAGGAGAAACTGCATTGCACTGGCCTTGGGAAGCTGCGTCCCTTTGTGCCTTTTTGTCTGGCTTCCTTTTATTTTGTGGGGGAGTGGTAAAAACATTTAACTTTTATGATGATGTGTGACTTTTCAGTGCAGAACTAGCAGGAGAAAAGGAGTATGGGACTCAAAGCTTCTTTGGAGGAATAGTAGAGGGGATAACCCGTGCATGAGTGGCAAGGAGGGGCTGCCCGCATCTGTGCCAGGCTGGCTGTGGAGGGTACGGAGCAATGCCAGCATCTCCGAAGAAACTGTCTCCCCATGTCATCTCCGGATTGGACTGTTTCATGATACCAGACATGTTTTCAGTTGTCAAGGGAATGCATTAATAACAATGGTTAACCAGGATTTTTTGCTGTTGTTTAGGTGTGAACGGTCCGTTCATTTTCTGATACGCACAGTCATAGGGATTTTTTTAGAAGTACTAGAAGAAAGCCCAGAATAAGCTGTGATTTACATGTACAGAGATGTTTGCTCAAAGACGCACTATAAATTTCCCATGCAATTTCAACCACAAAGGAACGGTGGGGAAAGAGACAATAATTGGTGTCGTTTTTATCTTACAGGCAGAAAAATCGAGGTTCCGTTTTGTGCTGTGTAGGTCCATAGACATGGAAATAAAACTGCACTCTCTAGCATCTGTGTCCATTCTTCTAGGTCCTAGGCTCCAATCAAGAATAAACTGTAACAAAAATGAGGTTCGTTGGTCACCAGGAAGCAGTTTCCAAAAACAATCACTCTGGGACTCTGATTAAACGAAGGTTGTTGCTGTTGTTGCTTTTAAAAATGTGATCATCAGAAGAGAGGATGCTCATGTATCCAGGTTAGGTGAGGCAGAGACCAGAGGTGAGTTGTGGGGGAGGATGGGATTAGATAACTTCCTGCAGTCATCGGATCCTGTTACTCCACCATCCAGAGGACAGAAGCATCCAAACCTTGGTGACCGCAGCCCCCTGAGCGCTGATCATTAACGTGATTAATCTGCAGGAATGCCTGTAGTCTTGTTTAGAACAGGGCCAAGGAAAATGATTGATTGTTATCATTATCAGTAGCACTATTTGCCATTAGTAGTAATTGCATGCTCATCTTTGGAGATCTTTTGGAGGTAATTGAATCATACTACTTAAGAATTCAGTCCCTTCTGTTCTCCCCCCTCTTTCTTTTTTTCCCTCCATCTGCACCCCATGCCTGGAAAGGAAAGACAAGGCAGTTAATATTAATCAGGTCATTATGCTTCATTGAGATTTATGAAATAAAGTGTTTGAGTACATGGTCACGTGTTATCCCTTTAGCATCTTCACTATTCAGTAGCAGGAATAGGCTTAACTCTTAGGGTTCCAGAGCAACTATTGGTTATGGACTTCCTGCTTCTAGAAATATACCAGGCCTTTAATCGGGAACCGTAAGCTGAAAAGGCTTAACCCACAAAGGTAATGTAGAACTCACCTACCTGTGTGGATGTGGGAACGAACCAGACTTGAAATGCTGAACTCTGGACTCTTAGGCCAATGCCCTTCCTGGAGCATCTTGCTACTTTTGCAGAATAATGCTCCAAGTCATCCACAGCCCATCGGCACAGTCCTTCAACCTGTCCCTCTGTCACCAGCACCCTGGTCGGCACATAGGATGTATTAACAGCATTTGTATTAACAACTCAAGCACCTTCCCTATCAGTCGCTGTCTGCTTTGAGGATCTGTTTCTTTCGTACTAGCCCGCTGATTGATAAGTACTTACTGAACACCTCCTGTTTGCTTCCGCCTGAAAACATGTTTGGCACACCTACGGGGCATTAGGCCTCATGCTGTATCCTAGGGCTATGAAGTCGATAAGACACAGTCTCTTCCCATGCCAAGAATCCAAGAAGACGAGGACAAGCACATACATAAAAGCAAAGGCAAGTGCCATGCACATGGATATGCCTGAGGATGAGCTATTTTAACACGGTTACATTAGAAACAGCGAAATCTACAAAAGTACATAGTTTAATTCATCCTTGCCACAGGTATATTTGTTAGTGTCAGCTGTGTCCCAGCACTGAGCTAGTTACTGGGAGTATAATACAACAAATACAGTCTCTGCTCTTTCCCTCATGTATGTTATATTCTAGTAAAGAGACAGATCTCTTTACGAGTCCTTGAGAGAGGGCTGCAGAAGCCAACCCTTGTACCCGACGAAAAGTGAACACCTGATGACCCAATTCCTTAAGAATTTACTACAAAATAGGACTTACATAAGAAATAAAACTGTTTAATGTAGAACTGTTTAATGCAGAACTCGCCTACATTTAAATTTAAATTTATTTTGAAGAAAGGTAAAACTATACAACAACATTCAAATAAATAGATTGTGTTTATCCCATTTAATGTTTATTTTTATTTTTATTTTTTGAGACTGAGTCTCGCTCTGTCATCCAAGCTGGAGGATAATGGTGGTATGATCACCACTCACAGCAACCTCTGCCTCTCAAGTTCAAGCAAGTCTCATGCCTCAGGCTCCCAAGTAGCTGGGATTACAGGTGTGTGCCACCCCACCTGGCTAATTTTTGTATTTTTAGTAGAGACAAGGTTTTACCAGGTTGGCCAGTCTGGTCTTGAACTCCTGACCTCAAAAGATCTGCTCACCTAGGCCTCCCAAAGTGCTGGGATTCCAGGAAGGAGCCGCTGTGTCCAGCCAACGTTATCTATTAATAACTCATACTATTAACATTTGCTGACTATGTGAGAGAGTGAGATAAGATTTATTCTTACATCTAAGTACTATGTGTCTGCGTGTCTGTCATGTTACCTGTTCCCAGGAAGTTTGCAGTCTGGTAGAAGAGGTGAATACACAAAAAGTAACAAAGCAATAAAATAATTGTAGCATGTATTGAATGTGCTAGGGAAACAAATGGAATGCTGTGATATGAGAGAGAACAGAGTGCCATTCATTATTAAAAAGTGCTGGCATTGGAGCTAGACTGTCTAGGTTTGAATCCCACCTCTACTACTAGCAAGCTGTGTGACCTTGAGCAAGTTAATCTAACTCCTCTGTGCCTCTATTATGTCGGTAAATAGAAATTATAGTTTCTCTGAAAAGTAAATGAGTTACTATTTATGCTGTGCTTAAAATAGTGTCTGATCCAAAATAAGTATGATATACTAGCAGAGTTGATAATGCAAGGACCTATCAAGTGAATTTCTTTCTTATCAAATTAATTCCTAATCTGACAATTTTGTGATGAGGGATGTATACCTGGAGGAACAATCACGTGCTGAAGCCGGCTTGTGCTAGTTCACAAAAACCAAATTTTCTTCCCTCTTCGCCAAACACTGCATTCAGTGACTTAAAACTCTTCCCCCAGACTTTGCATTCAGTGATAGTCTGAGATAGGCCACAGCAGGAGCATTACCAGGAAATTGATCAATGCTATCTGTCAATCAGGGCTTTTCTTTTTTCCTCAAAGAATCGATTGTTAAATATTTATCAGCACACCACTGGTACATATATTTAGTAGAGGGTAATAGGGAACCGGAGTTCTTCCCAGCAGTTCCAAGCTGATTACATTTAACATGATATATTTGTGAAATACATATTTGTTAAGAAATTCTAAAACACCTCATGTAAATGTGTCTATTATACTAGGCCCAAAGGCACTGGGGCTCATTTGCCCAGAAACTGGCAATGCCATGGAAAGACAAGGCTGTGATGGCAGCCATTAATCATAGGCCACAAAAATAAGCTCTTCCTCAGCTGGATACTCTCTCTGGACAAAGCATGTGCAATCTGGGTAACTCTTGCACAGGGTGGGGATGCCTTGGGACAGGGCTGCAGGAGCCAACCTCTGCAACTGATGGAAAATGAAATACACATTGACCCAATTACTTAAGCAATTACTACAAAAATACAGCTTAACATAGGAATAAACATGTTTAATCATCACCAAGTATTCAAATTTATTTTAAAGAAAGGTAAAACTACAATAAATATTAAAACATTATTTAAACAAATGTAAATCTCTAATGGAGTATTAAAATAATATTTAAATAAATGTAAACATCAAGGTACAGTTTGTGCTTTTCCCCACTTAACATGAAACTATTACTATTTAATAGTTTACTATTTAGTAGTAATAAAACTATTGCTACATGACATTTATTGAATATTTATTAAATGTCAATCTTTTGAATGTTTCATTGTGTATTAACTCATTTAATCCTAAAAATAGACCCTAAGATGGAGTTATTATTGTTGTTCCCCATTTTACCAACAAAAAAAATTGAGGCCCCAAGAGACAAAGAAATTAGCTCAGGATTTTCAGCGGGTAAACGTCTGAACCCGGACACAAGCCCAGGGTATCTGACGTCAGCACCTTTGCACTGTGCCAGGGGTGATCATAATGCCGAAAGACACAGTCTTGAAGGCCGTAATCCCAAATGTTGAAATCTCAGAAGAGCTAAATCCCTAAAGTCTGAATTCCTAAAGTCTACCATCCCTATTTAAATCCCCAAACCATGACAGATTAGGAACTAGGTGCCACCAATATTTCTAAAAGTAAATGTCAAGGTGTTACTAATAAAGTCTATTTTCTCCATTTGCCTTTCATGGAAGATTCAGATGAGTGGATTGGGTACGTGATCAGGCAATGATGAAAACTTCAGTTAAAAATGCATTATTTGCCTGGATTGGTATTTCTTCTAGCTGATGGAATTCCAGGAACTTTTAATAAATTAAAGCTGCATTTGCCTAAAGAAGCCAGCAAAGTTACTGACAAGTTTGAAATAATTATGTGTGCAGTGCGATAAGAAGCCACTTACACAAAATTGTTGCTGTCCCATCACCAGTATTGTTTTTGCTGTATTTGTGGTCTATATAGGAGTGCACGCAGAATGAATTTCCACGTACTGAAAACAACACAGAAGCACAGCACAAAAGATGGGGAAATTTAATAGAAAAATGTTTGTCAGTGGGCTGGGCACAGTGGCTCAAGCCTGTAATCCCAGCACTTTGGGAGGCCGAGGTGGGTGGATCATGAGGTCAAGAGATCGAGACCATCCTGGCCAACATGGTGAAACCGCATCTCTACTGAAAATACAAAAATTAGTTGGGCGTGGTGGTGTGTGCCTGTAATCCCAGCTACTCAGGAGGCTGAGGCAGATGGCAGAGGTTGCAGTGAGCCAAGATTGTGCCACTGCACTCCAGCCTGGCGCCTGGTGACAGTGAGACTCTGTCTCAAAAAAAAAAAAAAAAAAAAAAAAAAAAAAAGAAAAGAAGAAAAAGAAAATGTTTGTCAGTGTATATTGACTCACAGAAGAATTACAGAAAGAGTAGCACCACGTAGAAAACAAACGTGAACCTATTTTCCAAGGAGACCCATACTATAAAAGATAAAAAGCAACTATTGAAGCAATGCAAGGCTTCCAAATGTAGTGAAAAATCGTTAAAATCAGTCAACTCTCATAGACTCCCTCCATGCAATTGCCATCATCTATCCCTGTAATAGACTTTTTCATGTGTTGAATTTTAAGGGTTTTTTTTGGGGGGTCGGGGAGGGATTTTGTTTCTTTTTGTAGGTTTTTTTCCCCCACTATTTTAAATTGTTAGCGTTACTTTTTACATTCACTGCGCCATGTATTTCACTCTCAAATTGTTTCCAATACTGGAGATATAAACAATGTGAAGACATTTGGAGGGTTCTAATGCATTTTATGCATTTTTGGCAAATTTGACTTCACGAAAATACATTATCATAATGTTAACTTTGTGTGCAAACATTATGCATACACATAAGAATGCTGAAATTTCCTCTATAAATGAAGAGATGTTCTTTTTGTACATCTGCATTTCGGAGAGATAACATTTTGTGATCTCCGCTCTTTGGGTAACTGCATATGCTGTTTGTGACCCACTGCGGTTTTTGAGTCTTGTCAAGAGACTTAGACTGTCTATTACAGTATTTCAGACGATCACATTTATATAGGCAATTTCTTTATGAATTCGGTTCATCTGCTCATAGCTATTACATCCATGCAACTATCATTAGTATACCTGAGTGTTTATGTTTGCAAAAAATGTATGTCATTATTACATATTTTATTGTATAAAACGGCCTATGAAATGTTCTGTCCTGCTTTTATGTTTCTCAAATAAATTCCCCAGTAAAAATGTAAATATATATCTTTTAAATAATTTTTATGGTTACATTTTATACAGTTGTATTTCTGAGATTTTGACCTTTCCAGATTTCCACATTCAGGATTATGGCATTTGGGATGGTATCTTTCTGCATGATGGCCCAGACTTGCACTATGCAATACCACCTCTCAGATACTCTTCTCCAATGCAGACAAGAGAAAAAATATTATTTCTATTATTGTGATACAACTGTTATTGGAGAAATTATATCTACAGGCAAGAGTGCTTCCTAATACTGAATCACAGAACAGGACACTCTTACCCAGACACAGGCAGTGCTGAGCAGGGACTGGGCTTCCTAGGGGGTAAGAGTCAGGGTGGACCTGGCCCTCAGGGTTGTGCTAGTGCAGAGTTGGCCCCAAAAGTGGATGCCTTCTTTCATTTTGCTCCCAAGTCCTGGATCTTGTGCTGGGCCAACACGGGCCTATTGCCTTCCTTGGTTTCATAAGCATACATGCCAACAAAGAAGACTACAAAAGCCAGAGAAAGAAAGAGGTAGAAGCCAATGGCTGGAAAATCCGCAAGCAACATTCCTGAGAGCAACTGCACTCCCAGATGCTGGGGGCAGACAGAGGAGCTGGAGGGGTGGTGGGGGCCCTGCCCTGCTTCCCAGCTATTAAGCAACTCACTTTATTCTTTTGCTTTGTTTTATTTTTTCCCAGCTTTATTGAGGTATAATTGACAAATAAGAATTGTACATGTTTAAGGTGTATGCCTTGATGTTTTGATATATATATACATCATGAAATCATTGCTACAATCAAACTAACTCACATATCCATCACCTTACATAGTTACTATTTTTTTCATGGTAAAACACTCAAGATCTAATTTTTTACCAAATTTCAAGTATGCAGTATAGTATGATTAACTACAGTGCACACGTACCGTACATTAGGTCTCCAGAATTTATTCATCTTATAACAAACTGCAAGTGTGTGCCTTTTGACCAACATCTCTATATTTCCTCTCCTGCCAGCCCCTGGATGCCATCATCCTACTTCTGTGAGTCTGACTTTTTTAGATTCCACATATGAGTGAGATCACACAGTATTTGTCTTTCTATGCCTGGCCTTATTTCTGTGTCTTATTTCACTTAGCATAATATCCTCCTGGTTCATCTGTGCTGTTGTGAATGGCAAAATTTCCTTTAAGGCAACAGTCTTCCATTGTATATATAATCTACACCTTCATTATCCATTCACCCACTGATGGACATTTAGGTTGATTACACATCTTGGTTATTGTAAATAATGCTGCAATGCACATGGGAATGCAGACGATTCTTTGACATACTAATCTCATATCCTTTGGATACATACCGAGATGTTGGAATCCTGGGTCATACAATAGTTCTAGTTTTAATTTCTTGAGGAACCCCCACATTGCTTTTCATAATGGGTGCCCCAACTTAAATTTCCACCAAGAGGGTGCAAGGGTTCCCTTTTCTCCATATCTTCACCATCACATGTTATCTGTTGTCTTTTTTATAATAGGGATTCTATCAGGTGTGATGACATCTCATTGTGGCTTTAATTTGCATTTCCCTGATGACGAGCAATGTTGAGCACCTTTTTATCATCTGTTGGCCATTCTTATTGAGCCCAGGGAAGGAACACTGCCCACTGCCCCCATGTATACCTGCCTTCCTGTCATTCTCAGTCACCACTCCCACTGTCTCCTACTGGCAGCCTTCATCTCAGCACCAGCACTTTCTCTTTAAAACTTGTTCTTACAGCTCCAAAGAAGGAGCTCTCTCTCATCCGTCTCCCCCTTAGGCCTTTGCAATGCTTACTCTGTTTCTATAAATTGTTCATTACTCACAATGGTCCCTGAGCTCATTCTAAGGTCAGAAAAAGATTAAAGGCTGCTGAAGAGGGTGCATGAAGTCTGGAAAAGACCACGGTGCCATCTGTGAAAAATTCTTGCTCTTGGATGTAGTTTATTCAGCTTTTGGATAAAACATCAATGCTAGGCAGATATCAAAATAGCAGGAGAACTGGTCACAGAAACCAAAGGCAATAAGCTGTATGGTCTTTAGTAAGTCACCTTTTTTTCTGGGCCTTAGTTTCTTACACATTAACATAGGCAAGACACAGATGCAGCAGAAACTAAGTGACCTCCAACATTCCTTATAATTCTAAAATTCTGAATCTTTGAGTCTAGATATTATCTAATGGATCTTTTAACTCCAAAATTTTGTAATTCTATGATTATTCTTTCCAAGAGAACTTTTAAATGAGGCTACAGGTCTGCAGAGACAGCTGCACCGGAGATTCATAGGCTTCTGGGGAGAACACTAAATGCTCAGCCTATCTGTCCACCATCAGATCTGTCTTATGCTCAGCCTATCTGTCCACCATCAGATCTGTTTTAAGGGCCCATAAAGGATGAATGGTGAAGCTCCAGGTAAACCTGTGTCCTCCTTCTTTGGCATCCATGGCAAGATATTTTCCTACTATAACTTACCCTCTTCCTTCTTTTCTGCAGCAATTCTATACTGAATGTCCACCATGTGTCAGACACAGGGGAACAAGTGGACAATGAAGGAAGAAGGTAGTCATCTAGACCACAGGCAAAGTAGTGCATGCAGGGAAGAGCTGCCTCCTTCTGTCCCTCTCTGGTTCCTTATCTCCTAAACACAGCTGTTTCTCAAAGAGCTGGCCCTACTCTCACTCACCTCACAAACATTCATTGAGCATTTACTACATTCTGGCATTTTGCTAGGCTCAGGAGACTCAGAGATAAATAAGGCTCCATTTTCATCCTCTCAATTAACCAATCAACCTCCTGTAAAGAGATGTTTACCAGATATGGAACCAACCGAAGTGTTCATCAACCAAAGAGTGAAAAACAAAATGTAGTATGTATACATCATAGACTACTACTCAGCCATAAAAAATGAAATAATGTCGAGTTGCAGCAACTTGAATGGAGCTGGAGGGCATTATTCTAAGTGAAGTAACTCAGAAATGGGATACTAAATACCGTATGTTCTCACTTACAAGTGGAAGCTAAGCTATGGGTGTGCAAAGGCATACAGAGTGGTATAATGGACATTGGAGACTCAGAAGGGGGAGGATGGGAAGGAGGGTCAGGGATAAAAAAACTATATATTGAATACGATGTGCATGACTCAGGCGATGGGTGCACTAAAATCTCAAATCTCACCTTACGTAACCAAAAACCACTTGTACCCCTAAATCCACTGCAATTAAAAAATATATAAACATGTATTTGTTGAGAGCCTATGGGGAAGCCAGGCAATGGAACAAGACAGGTGTATAATTATAGTTACTATTCAGTGCAATGAGAGCTGTAATGGAGAGGTGTTTAAGCAGGCAAAAGGTAAAGAGGTAGCACAGAGATGGAACAATAGACCCTGCTCTGGGTGGGTTGAGGAAGGCTTTCAAGAGGACATGGTTGGTTTTCCGTAAGGACAAAGAAGGTAAGAGAAGCTGGGTAGAGCATGTGCAAAGGGGTAAGATAGTTTGGCACCTTCAGGAAAATGATAGAGCATACTGTGTGTTGTGGGCTGTGTGGAAGTAGGTAACACAGGAGATTGAGCTGGAGGAGTGTGCAGGGCACAGCCCATAGAGCTGCCTGGCAAGGCTGCCAGGGAGTTTGGACCTAAGCCTGTAGGCAACAGAGAGCCTTATTCCCAGTGGTAGGAAGGTGAGATGTGTCTTGCCTTAGCACCTACATCAGTTTCCCAGGGCTGTCAAGACAAAATACCCCAAGCCAGGTGGCTTAAAACCATAGAAATATATTCTCTCCCAGCTCCGGAGGTCAGACATCTGAAATCAAGGTGCGTGCAAGTTTGGTTTCTCTTTGAAGGCTCTGAGGGAAAATCTGTTTCTTAACACCCTACTAGCTTCTAGTTCCTGACAGCAATCTTCGACATTCCTGAGTCCAGGGGAGAATACCTCATGGAAAAGGAAGCGTACTGACAGTATGATCTGGGCAAGCCAAAGATACGAAGACATCTAAGGGGTAAACAAGCCAAGAAAGCCTGTCTATTGGTCTCTGTGATTATTCATTTTATGGGTAAGCCTCCCTGGGTGACAGGGAGCCAGATATCTAGTAAAACATGGTTCTGGGCGTGACTACGAGGGTGTTTCTGGATGAGATGAGCCTTTGAATCAGTGGGCTGAGTAGACCAGTTTGCCCTCCCTAATGTGGGTGGCCTCATCCAATCAGCTGAAGGCCTGAAGAGAACAAAAAGGCCAACCCACCTGTGAGTAAGAGGGAACGCCTCCCTCCTGACTGCTTGCACTAGGATGTCAGCCTCTTCCTGCCTTTGGACTCAAGCTGAAGCATTGGCTCTTCCTGGGTGCTGAGACTGGAGCTTACACTACTGGCTCTTCTGAGACTCCAGCTTGTCACCTACAGATATTGGGACTTCTCAATCTCCATAATCACATGAGTACTTTCCTTGTAATAAAGGTCTTCACACACACACACACACACACACACACACACACACACACACAATTAGTTCTGTTTCTCTAGAGAGTTGTGACTAATACAATCTTACAGAGAGAGTAATGAGGAAACACAGGACTTTTAAGACACAGTCGAACTCCACAAACCTCCTTGAGATTCATTGCTTTTGGGGGTGGGGAAGATTCAGGGTGAGAAAGGCTTTGAATTCTCACTCCATATTCTCTGTCCAATCATCAGGCTGAACTGACTTACCCATTTCCACATCAACCCCCTCCTTCCCCACTACCACCTTCATCTGAGCATCATAAGAATGCTGTGAGAAGATGCAGGTTCCAGCAGAATCCTCAGTGGACAGAGACCAAAGAGTGCGTCCCCCCAAATCTCAAGTCACTGTCCATCACCACTCTCCAAATGTTGGCCAAGGGGCCATGCCATAAAGCAGTTAGCGGGCCTCAGTATGAATCAAAAGGAAGGCTGCTCCCTCCCTTGGGCCTGGGTCTTTGTCCCACCCCAAGTGGAGCTGGCAGAAGGACCAAACCCAGCAGAATTCCTAAGACAGCAATGCTTTAAGGCGACTTTCGTGTGCCCTTTCCTTTACATTTTAATGGCACTCTAATGCTGAATTAAAATGGAATTCCTATGGAAATGTACAATGTCTAAATCAATACTTGCTGATTAGTGTCACGAGGATGAATATCAAAAGATGTAAAGCCATGACGAGACCCAATCCAGGGTGAATAAAGCCGCCCGTGTCCATTAACTCAAGCCTGACTAATGCTGAATTACAATAAAATATCTGAGAAATTCTGGCCAGTGTCACTTTAAAGCCCACAAAATGTAGCTTAATTAGCACTATGATGACAAATGCAGGAGGAATTCATTATGCCCAAAGACGCCTTATAAAGTCCAATTTTACAAAGTCTTCCTTTTTTTTTTTTTTTCACCAACACAATGCCTAGAAGGCTACGAGTGGCTTAAATACCACTGTGCAACTGCTTATCCAGGTGCTGAGCTAAGTCAGGCTCCATGTGGGCATCAGGGAGTGAGTAACAGAGTGAGGAGGGGGGTTGTAACTCCCCTTCTCTCTTAGTTATAGCAATCAATCTGTCTGTGCATCTCTGCATCTATGTGTCTATGTATTACAGTGTAATGCTATGAGTGCAGACTCTCATGCCAGACATTCAGGCCGGCACTCTGCCTTTTTCTACTCATGTAACTTTAGTAAGGTTACCCTGTACCTCAGTTTCTTCAAGTGAAAAGGAGGATAACAATAATACCCACTCGTAGAGTAGGTATGAATATCAAATAGGTTATTACATTCAAAGGGTCTTCGATAGTGCTTACGCCAAGTGGCATATGGCAAATGTCAGCTATTTTTTGTTCTGTTTTTAAATCTGCTTTTAAAAAATTCACTACAGAGGCAGTAGGCTAATAAAGAAGGCATTTGGACAATTCTGTCCTGCCAACACTTCCCTGCTCAGAATCACACAAAACCACAGGATGTGATAGAGGAAGGAAACCTTTTAATGGAGATCATGTAATTCAACTCTTCTCATTTACAGATGAAGAATCGGAGGCTTGGGTAGGGGAGGAGACTAAGGTCATTCAGATAGCTCCGTTCCATTTAAACATTTAACAAGTACCTCCCGTGCCTAGACCATATGCTCATTACCGGACCGTAGTGATGAATTAGTCCCTATTCTTAAGCAGCCTGTCATATTGTGAGGGAGACAAACACATCCTCAAAACATGTAGATATAAAGTGGCAGGGAATGTATGAGAGAGTGAGAGAGGGGTGCATATTAAGACTGAGACACTGTGAGGGCAGAGGAGAGACGCTGAGTCCAAGCTGCAGATTTGGAGGAAGCTTCTTACAGAAGATGAAGCTTGAATTTGCCTCTAGGGGAGAATGAGTTAGCCAGGCAGTGGAAGGGAGAAAGATCTCATTCCAAGCAAAAGCACAGGTGGGCACGACAAAGGTGAGTATGGGGGAACCACCAGAAGTTTGTCAACGTGGGAACATACAGCACAAGAATGGGGAGTGTCAGGGGATGAGATTAGATAAGGCTTTTATGCCTTGGCAAAAAGATTGGAGTTATTTTTACAGATAATAGAGAGCCATTGAAGGTTAAGCATGAGAATAACATGTCTACATTTAATGGGAACAGTCTGCCTTCCTTTGGGGAGTGGATTTTGAAGGAGTAACATGGAAAGAAGGATTTCAAAAGGTATCCAATGTCAATGAGCTGTGTAAGACCTCATGAGGATCTGAATGAGGGCAGCAGAAGCAGAAGTGGAGAGAAGAGGGACCGATTTGAAAGCTGTTTAAGAGGCAAAGTGAGCTGGACTTGACGACTGATTAGGTGTGGAGGAGAGGAGAGGAAAACGTGTATAGGATGATTTCAAGTTTCTCACGAAGGTGGCAAGATAGATGGCATAATTATGGGCTGAGGAAGTGGGATGACAGTGGAACAAGAAACAGGATGAGAAAGTCAGGGAGAAAGGAATAGTTCTGCTATGACCAGAGGCAGCTGGAGGGCAAGTGTGCTCCCAGAAAAGAGATTAGGGCTGGAGATAATAATCTCAACATGTATGGAGTCCTTAATACAGCGAGTTACCAAGATAGTACAAAAACATTTACTGAAAGAATAATAATGGATCAAGGCCTTATTTCTGAGGAGAGCACATTTAATGGGGAGGTTGAGGTGTCTTCTATGAAGAAATCAAAGAGAGAGATCACTAGAGAGGAAGAAGCCAAACCGAAAGAGACAAATACCACAGCCACCAAGTGAGTAGGGATCCTTGATCACAATGTTAAATGCAGAAGAACAAAAGGGTGACAAATGTAACAAGTGTGGCAGAATGAGCCTGGCCCCGTATTGACCTTGACAAGGGCCGTCTAAACAGACCAGTGAGGAAGACCAGACTGAAGTGGGTTGAGGAGTCACTAGGTTGTGAAGTGGTGGAGACAAGGAGTGTAGACATCTATTCCAGAAACACAGATTTTTTTTCAGGAGGATGAGAGACTGGTTGTTAGTTGAAAGAGGATACAGAGTCAAGAGTGGAATTTTATGAAGAGGAGAGAGACTTAGGCATGGTTATTAGCAGAGGGCAAAGAGCCAGGAGAGAATAAGAGGTGGGAGACACAGCAAAGAAAGAGGCAGCTGGTGAAATAAATTCCTGTGGGAGCAGCAAAAGATGGGATCAAGAGCCGCAAGCACGAGGGAACTGTGAATTGAAAAGGGACGCCTTCCTACGGACCCGAAAGGTAAGAAGCTAACCATAAGAAAGAGCTGATAAATGTGAAGGAGTGTGGTAGTGGAGGGGCCATAACATTGAAGATTTTATTATCGAGAGCTTCAGTTTTTAAGAAAGTAGAATCAAGTTTGTGGTGCTGCAAGTGGGGAGTGGGGTCTAGTAATGGGCTTAAGGAGAGAAATCACTGGGTATAAAGGAATCATCAAGAAATGCAGAAAGTCCAGCTGAGGTTAGCAGCCAAGCTGGGATTCAAGCCCAGGTCTACAGATTCTCAGAGGATGACAGCTCTATTGCAGAATTAATCTTCAGTCTTGGTGATATTTTCATACCATTGGTTTCTAGTTCCTCTATTTCTCATCAGATTCCAAAAGAAATCATTCTGTACTCTCCACAGCTTAGGACAAGTTCCCAGAATTGCTGCTGCCTGGCTCCTTGTTTGAACTTTAGTTTATGTCAAGTAAGGCTATTTTCAACCCTGTGTAAAATGTAGATAGTAAGTCTGAGAGACAGAAGCCTTCCACCGCTTCTGTGTCCCTGGACAAAATAAGCAGGCCACGCAATGTATCTGCTGCTCTCAAACCTACAACACAGACTTCTTCACTTCACCCCTTTTCCCCACTCTTGTCATGGAATAGACCCCACCATGGAAAATCAGGGCCTGTTTTAAGTCTCAGCAATCTGGAAGGCCAGTGCACCTCAGGGCACAATGCTTGACAGTTGATTTATTGGTGGCAACCACAGAGGTTAAAGCCAACCCAAAATTCATCTGTAAGCAGAGAGCCACAATTAGTGACCTTTCTCAAAGCCAAGAGAGCTAGTGGTCTGCTATCTTTCCTGTTGGTTGAGATCCTGGGGACTTCAACAGTTTCCACAGCACACCACAAGCAGAAGCAGACAGGACACAGATAGTGGTGGTCAAGTCAGGGAGTAATTTCTGGGATTGACAGGGATATGGGGAAGAATAAGAATGAGTCTCCCAGAATTATTGTGACTTATTTCATCAGCATTTTCCTGATGAAGAGTAGAGTGGGGAGAGAAGGGTTCTAAGCCCTGGACATCTACAGTGGTAGCTTCCATGCCTGTCTGAATCTACTCTAGGCTATAGGTCTTCAGTTGTATTGGTCTACTCAGTTTTGGTTGTTGTGTTAGTGGGATTGGGGTGCCCCTTTGTGTCATTGTTTCTGATATTCATTGTTTTAGTAAAGGAATAGCCTATACATTGCTTGGAAGTTGCAAGTTTCAAGCACTTCTTTAAAATATTCAGGAGAAAGGGAAATTTGTAAACGTTTTTAAAAAGGCATATTGGGGCCAGGTGCAGTGGCTCACAGCTGTAATCTCAGCACTTTGGGAGGCTGAGATGGAAGGATTACTTGAGGTCAATCTGGGCAGCATAGCAAGAAACCTCTACAAAAACATTAGCTGAGTGCCTGTGGTCCCAACTACTTGGAAGGCTGACATGAGATCGCTTGAGCCCAGGAGTTCAAGGTTGCAGTGAGCTATGATGGTGCCACTGCACTCCAGCCTGGATGACAGTGAGACCCTGTCTCTAAACAAATTTTATTTTCATAAATAAAGAAAAGGCATATTTGTAAGAATGAGAAGTATTTCACTTTTTATTTTGATGTAACAAACTATCCCAAAATATAGTGGCTTAAAATAGTAGGCATTTACTTTGCTCATGATTTTGCAGATCCACAGCTGGGACAAGGCTCAGCTGGAATGGCTTAACTCTGTCCTGCTTGGTGTGGACTGGGTATCACTGGGATTAGAGGATCCAAGATGTCCTTAGTCACATATGTGGGCACATGATGCTGGCAGTCTTCCAGGACATCTTTATACTCTTCTACTCAGTCTCCCTTCCCAGTAGGTTAGGTTGGACTTCCTCACTTGGTGGTCGAGGATTCAAAAGCACAAAAGTGAAATCTGTAAGACCTCATAAGCTCTTGGTATAGAAGTCACATGGCACAATTTCCACCATATTCTATTGGTCAAAGCAACAATAGACCTGCCCAGATTCAAGGGGGAGGGGAAAGAGACCTCACCTACTGATGGGACTTCTGGCAGATCCAAATGTGGATGAGAGTCCTGTAGAGATCTGTGAACTGAAAGAACAAATTGCCTGCCCAATACACACAACACACAAGGGTATAACAGGGACACTCCCTTCAAGAAAGGGGATGTTGAGAAGCACAAAGCATTCACTGATTCAGAGCAATCCTGAAATCCAGACATATACTCTCAGCTTCCCTGACTCCAGGATTAATCACTATTCCTTAATTAGAGTCAATTTCTGCTCTCTGGAAATGGTTCCCCAATTTATTGTTTTCTTCAGGTCTTAGCTCTGCTCTCTGGACTTTGCTCTTTGAAATACCTTTCTTTTTTTTTTTTTTTTTTTTTTTAAGAAACAGGCTGTGTCTTCAGCTGGGCAGCTTTTTTTAGCCTGCTTTCTTCCCAAAGAAAATTGGAGGCCCAGAGACCTCTTCATTTTTGTTGGCCTCTGTCCTAAAATACAAACTGGTGGAGCTTTCTTGAATACACTTCTCTTAAAAACGTCATAGATTTTCTATGAATCTTATGGAGATTATTTTGTGCCAATATGGTACATTGCTTCCAATAGCCACAATATTCCCTCGAATCCCACATGCACTTTTGAAATGTGACTTTGCCAGTATTTCCATCACAATTTGAGGTATATTCCTCCTGTCATTGAATCCAAGCTGGACCAGTGACTTGCTGTGATTAACAGTATATAACTGCAGTGATTGTGTATCACTTCCAGACCAAGGAAAGCCTTAAAGAAACTTAGAAGCTTCTACTTTTGTACTCTCAGAACTGTGCAATGCCACAGAAGGCAGACTATCCTGATAGAGAAAAAGATCAACTGGAAGAGCACCAAGCACCCAGGTTCCCAGCAGCAATGTGGTTTTAGACATGAGTGAATTCAGTGATATCATGTGTCCCCTTGAGCCCTGCCAGAATTTCTCACCTAGAGAATTATGAATAGCAAAATGATTGTTGACTTAAGCTACTAAATTCTGGAATGGTGTGATACACAACAGATAGCCAGAAGAAGATGTCTGGTTGGCTTCTAAGAGGTTTCACAGATATGTTGTCATCTTGTTAAACTCATTATATTTTAAAGGCTCAAAACTTTAGTATTCGTTGAGATCCCAGTATAGGTCAGAGTAACAGATAATGACTTATGCTAACCAAACTCACAGAAAATGAGATAAATTACAATGTCAATTCACTCTTATGCAAACAAAAATGTTGCTGTTAGGTGGACAAGAGGTTTATTTCCATCTTCTGGCCAGTGAATTGTCTTACAGTGTAAAAGCTATTTCGGGTAATAATGGATAATTAGAGGGTTATTTGGTGAAAAAAATCAAGAACAAGGGGAGTCAGGAACATAGAGTGCCCAAATGCATACAGCTATTGCCATGTCTTCCAGAGGGGTTTTACCTTCTTACTGCTTAAAGGGACAAAAAGACACCTGGAAATACTTGGATGGGCACTTCACAAGTTGTCTTCTCTGCTATCCCTCTCTTTATTTTTAGACAGGTTTAGATATTTAGTTGAAGTCAAGATTTATAAGTTCTAAAGTCTTTCTTTTTAATTTGATGTTTCTCTATTCTAGGAGTTCTCAACGGGGGACAATTTTCCCCCCAGAAGAATGTTGGCAGGGTCTAGAGACATTTTTTGTTGTCACAGTTTGGAAGGATTGTTGATGGGAGTGCTGCTCTCTGCTAGTGAGTACAGACCAGGGATGCTACTGTCCATTCTGTGATGCACAGGACAGACCCACAAAAGAATTATCCAGCCCAAATGTTAAGAGTGCTGAGAATGAGAAATCTGCTCAATTCGGATCCATTTTCTTCTGGTTAGTGATTGTACTCTTAGAGTACAATCTTATTTTTAACTTCTTCAAGTGGTAAAAGCTCCCTTTTACTGCTACTTAACAAGAAATGTTTTGCTCGTTATTGGTCATTTATGTTTCTTAAATTTTGCTGATTTCTTTGCAACTTTTATTTTTTAACTTAGTATCCTTGTATAGGATACATTATATTCTAGTATACAGTAATGAATTACTTGCCCTAAATTTGCATTTAAGTGTTTCTCTTTAGTAACATTGAAGAATTATGTGTCATGCCTTTATAAATTCTAAACACATAGCAACATGTTTTTGCCTAATTGTGAGATGACATTTTTTTTTTTTTTTTGAGACGGAGTTTCGCCCTTGTTACCCAGGCGGGAGTGCAATGGCGCGATCTCGGCTCACCGCAACCTCCGCCTCCTGGGTTCAGGCAACTCCCCTGCCTCAGCCTCCCGAGTAGCTGGGATTACAGGCACACGCCACCATGCCCAGCTAATTTTTTTTTTTTTTGTATTTTTAGTAGAGACGGAGTTTCACCATGTTGACCAGGATGGTCTCGATCTCTTGACATCGTGATCCACCCGCCTCAGCCTCCCAAAGTGCTGGGATTACAGGCTTGAGCCACCGCGCCCGGCTGAGATGATGTTTTTAACATTGACTTTAAACATGTTTTTTGGAAGCCGAGATGGAGGTTCTTTAAAACAAAATCTAACCTTGCCTTTCTATACAGAGGAGCAGAGCAACTAAAAGGTTTGGCAGACTTTTACAGAGGCATGCCTCACATTGCTGCACGGTGATGATCAGTTTCCCACGACCTTGGTAAGATGCTGACATGAGCATTCTGTGTATTTGAGAGGAGGCCTCAAAAGACCAGGTGGCCAGGTGCTAGGATGGTGGAGGCCTTCCGGAGGTTCTAAATATGGTCTCAAGGTGCTGCATGGTGGCCCCAGTTAATTATAATGTATTGTACATTTCAAGATTGCTAATAGAATAGATTTTTGACATTCTCACCATTAAAATAAGTTGGTGAGGTGATGAATGCAGTAATTAGCATGACTGAGTTTTTCTGTGATGTATACATAGATCAAAGCATCATATTGTGCTCCATAAATAGACACAATAAAAAATTCTAAGAAGAGACTCACAGTCTTTCTAGATTAGATGGGAACTTGCAACCCCAGGCACATATTAAGTTAGAGCAAAAGTCATTGCAGTTTTTGTCATTACATTTAATTTAATTATTATTATTATTATTATTATTATTTGAGATGGTGCCTCCCTCTGTGGGCTCAGGCCGGAGTGCGGTGATGCGTTCTCTGCTCACTGCAACCTCCACCTCCCTGGTTCAAGCAATTCTCTGCCTCGGCCTCCCAAATAGCTGAGATTACAGGAATCTGCCACCGCGCCCGGCTAATTTTTGTATTTTTAATAGAGATGGGGTTTCACCATCTTGACCAGGCTGGTCTTGAATTCCTGACCTTGTGATCCACCCACCTTGGCCTCCCAAAGTGCTGGGATTACAGGCACGAGCCACCGTGCCTGGTCTTAATTTAATTTTTAAAAGTAATGGTGCCAGGGCCAAGATGGCCAACTAGAAGCAGCACCATCAGGAGGCTCCATGAAAAAAAAAAAAAGAACCGTAATAAGCATGTGTGGATCCTTCATCCGCAACCACGGTATCCAGGTTATCTCATCAAAATTGACTAGTGGCCGGGCGCAGTGGCTCACATCTTAATTCCGGCATTTTGGGAGGCAGAGGCAGGTGGATCACCTGAGGTCAGGAGTTCTAGACCAGCCTGACAGATATGGTGAAACCCTACCTCTAAAACTACAAAAATTAGCTGGCTGTGGTGACACATGCCCATAATCCCAGCTACTTGGGAGGCTGAGGCAGAAGAATTGCTGGAACCCAGGAGGCAGAGGTTGCAGTGAGCTGAGATTGCTCCACTACACTACAGCCTGGCTACAGAGTAAGAGTCTGTCTCAGAAAAGAAAAGAAAAAAAAAAAAAGACTAGAAGTCTGGCGTGACCCACTGATAGAAGGAAGAGCCGTGTGACGTGGCAGCCCACCTGAGAGCCACATTCTCTCTGCAGCCAAGGGAGGCAGTGAGGGAGTGCGCTACCCAGCCACTGGGGCAACTACTTTTTTTTTTTTAACAGAACTGAGCAACCCACAGATCAGAAGATACCACTTGCAAAGCATGACATGGGGGCCTAGTACCTCAACCCTGGAGCATGCAGATTCCTACGGGCTCTCAACTGGAATCTTCCTAAGCTTACCGAACCCCTGGGGAGAGGGGCGACCAGCACCAACTGTGGCTGCTTGCTAAGCCATTTAAGCTCCTTGGGGGAGTGGCAGGAACCAGCACTGAGACTCACAACTGCCTAACATGCTAAGCTCCTTGGGCAGGGGAAGGGCAGCACCCATTTCTGTGGGGAACATTTCCGTGTGAGACCCCCAAAAGGCGTGAGTCTCACTATATGGTGAGTTTGATCCCAAACACAGTTTCCTACTGGAGGCAGTCGAGCTATCCAGAAAAAGGAACTTAAAGATGGATGATCAGTTTCTAATATCAACCACAATATCGTTTGGGCCTAAAACTATGCGTTGCTGCTAAACTGAGTGACCCCTTGCCAGCAACTGGTTCCTGCTTTTAACTTTTTATGACTCTTTATTTAAGAATAAGCTTTAACCTTTTCTTTACCTGCCTGACTGCAGGTAATGGTTTAACTGTCGGGATATTTGCAAAGCAAATGCCACCATACAGGATGGCTTTGATCCCTGACTCAGAGACTCCTGAATGGGGGAGTTGAGATAAGTTGAGTCAGGAGCAGACAAAGGAGAATCTGGTTAAAAGATATTCTGATGAGCAAAACTAGAAAAACTTTTCACATCTCAGTTCTAAAACAAGATGAAACCAGAGATACCTGCAGCCAGGAAGAATAATGTCTGGATGTAAACAAGCTTTGTGATCACAGGAAATTCTGTTATTTTTTACAACCACTGATTGTGTATCTGACTTTTCAATTGTATAGGCCATGTAAGGTATACATTTGCATTTCCTCTTGCAACCATTGTGTATCTGATTTCTCTCTTGTATAGGCCATGTAAGGTATACATTTGCATTTCCTCTTTCAATGACATAAACCAGAGCAGAAGAAAGTGTATTTATTCCTGACCCTTGAAAAATAAAGTTTGCTGTTTAGGCATGGCCTATCAGCCCTCCAGATCCCCGCTCAAGCACACTCTCTCTTCCAGGTATTGAGACCCTCTTGCAGGTCGAGAGACCCCCGGCAGACGTGCCTACCCGTCCCGGATGGTCCCCGACACATTTCTATAGTTCCAGGCTGTGTTTTTCCCCTGTTGGAGCCAGGGAGGCTGGACAAGTTGGTCCCAAGACTTGTCCCCACAGCCCAACACACAGGATATGGCAGTCTGCAGCCAGGTGCCTTGTCAGGTCTAACCCTGACCCATCCTCCCTCAGTGGGCAGGGCTTCCCTGAAGGAGCACCGATAACTCCAGCCAGAGGCTCAGGGACAGAATTCAGATCTCCCTGGACCTGAGCCCCTAGGGGCCTCGAGGGATGGCCACAGTCTTTGGACCAGCAGACTTAGCCTCTCCTCCCAGTAGTTCAGAGGAATCTGAGCAACCCAGATGAGTGGGTTTCCCCCCAGCAAAACACAGCCCCCACCAAGGGGCAAAGTGCTTCATTAAATGGGTCCTGCTCCCCGTGCCACCTAACTAAGTGAGACCCTCCAACAGGGGTGTTCAGACACGCTATACAGGAGCAATCCTGCTGGCATCAGGTTGGTGCTCCTTGAGGTCAGAGGTCCTAGAAAAAAGAGCAGGCACCCATCTTTACTGTACTTCAGGCTTCTTGAGTGAATCTCCAGACACGGGAGCAAATCAGATGAATAGGGCCTGATGTGAACCCCCAGCAAACTGCAGCAGCCCTACAGAAGAGGGACCTGACTATTGGGAGGCAAAAAGTAGAAAGTGACAACAATAACAACAACAAAAAGTCCCCCACAAAAACTGCATCCAGGGATCAGCAGCCTCAAAGACCAAAACTAGACAAAGTCACAAAGATGAGAAAAAAAATGGACACAAAAGTGTTGAAAACCCAAAGGGCTTGAGTGCCTTTTCGCCAAATGACTGCAATGACTCTCTATCAAGGGTGCAGAACTGGATCAGATGGATGAATTGACAGAAGTAGGCTTCATAAGATGGGTAATACAATCTATGATAAACTAAAGGAACATGTTCTAACCCAATGTAAAGAAGCTAAGAATCTTGATAAAAGGTTAGAGAAATTGTTAACTAGAATAACCAGTTTAGAGAGGAACATAAATGACCGGACAGAGATGAAAAACACAGTACAAGAACTTTATGAAGCATACACAAGTATTAAGAGCCAAATCGACCAAGCAGAAGAAAGGATATCAGAATATGAAGGCCATCTTACTGAAATAAGACATGCAGACAAGAATAGAGAAAAAAGAATGAAAAGGAATGAACAAGGCCTCCAAGAAATATTGGACTTCATAAAAAGACTGAACCTACAATTCACTGGAGTACCAGAAGGAGATGGGGAGATTAGAAGCAAGCTGGAAAACACACTCTAGGATATTATCCAGGAGAACTTCCCATTCCTAGCAAGACAGGCCAACGGTCAAATTCAGAAAATACAGAGAATGTCATTGAGAAAATCCACAAGAAGATCAATCCCACAACACATAATTATCAGATTCTCCAAGCTCAAAATGAAAAAAAAAAAAAAAATACAACACTTAAGGGCAGCCAAAGAGAAAGAACAGGTCACCTACAAAGGGAAGCCCATCAGACTAACAGACCTCTCTCAGCAGAAACTCTATAAGCTGACGAGAGTGGGGGGCCAATATTCAACATTCTTAAAGAAAATAATTTTCAACCCGGAATTTCATATCCAGCCAAACCAAACTTCATCAGCAAAGGAGAAATAAAATCCTTTACAGACAAGCAAATGCTGAGGGATTTTGTCACCACCAGGACTGCCCTGCAAGAGCTCCTGAAAGAAGCACTAAATATGGAAAGGTAAAACTGGTACCAGCCACTGCAAAAACACATCACATTATTAAGACCAATGACACTATGAAGAAACTGCATCAACCAGTGTGCAAAATATCCAAATGGCATCATGATGACAGGAACAAATTCACACACAACAACACTAACCTTAAATATAAATGGACTAAATGTTCCAATAAAAAGGCACAGACTGGCAAATTGGATAAGATGTCAAGACCAGTGTGCTGCATTCAGGAGACTCATCTTATGTGCAAAGATACACACAGGCTCCAAATAAAGGGATGGAGAAATACTAAGCAAATGAAAAAGCAAAATAAAAGCAGGGGTTGAATCCCAGTCTCTGACAAAACAGAATTTAAGCCAACAAAGATCAAAAAAGACAATGAAGGGCATTACATAATGGTAAAAGGGCATTACATAACTATTCATCAATAAGAGTTAACTATTCTGAATACATGCATCCAGTACAGGAGCACGCAGATTCATAAAACAAGTTCTTAGAGACCTACAAAGAGACTTAGACTCCCACATAGTAGTAGTGGGAGACTTTTACACCCCACTGTCATTATTAGACAGATCAATAAGACAGAAAATTAACAAGGATATTCAGGACTTAAATTCAGCTCTGGATCAAGTGGACCTAGTAGACATCTACAGAAGTCTCTACTACGAATCAACAGAATATATATTCATCTTAGTGCCACATGGCACTTATTCTAAAAATCAACCACATACTTGGAAGTAAAACACTCCTCAGCAAATGCAAAAGAATTGAAATCATAACAAGCAGTCTCTCAGACCATAGTGCAATCAAATTAGAACTCAGGATTAAGAAACTCATTCAAAACAACCCCATTTCATTGAAATTGAACAACCTGCTCCTTAATGACTTCTGGGAAAACAATGAAATTATGGCAGAAATCAAGACGTTATTTGAAACCAATGAGAACAAAGAGACAATGTATCAGAATCTCTGGGACACAGCTAAAGCAGTGTTAAGAGGGAAACTTATAGCACCAAATGCCCACATCAGAAAGCTGGAAAGATCTCAAATTGACCCCTAATATCACAATTAAAAGAGTGAGAGAGGCAAGAGCAAACTAATATAAAAGCTAGCAGAAGACAAGAAATAACTAAGATCAGAAAACAATTGAAGGAAATAGACACACAAAAAAAACCCTCCAAAAAAATCAACAAATCCAGGAGCTGGTTTTTGGAAAGCATTAACAAAACAGACTGTTAGCTAGACTGATAAAGAAGAAGAGAGAGAAGAATAAAATACAAGCAATAAAAAATAATAAAGAAGATATCACCACTGACCCCACGGAAATACAAACTAACATCAGAGAATAGCAAAAACACATCTACACAAATAAACTAGAAAATCTAGAAGAAATTAAGAAATTCCTGGATGTATACATCCTACCACTAAACCATAAAGAATTTGAATCCTTGAATAGACCAATTATAAGCTCTGAAATTAAGGCAGCAATTAATAGCCTACCAACAAAACAAAACAAAACAAAACAAGAAATAGCCCAGGAACAGACAGATTCACAACTGAATTCTACCAGAAATACAAAAAGGAGATGGTACCATTCCTTCTGAAACTATTCTAAACAATTAAAAAGGAAGGCCTCCTCCCTAAAGCATTTTATGAAGCCAGCATCATTCTTATACCAGAACCAGGAAGAGACACACCAAAAAAAGAAAACTTCAGGTCAGTATTCCTGATGAACATCGATGTGAAAAATCCTCCATAAAATACAGGCAAACCAAATCTAGCAGCACAACAAAAAACCTGCTCACCATGGGGTGGACAGCAAGATGGCTGAGTAGAAATAGCTCTGGTCTGCAGCTCTTAGTGAGATCAATGAAGAAGGAAGGTGATTTCTGCATTTCCAACTGAGGTACGAGGCTTATCTCATTTGTGTTGGTTAGACAGTGGGTGCAGCCTATGGAGGATGAGCCAAAGCAGGGTGGGGCATGGATCATCTCACCCAGGATGCACAAAGGGTTGGGGAATTCCTCCTCTAGCCAAGGGAAGCCATGAGGGACTGTGCTGTGAGTAACAGTTCACTCCGGCCCAGATACTATGCTTTTCCCGTGGTCTTTGCAACCTGCAGACTAGAAGATTCCCTTGGGTGCCTACACCACCAGGTCCCTGGGCATTTGGGCAGACACCAACCTAGCTGCAGGAATTTTTTTTCATACCCCAGTGGTGCCTGGGATTCCAGCAAGACAGAACCCTTCACTTTCTTGGAAAGGGGGCTGAAGCCAGGGAGCCAAGTGGTCTAGCTCAGAGGATCCCAACCTCACAGAGCCCAGCAAGCTAAGATCCAATGGCTTGAAATTCTGACTGCCAGCACAGCAGTCTGAAGTTGATGTGTGACACTTGAGCTTGGAGGGCGAAGGGACTTCTGCCATTATTGAGACTTGAGTAGGCAGTTTCCTCTCACAGTGTAAGCAAAGCCCCCAGGAAGTTTGACCTGGGTGGAGCCCTCCACAGCTCAACAAAGCTACTGTAGCCAGACTGTCTCTCTAGATTCCTCCTCTCTGGGCAGGGCATCTCTGAAAGAAAGGCAGCAGCCCCAGTCAAGGGCTTATAGATACAACTCCCATCTCCCTGGGACAGAGCACCTGGGGGAAGGGGTGTCTGTGGATACAGCTTTAGCAAACTTAAACATTCCTGCCTGCCAGCTCTGAAAAGAGCAGCAGATCTCCCAACACAGCATTCAAGCTCTGCTAAGGGACAGACTGGCTCCTCAACTGGGTCCCGGGCCCCTGTGCTTCCTGATGAGGAGACACCTCCCAGCAGGGATTGACAGACATCAGTTACAAGAGAGCTCTGGCTGGCATCTGGTGGGTGCCCCTCTGGGATGAAGCTTCCAGAGGAAGGAACAGGCAGCAATCTTTGATGTTCTGCAGCCTCCACTGGTAAGGCAAACAGGGTCTGGAGTGGACCTCCAGCAACTTCAGCAGACCTACAGCAAAGGGACCTGATTCTTAGAAGGAAAACTAACAAACAGAAAGGAAAAGCATCAACATCAACAAAAAGGACGTCCACACAAAAACCCCATCTGAAGGTCACCAACCTCAAAGACCAAAGGTAAATAAATCCATGAAGATGAGAAAAAGCTAGCTCAGAAAGTCTGAAAATTCCAAAGCCAGGACACCTCTTCTCCTTCAAAGAATCACATTTCCTCATCAGCAAGGGAAAAAAATTGGATGGAGAATGAGTTTGACGAATTTATAGAAGTAGGCTTCAGAAGGTGGGCAATAAGAAATGCCTCTGAGCTAAAGGAGCATGTTCTAACTCAATGCAAGGAAGCTAAGAACCTTCAAAAAAGTTAGACTAATTGCTAACTAGAATAACCAGCTTAGAGAAGAACATGAATGACCTGATGGAGCTGAAAAACACAGCACAAGAACTTTGTAAATCATATCAATAGCTTGAAATCATTCTACCTGATTTCAAGGCTACAGTAACCACAACAGCACGGTACTGATACCAAAACAGACATGTAGACCAATGGAGCAGAACAGAGTTATCAGAAATAACACCACACATTAAATTAAATTTTTTAAACAAAAAATAGTCAGGCAGCAGGAGAGGGGAAATTGGGAAATAATTTCCGTTTTTACTTTCTGAGCCCTGGAACTGATTTTATTTTTCGTAAATGAGAGATTGCTTCTGTAAGTGCCCAATAACATGACGTTGAAACAAAAGCTATGAGACTTAAGGAAAACTGGTTGACTTAAAACATATACCAGTTTCTTCTCCCATTGTTAAAAGTAGGCTAACAACAGATCATTGGCTAGAGAGGAAATCAGATGCTTATTGACCTTGAGATGAAAGGGTACACAAGAAACTAATTACGAAACAGTTTGACAAATGGCCTGAGTAGATACTTACTTCTGTACACAGGACGTTGTATAATATTTTGTATAGCCTGTTGGTTTTGGAAGTATTTATGGTAAGCTTTCTTAAAAATTATTAGGGTAAATACTTAAATCCGGCATACTTTTTTTTAAAGACTTGTCATTTCTATTATGTTTTTTCCTGGTGAAATTTTGGTACTGCAATGGGCATTCTCTGTACCTTTATAGTACCACTCCAAAGGCAAAGAACCACGATTGACAACAGTCAAACTGTGGATAAAATGACCAGGAATGGAGAATGAGGTATGTAAATCTGAGCTTCACAAGATCTCCTCTCATATTGCTTTTCTGACTAAAATTGCTCTTTACCTGGTCTCTGAATGTTAATGCCTAACTAAGTCATTGCCCAAATCAGTTTTCCCCTTACTCCATCAATATGTTCTCTTGCATATATTGGCATGCTGTCATACAGAGTAAAATATATATTATATATAGGTTTATGTATTGTAGGGGATGTTTTTGTGGTGCTCTTTTGGATATAATAAAGACTACTCTGTTGAGGAAAAAAGAAAAAGAAAAAGAAAAAAAAAAAAGGCAATCTGATCCTCGACAAACCTGATGAAAACAAATGACAGGGAAAGGATCTCCTATTCAGTAAATGGTGCAGGGAAAACTGGCTAGCCATATGCAGAAAACTGAAACTGGACTCCTTCGTTGCATCTTATACAAAAATTAGCTCACGATGGATTAAAGACTTAAATGAAATCTCAAAACCATAAAAACCTGAGAAGAAAACCTAGGCAATACTGTTCAGGACATAGGCATAGACAAAGACTTCATGACAAAAACAACGAAAGCAATGGCAACAAAAGCCAAAATTGACAAATGGGATCAAATTAAACTAAGGAGCTTCTGCACAGCAAAAGAAACATCAAAGTGAATAGGCAATCTACAGAATGGGAGACAGTTTTTGCAATCTACCCATCCGCCAACAGCCTAATATACAGAATTTATAAGGAACTTAAATATACTTTCAAGAAAAAGACAAACAACCCCATCAAAAAGCAGGCAAAGGATATGAACAGACACTTCTCAAAAGAAGACATTTACACAGCCAACAAACTTATGAAAGAAAGCTCGACATCATTGATCATCAGAGAAATGCAAATCAAAACCACAATGAGACACCATCTCGTGCCAATCAGAATGGTGGTTACTAAAAAGCTGGAAAACAATAGATGTTGGTGAGGCAGTGGAGAAATAGGAATGCTTTTACACTGTTTGACCGAATGTAAGTTAGTTCAACCATTGCAGAAGATAATATAGTGATTCCTCCATTATCTAAAACCAGAAATACCATTTGACCCAGCAATCCCATTACTGGGTATATACTCAAAGGATTATAAATCATTCTACTATAAAAACAGTTGCACATGTATGTTTATTGCAGGACTATTTACAACAGCAAAGACATGTAATCAACCCAAATGCCTATCAAGGATAGACTGGTTAAAGAAAATGTGGTACATATATATCATGGAATACTATGCAGCCAGAAAAAGGAATAAAATCACGTTCTTTGCAGGGACATGGATTAAGCCAGAAGACATCATCCTCAGCAAACTAACACAAGAACAGAAAACCAAACACTGCATGTTCTTATTCATATGTGGGAGTTGAACATTGAGAACACATGGACATAGAGGGAGCAACAACACACTCCAGAGTCTGCTGGGAGGTTGGGGGTGAGGGGAGGGAACTTAGAGGATGAGTCAATAGGTGCAGCAAACCACCACTGCATACGTACACCTACGCAACATATATGTTCTGCATATATATGCATGTTCTGCACATATATCTCATTTTGGTTGTTTTTTTTTGGAGAAGTAATAAAGAAGAAATTTAAAAATAAAGTGAATGGATTAAAAAAGAAGAAAAGAAGACACAAATTACCAAAATGAAAAACTAAAATGATTTTAAGGGAATATTATTAATAACTTTATGCTCATAACTTAGACAACATATGAAATGAACACATTTCCAAAAAGTCACAATGACCACATTTGACCCAGGAAGAAAAAGAAAATTTCAGTAGCCATATAACAAATACAAAAAGTTAATTAGTAATTTAATATCATCCCCCAAAAATAAAGCCAGGCCCAGATAGCTTCACTGGTGAATTCTATTTGATATTTAAAAAAGTATTGCCAGTCCTTTACAAAGTTGTTTAGGAAGTAAAGGAAGGGAACACTTCCCAACACACTCTATGAGACCAGTATTACCTTAATATCAAAGCCAAACAAAGACATCACAACAAAAGGAAGTTATAGACCAATAGCCTTCATAAACACAGACATAGTGATTACTACCACAATATTATCAAATTAAGTCCAGCAACATATAAAATGAATTATACACCAAGACAAAGTATCCCAGATTTCTGAAAAATTTATCCCAGATTTATCAAATATTTATCCCAGGAGTGCAAAATCAGTTTCAGGTCTGAAAATCAACCTAAAACAGGATAGAAAAATATCACACAATTATCTCAGTAGATACGGAAAAAGCATTTGACAAAATCTAATATCCATTTGAGATTAAAAATTCTCAGTAAATTAAGAATAAGAAAGAAACCAAACAACCCCATTAAAAAGTGGACAAAGACCATGAACAGACACTTCTCAAAAGAGGACATTCATACAGCCTGCAAACACATGAAAAAAGGTCAACATCACCGATCATTAGGACAATGGAAATCAAAACCACAATTAGATACCATCTCACACAGTCAGAATAGTAAATAAAAAGTCAAAAAATGACAGATGCCCCTTGCGGAGAACTGGGAACGCTTTTACACTGTTGGTGGGAATGTAAATTAGTTCAACCACTGTGGAAGATGGTATGGTGATTCCTCAAAGATCTAGAACCAGAAATACCATTTGACACAGCAATCCCTCTACTGGGTATATACCCAAAGGAATATAAATCAGTCTATTACAAAGATACATGCATGCATTGTTCACTACAACACTATTTGCAATAGCAAAGTCATGGAACCAACCCAAATGCTCATCAATGATAGCCTGGATAAAAAAATGTGGTATATATACACCACGGAATACTATGCAGCCATAAAAAAGAATGCAGTCATGTTCTTTGCAGGGACATGGATGGAGCTGGAAGCCATCATCCTCAGAAAACTAATGCAGAAACAGAAAAAAAAAAAGACCTTGTATGATCTCACTTATAAATGGGAGGTGAACAATAAGAACACATGGATGTGGGGAGGGTGAACAAATATACACACACTGGGGCCAGTCGAGAAGTGAGTTGGGGGAGGGAGGGCATTAGGAAAAACAGCTAATGCATGCCGGGCTTAATCCCTAGGTGACAGGATGATAGATGCATCAAACCACCGTAGCACACATTTAGGTATGTTGCAAACCTGTACATTCTGTACATGTGCCCTAGAACTTAAAATAAAAAACAAATGAAAAAACAAGTAATGGCAAAAACTGCAATTATATTTGCACCAACCTAATAGAATCTCCAAAAGCTAACGATGGAAAAATTGTTTCTATTTGGGTTAGGTACGCATCCAGTGTGGAGCAAGAGTCTTAATGAGTCTGATGACTTCAGGCTAAGTCTGATGACTTCATAGCTAATCACTGAGTATACAACCATTGGAAAATTATCTGAACTTTTCCGGATTTAGTTTCTTCATCTGTAAAATGAGAATAATGTTTAATTTCTGGGATATCCATGGCTCAAATGAGATAATACATGAAAAATCCTTATAAATTATAAAATACTATTAAAATAGATGGGGCTATTTTACTATTGCGAGGGTCCTATGCGTGCACTGGACCATCAGCATGTGTGGGATTTGTTTTGAATCATTACACTTGACACTGAGCCTGCAGAGCCCAGGAAAGCATTTGAGTTCTTTCATCACTCCCTACTGGTGGGCTCCTGGGCCCACCCCACTGGAAAAGCAGAACTGTCCCCGTCCTTGTTAACTCACTGACTGGCGTGTTCATACCTCAGAACTCCACTTAGAGGAGGCTAGGGTGTTCTAATGAAGTGTTCTGGTGGAAAAGGGAGGCCTTACGTGGTCTCTTGCTACTCTCTCTGGGCCACAAGCTGCAGCTTGGACCAAGAGTAAACCACTGCCCCTCCCCAAGATCTCCAGGAGACAAACTGAAACGTGAGTAATGAAAGGCCCACTGCTTTTCCCTTTGCAACCAAGATATCACTTTGGTTTGGGTACTAGGTCGAGAGAAACCCAATCTTAGCCCTCTAGAGTCACCTAATGTAAAAGTATTACTTTGTTATTATAGGGCCCTATACGACAGGGCATTCCCTAGCACCCATTCAACTTTCACAATTTGACTTTTAATAAATTGCATTCTGCTGGCACTCCTAGGGGACCACTTGTGATCCAGAAGACCCCACATAGAGCACAGTGCACCTTCCTGTGTACCCCACCCCCATCTCCAGCCAGGCTTACAGCACGGGGCCCTCCACAGCCACACCTAATTGGCTGCAAATAGAAGGGAAGGGAAGTTCTTCACTGTTCCAGCCACAGGCGGACCTGTTCATAGAGAGCTTCCTCTGACTCTTAATAGAGCACTTACCACAAAGCACAAGGAGGCCATATAAACAGCTGGCTCTCAGAGGCAGAATGTGTATGGCACTGGGTGCCCAAACTTAGTACTTGAAGCAGAGGGAGAGTGAGAAGTGAATGAGGTCATGAGCCAGGAACAATGACAACAGGACTCATCACGTCTGGGCCACCAGAACCAGACCCATGGACAAATCTGCCATCAAAGTGAACCAGAGAGAATGTGCCACCCAAGGCAAGGCTCTGCAGTGGGGTTTGCTCAGTGCAGGTGGGTTCTCTGAACAACTATGGTGCTGGCCGAGAACAGAGCCCCCGTAGACACCTGCAGCTGGCCTGAGGATGGATCCTCTGAGCAGAATTGGGCAGGAACCTCTCTTGTTTACCTTCATACACTCAGAGTCCAGTTGTCGAGTCAAACAGTGTTTGTGCCTAGTGAATGTGGAATGGATAAATGAGAGGGAATTGGGAAACTTGTGCTCTGTTTTCTGGGTATCCATTTCCTCTTCAAAATGGGTTCTTTCTATCACTTCTTCTTAGCTCATAACACAGCACAGCGGTAAGCACGTAGAAGGCACTCAAAGAATGTTTTACCTCAAGGTAGTGGACCCTATGCCAGTGTTGACAAAAAAATCCCCCAAGGAAGAATTATTTTCTCCCTCTTGTCTTTCTGTACTTTTATATAGCTATATTCCAAGAGGACGTTGATCATACTGGATTATACTTTTTTTTTTTTTGAGATGGAGCTTCTCTCTTGTCACCCAGGCTAGAGTCCAGTGGTGCAATCTCCTTCACTGCAACCTCGGCCTCCCAGATACAAGTGATTCTCCTGTCTCAGCCTTCTGAGCAGCTAGGATTATAGGCACGTGCCACCATACTCGGCTGATTTTTGTATTTTCAGTAGAGACGGGGTCTCACATCATTTGGATATACAAATGTGCTTGTTGTCCCTGTTACACATGAACTGTGCAGTAGTGAAAGCCATTTATTACCTTGGTGCCCCAGAACCTAGCACAACGCCTCTCATATGGTTAATAGGAAGTAAATGCATTCAAGAACATAGTCCAGATGGCAATCAAGGAAGACCCCGCCCTCTTGCTTGTGGCACTGCTTTGCCCTAGTGTGGTGCTGGAGCACAGAAACAGATCTATGGGCTCTGGAGGCTCCTGAACCCCAAAGCTCTCACCCTCTGCAAGCTCCATCTTTGAGGACCTACATTGCTTGTCTCATTTACACCCATAGGATAATCATCAAGAATCAAATGGCTTGGATCTGGTCTCTTTTCTTTGAGGAAGCAAACATGTATGTACATTTAGAGAACTAGAAGTTTTCAATAATTTCTCATTCAACACAAAATCACGAACTATAACTCTCAGAGCTATAAAGCACACCAAATGGTCCTTGGGTCCAGAGTCCTGCCTTTGGGAAGATGAGCAATTCTTACAGCCATTGCCATGCTATGAAATCCATGGACTCACACTGTCTTCCACAGGCACCATGTGCACACACACATACATCCTGTGTATGTGTGTGCACATGTGTGTATATGTGTATATGAACAGAGGCACTTAAGAAGATAGGTATTCAGGTTGTAGCTTCCCAACAAATATAAAAAGAGTACAGGTATTGATCGACTTACGACCTTTGCAACTTATGACCATTCGACTTTATGACCACAATCGCTAGCCACGACTGCTCCGCGTCTGGCAGCTCAAACGTTGCCCAGCTGGGCATACGACAGTGCGGACCAGCTTCCGGCAGCACTACCATCTCCGCGTGCACCATTTCAACTGTTATCCCAGACTCAGTACAGCAATTTGTGTTTTGTACATGTTTACATATTTTGATATGTTTTGCAATTGGGAAAATGTTTCCTATGGTATTTTTTACACCTGTATTTTGTATTTTTGTATGCACCTGTATTTTGTAATTTTGTATGTTTTGCAAATATTAAACCAGTTGTACTGGTAATGCAGTGTTTTACTTAAACCTGATGAATGTAAAAATGAGAAACAAAATGGTGTAGAGATGATACAAATGGCATAAAATGAACAAAGAAAATTATGATATATAACAATAATGAAAGAAAATTATGATAAAATGTGACTTAAAGATTTTCATAACATCATTTCACAGTACTGTACATATAGCCTACTCAACTTACGACCAAATTGTGTTACGATCGGTCTGTTGGAACCAATCGTGGTCGTAAGTCGAGCACTAGCTATACAGTACACATTTTTGGAGACTCTAATCAAACAACAAAAGCAGACTATTGAAATGACCCTGAGAAGGCTTTAAGAATTAAATAAGGGTAGACACAGGCCAATTAGGCCAATTGGCATCCATTGCATGACGGAAAAAGGCTAACCAGGGAAATGGATTTGCTAATGACAACAAAATGCAGTGTAACACTGTACTGAATGTTTCTCAGATCTTGCTTCTTCTTTCAAAATGGAAAGAGGCCACCTTCTCTTGGGAAACAGCTAAAGGAAGAGATGAAGTAGAAATAGGCAGGCCTGAGTTCCAGGTAAACATACTCCATCACCAGGTTACTTGGACACATCATTTCCTCTCTCTGGGCCTCAGTAAAATAAAGGCATAGAACTGAATGAAAGCAAAGGTCTTCCTCTCCTCTTACATTTCATCCTGTGGATTCTTTACACTCCTTGAAGACCCTGGAACTTTTGGAGTGCCATCCAAGATACAATGTGTTTTTCACCATAGCTTCTCCTTTGAATGGTTAGTCCTTGGATTTACTAACTTCCCCGGCTTTCCCATTCTCTATCATTACGTAAAATTTTCTTGTTCCTTGTTTCTTGAAGGAGGATGGTGGTGACTCACAGGCTATTGGGAGTTTTCCTGTGGCTAATGGAGAATCCATCTTCAGGTTGCTCTTCTTTGAAGAGGCTTCCAGAAATGCTCAAGATACATAGATCCAGGAGACCAAGGCATATCAATTGAATTTAGTATTTTAGTTAATAACAAATGTATCTTAATGTTTTGAGTAAATTGACTAAATATTGTATGTTTCTCAATCAAATGATAGAAATATACAATTCAATAATGGGATATTTTACCTGGTAGAAACCTTAGAGATTTCTTAATACAACCTTTTGTTTTACAGAAAAGGAAAATTCAACTCAAAGGAAGATAAGTGATTTGCACAAGGCTAAGTGAATTAATGGTATGGATTGAGTCAGGACCCAGTGCCCAGTGCCGTATCTGATAAGTCACAACAAAAGCCCATAAGTGTGTGTCTGAGAAGTTGAGTGGTATGTAAGTGTTTGCTCTTCTTTCTAAATGTCTCTGGTGATCCATGTCACCCAAATGCCCATAGAAGCTAAATAGGGAGTTTTAAAAAAGGAACAAATAGTATCCTTGGCCTGTTGATGCTCATTCATCCTCTTTATGCTCTAGATGACAGAGAGCTATTGACTGTTTTGTTGCAGGCCAGGGAACTAGATGCAGAAAGACAGAAAGGCCAACGCAAGGTCAGGGCAGCAATACCTTCCCATGACTGTCACTTACTTACAAAACTCATCCATATCCTTCTAACCACCTTGAGGAATAAGTGGAATGACTCTGAGTCTGTTTAGGGGAAACTGATGTTTGGAGGGTTTAGGCAGTATAAACAATTGGCCCTGGCAGGATATGGAAGCAGTGTCTAGTTCTACGAGAGTGAAAAGAAATGTACCTGCAGGAACAGACACACAGGGTGAGCCCACCTATGAGCTAGGTCAACCACAGAGCCTGGTATAAACTAGGAACCCAGTAGTTGAGGAACAAATTGAACAAGCAGAGGGGCTGCTGTGTTTGGCAGCCTTCTGTGTGGGGCATGCCATGTACATCTGTCTGGAGCATGGATTAATCAGGCCTTAAGACACATAGTTGGCAACCGGCAAGTACTGTTTTACAGTACATGCTGACTGCTGCCTGAGTGTGTTCTCAGCACGGCAAATCTCAGAGCTTCTCAAATATTTCTTTTGTCTTTTTAAAAATTCATTTTGACACATGCCCACATGTTTTTTATGCTCAGTTTGAACCCATGCCATTTATAAACCATCAGCTCACACACACTCTGAGTTCCTGGGAGATGTGGTGCCTAACTCCATGGTAATCACAGCCCACAGAGATAGGCCAGAAACGGTAGGCTTTGCATTAGGAAAACTCAGTGAAACAGCAACGACCCAATGTACAAACTCAGAAATTTTGGAGTTATTTTTCACTCTGCCAAAAAATTAACTGCAATTTTTTCCCTGACATTATTTAATACATGTCAAGCAACTTTCCACTTCCAAAAAACACTTAATATTTTGGGTGTATGCAGATGCTCCTGTATACTAACATAGAAAGCATGTGACTTTCTAATATGAAAATCAGGGGACAGGCTCGGGAACATCACATGTTCAAGGCAATCATAATAAAACCATGTCATATATTTAAAGTGCTATAGCATTTTGAAGCATTTTTATGTATTCCTTATATAGAAATAATAGCTGGTATCTTTTGAGAACCTACTATGTGCCCTTCTATATTACACATTTGTGTTTATGTCTCTAGATTCTCACAGCCACCATATGAGGTATATACTATTATAATCTCCGTGTTGAAATGTGGAAAGTGAGACACAGAGGTTTGAAGTAATTTATACAAAGCCACACAGGTAGAAAATGAAAAGTCAGAATTGAAACCCAAGATCCCAGGGCATGAAGCGTAGCTGCAAAGACTGCAAGAACGTGTTGGGTTAGTTCTGTTCAACAGAGGAGGGCAACAAACCCAGGAAAGTATGTAACTTTGTCAAGCCTACCCGCCTGACTAGTGCTAGGCCTGGAACCCAAGTCCGTGACCTCGAAGCCAGCCTTCTTTCCATGAGGTGGGCCCTCCAGGAGCACCCTGGGAGGGTGGCAGGGGTGGCTCCCTTCTCTTTGTGCAGAGGGGTTTTACGTCTGCCAGGAGCAAGGGAGTCTCCACTGTCTCAGCAGAGTCAGGCACTTGGCCTCAGGCCCTCTGTTCGAGGTAGATGAGGAAGAAACAAAAAGCGACAATGGAGAAAATTGTGCTGCCTTTTGTCTCCAGCAGGCAGCTGGAAAAGCGCTGACCTTTAAGACTTCAAAAGAGGCATTTGCCCAGTTGCACATAGACCCCGCCTTTTGGAGCCTGGAAAAGGTTGATTGCTGCTCAATGGCGCTGCCCGGGTCCTGAGCTGGCTAAAAGCCACGGCACCATTGACTTAATCCCGTTATGTGCCAGATGCTTCGCTTACCTCCTTAGGACTCTGCACCCTCGTAATACTCCTTTGAAGTAAGTAGCACTGATATCACCTCCCTCTTGCAGAAGAAGTGAGGGAGGGTCTGAGGGGGAAGTGACTTGCCCAGGGTCGTCAAGCTGCACAGTGTGGGGGTCTCTCAAAACTCAAGTGCAAACTGGAACTCTGGTTCTGCTCCCTAGTGCGTTTATTCGCAGTCTTCCTTATCTCAGAAGTGGCTGTTCTATCCTTGCAGCTGCTCAGCATAAAAACCTTGGGATCACCTTGACCTCACTCTTTCTCTCTCATTCCACATCCACTCTTACAGGAAATTTCACTGACTCCACCTTCAAAATACGCCCATTCTGATATACCTCTTTGCTCACACTGCCACCTCCCTGACCATAGTCCCCATTATCCTGGGCCTGAAGTACTAAAGAAATTGTGGCCGGGCGCGGTGGCACAAGCCTGTAATCCCAGCTACTCTGGAGGCTGAGGCATGAGAATTGCTTGAACCCAGAAGGTGGAGGTTGCAGTGAGCTGAGATCATGCCATTGCACTCCATCCTGGGCAACAAGAGCAAAACTCCATCTCAAAAAAAAAAAAAAAAAAAAAAAAAAAAAAAAAGAAGTTCTAAGGGGTCTCCCTCAGAAGGGTGCTTCCCAGTGGTATTTGTATTCAGCCTCCAAAGCAATCTGTTAAGACAGAAGTTAGATCAGGAGGCTTCTCCAATGACTCCTCATCTTCCTGGTTGGAAAGCCAAAATCCTAACAATGGTCCACCAGACCCAATGGACTCAGCCTCCCCAAGATCTCTGACCTCCTCTCATCTCCCTTGTTCCCTCCTAGCCACCTCACTCCACCACACCAAACTTCTTACCAAGACGTTGGCACCAGCTGTCCCCTCTGCATGCAACATTCTCACTCCAGACACCTGCTGGGTTCACTCCCCCATCTCCTTCAAGTGTTTACTCAAATGTCATCTTCTTTGTAAGGCCTAACCTGGCTGCTTCCACCTAAAATTACAATCCTCTTCTCTGAAAGGCCCCAAGGTCTCCCACACCATTTAACTCTCAGCATCATGCAAGTTACTGTTGCCTTACTTAGTATTCAGACACTAAATATTCCACCAAAGACTTACCTAATAGGACGTGAGTCCCACGGGGAGGGGTGTTTATCTCTTTGATTCATTGTGGTACTCCTGACATCTATAATTCCTGGTACCTCAAAGCTACTCACAGAGTAAGTAGAGTGAATGAATGAATGAATGAAGTCAAATGAATGCGTGCAGAAGGCCCCTTTTCCACCCCGGGGAGAAGAGAAGCTGAAGGGGAAGCAGTGCCAGTATGTAGAGAGGTGGCCTTAGACAGAGTCCCCAACATGAATGCTCAGGCTCGTTTCCATCCCTTGGCTTCTCAGCCAACCTCCAGGTCTGGGAAGCCTAAGGTCTAAGAAGCTTCCCCTTCAGCTTCTCTTCTCCCCGGGTTGGAAAAGGGGCCTTCTGCACTCATTCATTCATTTGACTTCATTCATTCATTCACTCTACTTATTCTGTGAGTAGCTTTGAGGTACCAGGAATTATAGATGTCAGGAGTACCACAATGAATCAAGGAGAACATGAGGTTCTGTGGGTGACAGAGGTTCTTGAGCATGTGAAGGCAGCAAGATTAGCTCACACAGGTGCCAGTCAAGGCCAGGTCCTGCCCTGGCTGTGGATCCTAAAGTCCTCCCATCATCACCTGGCAGCAGGTCAGAGGGACCAACATACAAGACCTTGCAGCACTTGCTCTAGGGAATGGATGCTGTCTGGGGAACAGAGCTTTCCTTAAGGCTCCTGTGTAATCCCCTGGAGGGTGATAGCCAGGCCAGGCTTCCTGCTTCACACATGCTAAGCATTGCCCAAGTGCCAAAAATCTCAAAAAATAATCTGGAAAATTATTCCATGATTGATTTTAGTGCTTGTATTAATACGTGCAAAGCAGGGATATTCACATTCCACCAAAAGTTTGCTGAGGGTTTCAAGATTTACTCTGTAATACAACCTCTGTAAAGCTGTGGGAAGCCCCTCTTTTACAAGTGGCTCCCAGAACTTCAGGAATGGCTTGGACGGTAGCTGTTCCTTTGCTCCAAGCCATTCAGACATTACTGAGACTGTTGGCAATTTCACCAGAGGCATCAAAATCCCTGCCAAGAGCTCCTTTCCCAAACTCCTTCTGCATAGCTGTAAATTGACATTAAGAATAATGTTTATTTCGGAGACTATCCAGTTTCAACCCCCATTCACCTGAGAAGATAGGAAACAAACATTGCTCCCATGGTGGACTGTGGTAAGACGTATTCACCTAACTGATACTTTCTGGAGCTCCCGCTAAGGGAGACAGTTATGTAAAGCAGGAAGAGCCCTGGACCTGGAGCCAGGAGACAGGCATTTGGGTCCAGGTTGGGCCCCTTACTTGCTGTGTGTCCCCTTCGGCAAGTTACTTCTCTGTGAGCCTTGGTTTACCGGTCTAGGAAAGGAGATTTGTAATATGTACCCTTCTTGCCTGCCTCATTAGATTGCTCAGAAGTTCCCTGTAAGTTACAAAGTGCTGCTACGACATGAGGATTTTTGAAATGTTTTTAATAAAAATAGACCCAGCTCCATAAGTTGTCGGGAGGATGACAGGTGGTGCTATGGAGGGGAAAGGAGGAGAACTGAGCAGTGCCAGCGTTCACCAAGGCCTGGCACTAGACACTACTCGAAGGTACTTGTGTTTGGGGCAACTTCCTCCCTCTGTCCCTGGAACTGCCCTGGGGTATTATGTGGACAGTGGAGATTAGTCATGGTCTCTAGTTCCTTCTGTCATAAAGGCCACTAAAAGATTCACACCTCTTAACAATTCAGCTAGAATCGCCCAGGCGCAGCCTAAGGCAGGGCTTGGCTTTGTTTCGGTGGCATCTCTCATTTATTTATCAGCTTCCCTAGGGAAGGAGCACTGATGTTGTTTGGCACTGACAGGGAGAATAATGCAGCACATATTTATAGCTCTGCTCTCCAACCTGCAGGGGATGTTTATTTGGACTACAGGAGCTTAGCTGAGCACTGAGCACCAGCAGGAATCAGAGAACGGTGGTTTCCATCCTCTGTGCACAGCAGCACCTTCCCTTAATTCCAAGGGTGTGTCATAATCTATGGGCTAGGCCTGGCCCCAGCATGGAGGAAGGGCTGGCCACAGCAAGGTGGAAGACGGTGAAGCGCTGCTCTACCCTCAAAAGGCCTGTAACAAAGTGCACATGGGCTCTCCTCTTCTCCGTTCAAATTCTGGCTTTGTCCTCTATCAGTTACATGAACATCCACCAGACTCTGAAACTCAGTTGCCCATCTGGAAAACTATAGTAACAAGAGTCAAGCCCACCACGCAGGGCTTTGTGAGTTTTAAATATAACTATGTGGAAGCACCTGGTGCACAGTGAGTAGAGACACTGTGAATGTTTGTTGTTGTTGAATCTTGTTAGAGGGAAAAGACAGTCACATGTGAAACAATTCAAGAACAATACCAGGCAGTCTACCTTCGATAAGGTGTTGAATTAAATATCACCAGGTGCCAACCTGTGTGGCACCGACAGCTGCCCTCAGCCCCCAGCCGAACTAGAGGGTGCTGACAATGGGCTGTCTGTCTGATTTCAGGGGAGGGAAGGGTCAGCCACCCACTATGGAGCCATTCTGTCTGGGCAGTGGAAAACTCCATCTTTCCACGTGCCTGCCCTTGTCTATGCCCTCTCAGCTGAGTCTGGGAATAGAGGATCCTTTTTTTTTTTTTTTTTTTTTTTTTTTTCAATTCAATTCAAGTTTATTAAGTGCTTAGGACATAGACCTGTAGTAGGCTTACAAGGATACAAAATAGGTGAGACAAATAATAAAAAAACACCCTCAAATAGCTCATAGAGCAATAGGAAGGTTGTGTGTGTGTATGTGTGTGCAGCAGGTGTTTGTGGATATAAACAATATATATGTGTGTGTATTTTATATGTAGAGAGAAAGAGAGAATATGATAAGTCCTGTTTACCTCTGATAAACAAAATATTATAAAGTGTTTTAAAGCAACAAGAAGTTGGAAATCCAGGAGGTCTGCATGGTGGAGAGGGCATTTACACAGGGCCTTGGGGAGCTCTGGCTTGCATGTAGGACAAATACAGGCTCACTTTCTGCCTAAAAGATGAAGCCTTTCCTGCAGCATGCCCCTACACAAAAGGGAAACCCCTATTCTGAAAAAGAGATAAAGCATTATGTCTTGAAGTTCAGTTTCAGGCACAGGAAGAGAAAAAAAGGAAACGTAAAAATTAACAAAAGCAAACAAGAAGAGAGTGACTTTGGAGGGTGGTTCAAGCAGAGATTGAGGCAGGGAGCTGGATGGCTCCCCCAGGAGAAGGGCAGGTAGAGAGGGAAGGGGTGGGGATTGAGGGGCATGCCCAGGCAGGGGACGGCCCAGTGGAGTTGAAGCCTAAGATGAGGACCCATGCATGGAGAATCTAGTGTAGTTGGGTGAGTCTTTGGTCTTGATTTTGTGTCTGACCACAGGAGAGAGGACCAGAAAAGTGCTTGGAGAAGACTTTTTTCTCAGAATGAAGGAAGCAATAGAGCGAAGAGATATGGAAGCAAAAAAGCCTACGATTGCTCTGGAGTCAAGGCAAGAGGTGATGGTCACTGTAATAGAAAACAGACAATGAGATGTCGTCGGCAGCTAGACTTGACCTGGCTTGGCAAGGGTTCTGATGTGCAGTGAGGGGAGCGCCAGCCTCCTCCTGTGCACTGGGATCACAGCCCCACCAGCCCCCTCCCACCTCACCCTGCCAAATTCCCTGGAGAACGGGCGGCACCTGCCACCTCCGCTTCCTCCCGCCCACCCTCTCCTTCACATCCGGCAGTGCCTCGCCCCCCTCCTCTGCCCAGAAAAGGCTCTTTCGAAGGTCACCAAGGCCTTTCATGGCCAAGTCCAGCAGCCTCTTTCCAGCCCCATTTTCTACACAGAATTTGATACGAGTGACCTTTTACTCTTGGCTTCTACAGCAAGACACTCTCCCGGTTCATGCCTACTTTCTCGCCATGTCTCCCCTGCATCTCTGTGTCCGTATTTTCTTCCTTTTGTTTTCCCTGCAGAGCACTTTTCCAGAGAATCTGTTTTTCCCTTTCTCTGTACTCTCTTCCATAGTAACACCTCCTTTTTCTCACCACAATGTCAATGATTGCAACCTGCATTTCCCTAGTTGGTGTGAAATCCACATTCCCAGTGCAGGAGTCTCATGTTTACAGTCCGGTGGGACTTTGCCATTGTGTATCCTGGATGACTTCAAACCCAATATGGCTTTCCTTCCAGGTCACTGCCTCTCCTTTCCCTGCTTTTGTTGCTTGACAGCTGTTCCCCTAGGCACCTATGCTCAACATTCTGGAGACATTTTAAATGCTTCTCTTCTCTCACTGTTCCCATCCACCATCTTCCTTAGTCCTTCTACTGGATCTCACATCCATGGTTTCTATCCTCGCCCCAGCTCCAGCCCTATCTAGATCATGGTCAGGGCATAGCAATTGCCTCTCAGGACTTTCTGTCCAGTCTTTCATCACGAACTGTCCTGCACATCACCACCAAATCAATCTTCCTAAATACTGCTCGTGTTATACAAACTCTTTTCAGCATGTATTAAGTCCTTGTCACTGAAATGATTTCTCAGAAAAGAAAAATCAAGACGTACATATGCTAGTTGAACAGACAGACCTGAAAACCAATAATAATCAAAAAGTAATGTGAGACAATTATACAAATTGAAACACCCAGCTGTTAAGGGCATAAAGGAAGAAATCAGTAACTACCCAGGTCAAGTGGGGGAAGTTTCAGATGAGCTGACTTTTAAACTGGTTCTTTAAGGATAAATCGGGGCTTACAAAATAAAGAAAGAGGAAGAAAATTACATTCAATAGAAAGGGAATAGCAAGGACAGACAAAGGGACAGGAGAGTGCAAGAGGAATGGCAGCTGATGAGGTGTCTGTGGGATACTGTCCGTGGCTGGGTAGATGTTGGTGAGGTAGACTGTGATCTTGTATGTTGCACTGAGGAATAATGGCTTTTTCTTATATGCAATTGAAATTTCAAGAGATTTACCAGCAGAGAATGCCATGGTAGTTTAGCCATGCATGAAAGAAGACCAGAAGTAGATCATGGTCTGGTCTGGAAGAGCAGCATGAGGCAAATGAAGGTGAACACCAAATTATTATGGAGTAAGCGGACCGAGTGTCAGAGTGAGGCTGATGAACAGGTCAAACCTGACAATGCCGGGGACCCTACAGCAGATGCCTAACATCAAGTCCAGAGAAAAGGTAAAGTCAGGATCCAAAGGCAGCAAGAATGGTTATGGCGATGAGGCGGTGCTTATGACATGCAGGAGAGGGGGCTAATTAACTCCAGCAGACACTGTTTTCTCATCAGCAGGTCTGCATCTAAGGGGCTGGTGCTTCCATTGTACAGACGTGATATTCCAGAGTGAGTCACGGTGTGGGCCAGGATGCATCAGATTGCTCTTCAGCGTGTTACTCTGGTGACAGGGTGGAGGACACACTAAAAGAGAAAGCAGGGAGCCAGAGAAGTCAGGAGGCTTGTCCCATAGTCTTGGTTGGGGATAATGGGGCCACATGGACAGAGATGATGGGATGAAATTGAATAGTCTTCAGAAATCCACAAGACTTAGTGACCTCCAGTGCTTGGAGCCATTGAGAGGAATAATCCAGGGCATTTCTTTATCATTTTGATTACTTTGATTATGTCACTTATTTGCTCAAAGTACTCTTAAAAGTACCCATCTTCTAGAAATATTCCCAAAATGTAAGGCACAGAAGATTTTAAATAACACACAGGCACAGCACTGAATTAACATTGACTCTTATTGTCAGCAAACTGCCTGTTCGATGCTCTTTTGATCCTTCTGATATAAACACCAGGAGAAATGACGGAATCCTGGTAGGTTCGTAGCTCCTGCTTAACTGTTGTCAACATCCCTGCCAGCAACAGGAGAGCAGGCCCATAGCTTCCTACAAGCCGTGGTATCTACCCACAACTTCAACCTATTGTTCATCATCTAACTTTTTTTCTTTCTTTTCTAAGATTACATTTCTAAAATTCTTTATAAATGTTTTGGACTTGTTCTTTTTACTTGTTAGAGATGTTTTAGAAGCATTCCTTTTGCAGACAAGATGATAAAGACATGTTTATTATTGCAACTGTTCATTCAGCAGAGTACTAGCAGTCCTGATCAACAGATGAGTGACAAAAAAAAAGAAATGAGGCATAAGAATTGGAAGGAAAGAGAAAAATCATAATAGATGAAATGATAATTTACTTAGCCCAAGAAAATCTACAAACTACTATAGTAGCAATAACCAACCAGAAAATGTCTTTGAAAGCCACATTTTCAAGATAATAAACTCACAGAGAATCTAAAAATGCAAATATCACTGACAATGGGAATGAATAATTTTAAAGCAACTAGAAATTAATTTAAAAAATACACAAGACCTATATGGAAAGGACAATATAACTGATCCGATATAAGAGAACAACTAAACAGAGAACTGCACTGCATTCAAGATGAGAAAACACATAATAATTCCAATTCTTCCCACAACAATATATAAAGTTTAAACCATTTTAATGTAAATCCTAGCTGAATAAGATAAAGTAACACTAAAATTTATGTAGAATAATAAAGGTCTTTGAAAGACTCATGGGTTTTGAAAAAGAGGAACAAAAATAGGATGCTCTTTTTAGCTATCAGATAGTACCACATGTTACAAATACAAAACCAGCACAATGCTAGTACAAGAACACAGGCATATCAATTAAATGGAACAGAGGATTCAGAAGCAGAACTCATATGTATAAAGGAACCTGGTTTATCATGAAAGAGAGCTCACAAATCAATAGCAAAGTAAAGCTATAAAACTATTAGAAGAAAATTTGGAAACTATCTCTGTGTTCTTGCTTTGGATAAAGCCTTGTTCAGCAAAATACAAAAGAATATAGCATAAAGGAGAAAAACTCTTTTGGATCTGACCACACAAAAATGAAATCTTTTGTTCGGCAAAGCCCTTTACACTAATTTAACACTTACCAGACAAGGAAGTATATTGCAAAACACATGACTGATTGTAATCTGGAATATAAGGAAGGGTATGTAAGAAACAGATGGAAAACCCAAGTGAAAAATAAGTCAAGAAAATATACAGGCAATTTATAGAAGGTAAAAGCTGACAAAATAACATAACTTTATTACTAATCAGGAAAATATGAAATCAAACAATAATTTGAGATATCGATTTACATCTTCAAAATTGGCAAAAATAAGAAAATAAATCAAGAATTGAGATAATAGCAAGTACTAAAAAAATGGAAACTCTCACACCTCTGCATGTAGGAGGGTAAGCCAGTGCAGCTGTTTTTGATACAAAATGTACAGTATTTGGTCAAGTTTCTGGGTACTCAATGCCCGGCAATTTTACTCTGGGTATAAACCCCACAGATGCTCTCAAACAGACATACAAAAAGACACATACACAAAACTTTAACAGTAAAGAGTTGGAAACAACCTATATATCCCCGCCAAAAAGGTACGTAAAGTCTTTGCACAGATGCCTTTCTCAGTGTCTCCCATCCTGATCACTTTCACAGCAGTTGCAGTTTGACCTTCATCCCAGTACTCCCGATTTCCCATCCCTGCTCTGCTTTTCTCCATAGCATTTCCCACCATCTAACTCCATATATACGATGTCTTATGTTTTTTTTTTTTTTTTTTCAGTCTATGATCTCGTTCTCCTCTTTAGATTTGTAGCCCCATAAAGGTGGGATTTTAAGTTCTTTCTTCACAGCTGTATGCCTAGGATCTCCAAAATTAACCCACAGCACTGATGTAGAATTCTAAAGGCGTTTTTTGGAATTTCTACAAAAAGAGTTCATGAAGCCAACCGGTTGGAGCTGTGGCATTATTGGAGAAAATTTCACCTATTAATGTCTGCTTAACTGCCTTCTATGTGGCAAGAGAAGAGATAAGAATTTGACCCGCTCATGAGATCAACACTTACCTCCTGTCAAAGATCCACAAGTGCCCCTCCAGGGGCGTCTCCGGTGGTTCTTCCAGGTCTGCCCCTTCCCAGGTGTCAAAGGGAGGGCTGGAGAGAAAGTCAGGTTCTGGTTCTCCTGGCTGTATTACCTTTCTGACTGGCCCCTGCTTTCCTACTTCTAGTCCGTACCTTACCCTCCAGCTATGCTAGACAACTTAGTTTGTGAAGTATGCCCTCCTTCTCTTTGCCTGTTGAATTTCTATGTATTTTTCAAAGCCCACCTTTTCTGTACATTTTATTAAACGAATTAAATGCAATCAGATATAATCAGCGTAACTTATCTATAGGGCCAGAGAGAGACTGGAGACCAGCCTTCTGCAGCACTCTCAGAACTATGTGGACTTCAGTTACAATGACTCTTAACCATCCGTTAGTATATTCTTTGAGGAAGATGTGGATCTCAGCCTGGCCTCCTACTCCTGAAATTGCTTCTGTGTTGCTTGTCCTATTATCAATTTGGTTATGCTTTAGAAATAAACACATAGGACCTTTGGCAAGACATAACAAATCAACAAATCTTCATTGAATGACATGCTAGAATCAGAAGAGATCATAGAGATCTTACTAACACTGAGTCTTGCTATGAAAACATGTAAGTTTAGTGAAGGATACAAGATCTCTAACACAAATTGCAATAAATGACATGAAAGCATCCAGCTGATCAGTACGTTTTTCAATAAGAGTTCAGAGAAAGGGCTTGAAATGGCCAAGAAGTTTTTGTTGCTTTTGTTGTTGTTGTTAAGATCATTAGGCTCAATCAGTTAGCAACATAACAGGAAAACATTTAATCCAGGTCCTAGCACAAGCAATAACTTATAGGCAGGCATGAACATGAGTAATGGGGAGTTTGCAAAGCATGTTAATGCATGGCCCCTCACGTATTCACATGCCAGTGCTTCCTCCCTCATCCTCATCCTCTCTGGACTTCCCCACAAAGAAGCATTTCACACTTCTGGATGACTTCCGGAATTTATATGCACTGAGTGAAGAAAAACTGAAGGGATTGTTAATGTGGGAAGAGTCTGGAAGGCAGAAAGATCAAAGACGACTTAAATTAGAGAGGAGAGAATGAGAGGCTGGAGAAAAATAAGTGGGAGAGAGATTGGGGAGAACCTCAATAGGCTGGTGCAGGGACAGAATTTTCGGGTTGGAAATAGAGTCTATGTGTCTTTGGAGGCAGCTATAAAGTGTTAAGAGAGGGATTATTGTTTAGATTTTTGTTTTGGATAAAATTTTACGTTAGATTATTTGAAAAGAAGTCAATAAAGATTAGTATACTTTACAATAGATGTTTCGGTTGTTAAACAGTGTTTTTGGTGAGTAGGAGTATTATTTTGGTTCGGGCTTTGTTTGAATCAAGATAAGAAAAATGTGCTGCATTTTGTGATCAGGCATGGTTTGGATTATACGGCAGAAAGTAAAACAGCCAGGTTAAAAGAGGGTGGATATTTAGGGCAGTGGGTGACAAGACTATTCGGTAAGAGGGAAGATTAAGATGGGCTTGGGAAACCAGAGCAGAAAGTTAATTTTCAAATTCAACTTAATGCAAAACGAAAACAAAAACAAAAACAAAAACAAAAACACCCTACTTTCTAAGGCTGAACACAAGTGGCTTCAGGGTTGATGAATACATTGAATCCTTTCAGCATTCGGTTTCTAGAATAAGTAATGGTGACTTGACTCCAAGTTGGTTTTAAAACTCGCTCTCTTATTTCCATGGTTTTCATTATAAAACTGGGCTTGAAGAGAATCGTAGACTAAATAATGTCCCCAAAATTCAGACGTTGAAGTCCTAGTTCCCAATGTGCATAGATTTGAAGATAGAGCCTTTAAGGAGGTTATTAAGTTTAAATGAGATCAGAGTGTTCCCTAATCTAATAGGACAGGTATCTTTATAAGAAGAGGAGGAAAAACCAGGAGTGCACATACACAGAGGAAAGGCCATGTGAGGACACAGAGAAAGTAGCCTCTGCAAGCTCAGAGACCTCCAGAGAACCCCGCCACCACTAAACGTTGAGCTTCTAGCCAGTAGAATCACGAAAAAATACATTTCTGTTGTTGCCACCCAGTCTGTGGTATATTGTTATGATGACCTGAGCAAACGAATACAGAGAACATCTGTAATTGACAGAAAAATACTAAAGATGGTTCTAACTAATTATTTAACCTAATTTTCAATTCCTCTTAGTCAAGACCACAGTGTCAAATATATGCCGGTCCAATGAAAATTAGTATTTGGATCTGAAAAACCTGCACTTTGCTGTACTCTCCTCCATACCCTTATAATAAATGGTACTAAATCAATCTTCTCAATTTTTCAGATATATTGCTGTTTATAATTGCACTCCTGTGTCTTTACAGGCCACTTACTCTTTCTCTTTCCCTATGACCTCAGGAAAGACACTTTATTGCTTCCAATGCAAAGATTTTTTACAAAACTGCAATATTGATTTGGAGTCAGGGTACAAGGTGGGATTCCAAAGTAATAAACAATAGTCACTTTGGACAAGAACTTCACAAATTACAGTGGCAGAAAGTAGCACACACTTGTGCAAACTAGAATCCCGACAAAGATATTTATAAATATGGGCAGACTTACGTGTTCCTCCCCACCTCACTCCCACCTCCTAGTAAAATCCAAGGAAGATGAGGGCTGAGTTGGATTCACTGATATCCATACCGAAAGCTTCAGCAGAACGCTGTGATCAAAAGCTCATTTACTATTATGAATAGCATTTTTCTTCAGCATCTGAAAACATTAGCATTTTGCACTAAGGTCAAGTTTCTCTTGTGTAAGAGAGCACCTCACATTTGGGTTCAGGTTCAGAAAAGAGACAAGGATACCACTAGGCTGGTTGGGGTTGGTGCCAATGATTCTAATTAATTCATCTGGGAACCTAGAAGATCATAAAGAGACATGAGAAGGAGTATTTGAGGTGGCATTTGATAGCACCAACTCTTTATGGATGAGAAAACCAAAGTCCATGAAAGAGAAGTGCCTAAGGTCCTCATGATCATCCGTGAGGGAGCTGGCATTGCAGACTGGTAACCACATTCCTTCCACCCCACCTGCGGTGCGTGCCATCATACACAGAGCAGAACCACTTAATGGGAGACACGGAATGCTTTGTGGCGCTGATAAGTGAGAGACATTTCTTGGGAAAAGCTCTAATTTTTGCATCCTATTCATGCATTCAGTAGTTTAACTTAAAGTGCATTTAATGAGCACTTGACAGGTGCAAATCAGAAGCAGTGGGATGGAGAGGAGCAGAGATTAGATACAAAGATGATCAGTGTGGTTCCTGCCCTCCAAGGAGCACCCAGACTAGTTGGGAAGACAGACAGCTTTCCAGATAGCACAGGGGGCATATGAAAGGAAGAGAGAGGGTAAGAACTGAGGAAGGCTTTCCAATGAATGGAGTAGCCAGAGCTTCAGTGAGTGTGAATACGCAGCTTAAAAAAAACCCATTCTGTTTGTTAATTAGTTAAGAGTCCTTCTAGGTCATACACATAATGGCCAATGGCTCACAATTAATTATTATAATACATACTCAGGTAGGGAGAGGGGTTTAAGGAGAGGAGAGGATAGAGTGATGGTACCTACTGATCCAAGAACTGTGTTGATAGCTTGTACAATGGGTAGACTTGATGAAGGAAGGCTTCCTAGAGAAAGGTGTTGTAGTAAAATTGTAGTAAATGGTAGTAAATTTACTACATTTACTACAATTCCAGGAAGGGGGATGAAGCTATTTGGTTGGCCCTACATAAAGAGCCCACCTTTGGTTTTGTGGCTTCCAGGAATTTGGTCCAGCCATCCTAAGCCCAATGTGTGTCTGTTCCTTTTCTTGCCCCAGGAAGACTGTGGTATAGGTGCCTGGGAAGCAGGCTGCTATAAAAGGTTTGGTAGGAGTGCCCCAGGTTAAGGTGAAGAATAGCATCCTCTTCCTTCTGTTCTTGCTTTCAAGCTCTATGGGTTCGGCTAGTTTATGAAATACGGAAGACAGCTAGAAGGAGACAACCCAGCCCTGGAAGGCAGGTTGGATTTGAAGGCATTGTGCACTGTGAGAAGCAGTATTATTTAAACCTGCTCTGACCCACTCTTGCCAAGAGGGATTTTACAAATAGAAAACATTTTTTGAGGAAGGCTCCAGAGGGAGACTGAAAAGTATGCCTTGGCTGACAGGGCTTGGAAAATCCCCAGCAACTGTCAGGACATGCAGGTGACTCCTCAAATGGGCTGAACAGTGGGAGAGGTAATGGGGAAGAGGAGGAAGCGCCTCCCCTCTTATTTTTATATTAAAAATAAAAGCAAAGGTTTTTATTTTTTCAATGAGAACCCTTTTACTGATTTTTTTTCAATCAGAACCAGAGTGCTTGTGGATCAGAGATTCCATCACTTTTTCCAAAAGAGAGAGCCTGCTTAGAGTCTCTCTCTGGCCAGTTTCTCCATGGAACAGGCTCTCATATGGACATTTGTGTTCAATAAGTTTAATGGGGAGTGAGGGGAGCAGAACTGAACAGAGAGAAATTGAACAGTGAAATAGTAGCATCAGAGGCTCCAGCCAGCCCTTAAAGGCACTCTGCAGTTGGGATGAGCCTTCAGGGATGTGTGAACATGGGCAAGGATCCAGCCTTTGTGCCCTTCCATTAACTACGCATGGGATGCAGGCTGTCCCCAGGGCCTCAGGCAACCCTGGGCAGGGCAGCTCCAGGGCTTGCTCCCTTCAGTCAAGAGCAATGTCCAGAGAGGGACTGGGCTGTGAGCCACCAGCAGCCAATACTCCACCCCTCACCTCAGTCCTGAAGGGGGCATCTGAGCTTCAGGAAATCAGGGTTGGAGTCCTTGACTGCCACTTTAGCTGTGTGGCACTGTAGGAGTCACTTCTCCTCCTGGGACCACCCCTTTCCCATCTGTAAATGAGAGTTGGACTGAATAATGCTCAGTGTGATGTGTCTTCCAACTCTGAGGCTCTTGGATCCTCTGGATGCAGGATATGTAGTGGCAACAACAATCTTCCTTCCCTAATGTTTATATTCATCTTTCGTCATCCAAATTTCCGTGCAATTTTGTCTGAAATCTTTCGTGGCCTCTCCACCTGTCCTTCATCTCCAAATAATCATAAGTGAAAAGTAGAGTGCTAAGTACTCTGGAGGGGTAGAGAAAAGAATACATAATCCAAGGGTTGTGCTGTCTCATGGCAGATGATCTTCAACCGGAAGACTAACAGAATGCCCAAAATAATCGGTAGTGCAGGATGGGAGACTGGGTGATAGCAATGTACAAATCATTATACAAGAGTGAGAGCTGGAGACAAAAGCAAGAAAAAGTCATTGAAGAGGGAGTTTTTAGTTGCTGAAGACTAATTCTAAAGAACATGCATGTTGAGGAAGGCATACCTTGACATTTACAGGGCCAGAGGCAGGAGTGCCTATGGAAACCCACAGGCTGTCTAACTGTTTAAAAGTTAAATCAAGGTAACATAAAGTTACATTAAAAAGATTCAATCTTCCCTTCCTAAGGCCAAAAAGAAAAAAACACAAGCACCTACTGTTTTTTTAAAACACCAAAGACGAGTAAATTTAATTATTATTGTCCATTCCAGAATGCTCTGGCAATGAACCACTGACATTTAGATGAGTAATAAAATAAAAACAATACTTCATGTAACATATGCATTATTATTAATACTTAACAAAACATACATAATTCATAAACAACTATATTTTTATTCCATATAGTTATTTTTAAATTTTTTATTGCCTTTCTTTCAGCAAAAGTGCTAATTATGTTCTTACAATCAAGATTTGTACTTAATTTGTGTTTTACTCATAGGGCAGATCACACAGCATTTCTTGAGCCATTTTAGTTTCAAAATATTAATTTAAATGTAAAGGAACGATGTTTTATAGTGGTACTATCAATTACAATGTTAGTAAAATATTTTCAGATAATACCTATATTTGTAACTTTATACATCCTCTTCAACTATTATAATGAAACAGCATGTGATAAACTATTATTATAAGCTATGATACAAAGTATTTTAATTTTATCATTGTGGCTTATATTATAATGTCATCATCACTACATAGATCTTTACAGTAATGTTATACTTCACATGTGCTGTGTCTAGGCTTGCAGATACACAGATTTAAGGGTAATATAAAGAGTTTGCAATTGCAAAAAATAAATCCTCAATTGCCAAGTACAACTGTTGAGAATGTCATGCTCCTTTTCGAGCATTGGTGGAAATAAGAATTGGAACATGAAGATAAACAATAGTACAAAATTTTGACATTATTGAGAAACAACATCTTGTTATGCAAGCATCTATTACATTTAGGCCAGCATGGCCCACTTGGGAGGCAGAGGCAGGAGAATCACTTGAGCCCAGGAGTTAGAGTCCAGCCTGCGCAATATAGAGAGACATCATTTCTACAAAGAAAGAAGAATCTATTACATTAACACTGAGAAGAAGGATATGATAATTGATTTGTCTTTTCTTCTACCCAGGAGTTTCCACTGGTTTACTTCTCCCCACCTCTAAAGCAGTGTTGCTGTCTAATACTGGCATGACCCACAGAGTTTTACCCCAATTGGGTATACTTGCCTTTTAGCCAGAGATGGAGAAGAAAAGTGTTTTCCTAAAGCCTGAACAATGTTGATCCCCACAGACAATGACAGGGTCACCATTTATGTTCAGTCAGTGCTAAAAACAAGTGACAGAGATACCCAAATATTCTGTAATACATTTATTTGTCCTGTGCTTATGATACTTGGAGCTCTCTAAAGCACAGGGCCCAAGCACAAGGACTTTTCTGTCCCAGGTCTAATGGCAGTGCTATATGGGCATATAAGAAAGAATATATGGGCACATGAAAAGAAAATAACAACATAAACTTACTCAGGGAATCTTCTAATTTAAGAGACACATGGCTCTGTAATGAATGAAAACTATAGCCTTCAAAGTGATATCTCTGTGTCCACTTTTTCTTGGCTTTAAATTCCTCTCTCCATTATAATCAGAGTTGTCCCTGTAAAGAATAGGTATAAAGTCACAGCTCGATTTAAAAATCCATTGAGAAAAAGAAAGAAAGAAAGAAAGAAAGAAAGAAAGAAAGAAAGAAAGAAAGAAAGAAAGAAAGAGAGAGAAAGGGAAGGAAAGAAAAAAAGAAAAAAGAAAGAAAGAAAGAAAAAGAAAGAAACAGAAAAACAAAGAAAAAAGGAAGGAAGGCAGGAAAGAAAGAAAGAGAAAAGAAAGAAAGAAAAAGAAAATACCCACTGATAGTTTCCTGCTGTTTTCTGGGCAATATCCCAAACTCTTAATATGACTTATAAGGCTGTCTGTGTCCTGGCCCCTGTATAACTTTCCAGCCTCATCTCTGAAACTCCTCTGCCCAGCACTTCATGGTCCAGGCATCACAGCAGATGTTTTTTCATTCCTCCTTGAATACGCTATGAGCTCTCAGTCCTGGGTCTTCAGATACAAGCTGTTTCTCTGGTGCAGCACACATCTCTCCACAGTCTTCAGTCGAATCTCAGCCTGGGGACCGTTTCTGAGTTCATCTCCTCGTGAGAAGTGCCTCATCACACCTCTGTGAAGGTTTTCACTTGCTTAGCTATTACTCAGCTGTCTGTCCTCCCAACTGCCCTGTACTTTCTGTGAGCATGTTCCCAGTACCACAGAGACAGATACTTAACAAGAAACCACTGAATGAATAAGGTTCAAAGCCATTGATACATGGGAACTGTGTCAGAGTTCTGAGGTCAGGAGCCCCGAGACCCTGGGAAGAAGTTTATGATTATTAGGCAAAGCCCAGGGGTTAGGCATTTGTTCAAGCTCATATTAGAAAGTACCTGGCCTTATGCCAGTACTTAAAGGTTGCAGACATATAAATACGAGACCTGTATTGAAGTTCCAACTCTGCTAATTAATAGGTGGTAACTTTGGTCTAGTAAACTCCTCCAGTGTCTATTTTTCAGTGGTGAAACGAACAATATATGTTCTACCTAACTTTCAGGGTTATGGTACCAAGTAAAGAAAGAAGATTCATGCAAAAACCTATTGTAATGTGTAAAAGGCAATATAAAATTTACAGACTGGGCTTGGTGGCTCATGCCTGTAATCCCGGCACTTTGGGAGGCCAAGATAGGTGGATCACTTGAGGCCAGGAGTTCAAGAGCAGCCTGGCCAGCATGCTGAAACCTTATCTTTACTAAAAATACACACAAAAATTAGGCAGGCATTGTGGTGCACTCCTGTAATTCCCACTACTCAGGAGGGTGAGGCACAAGAATCACTCGAACCTGGGAGGTGGAGATTGCAGTGAGCCGAGATAGCACCACTGCATTCCAGCCTGGGTGATGGAGTGAGTCTCTGTCTCAAAATAAATAAATAAATAAATAAATAAATAGGGCCAGGCACGGTGGCTCATGCCTGTAATCCCAGCACTTTGGGAGGCCAAGGCGGGTGGATCAGGAGGTCAAGAGATTGAGACCATCCTGGTCAACATGGTGAAACCCCATCTCTACTAAAAAAAAAACAAAAAATTAGCTGGGCATGGTGGCACGTGCCTGTAATCCCAGCTTCTCGGGAGGCTGAGGCAGGAGAATTGCCTGAACCCAGGAGGTGGAGGTTGCAGTGAGCCGAGATCGCGCCATTGCACTCCAGCCTGGATAACAAGAGCGAAACTCCATCTCAAAATAAATAAATAAACAAATAAATAAATAAAATAAAAATACAATACATTAGACTTTGTCTATTTAGAAATGATGACATGGACATCATGGATAGCACAGGAAGTTAGAGATTGTTGATGACTTTAAATCAACTGGCCTCCATACTCTGGAAGTTTCAGTAAGTGACTAAAAGACAGGAGGTGGCTTTGTGTTGCTGCTTTGTGTTGAGCTCAGTCAATTACTAAAATGCATTTTAGTAATTACTTTACGGCAATACTCATAAAACCCTATACAATGACACTGGATAATACAGACATAGCATCTTCTCCAGTGGGAGTTCTAAACACAAAGCATATGTTGCCAAGCCAGTTCCTAGTGAGGCATCACCATGAAGCTTTCCTGCACACAGGTTTGTCTTTTGGTTCTTACTATCAGGTTTCAAAGGCTTTGATGATGCATCTTCGCCTTCCCAACCCTATCCTTGCAGGGACAGAGGTTGTCTGCCTACTTGGTGGTGTTGTGGGCTGGGTCTTGTTGGTACTATCTTTTTGATCTGCAAGACAATGGACTGAGATCTACCTGATCTCTAGATTCTTCTCCAGTGTTGATATTCCATAACTATGGGAATATAGCCTAAGAATAAAAAATATAATGAAAAATTGAGTATTACAAGCCTTGATGTTATTATTTGTGTTTAGCTGCTCCTAAAAGATATGTTGCAGCCAGTGCTCCACAGAACAAAACTGTATAGCCATGGGAAGAAACAGATGGACGCACTGAAAACTCCCTGAGGGTGTTGTGGTATGTAGACCCGTACACTGCTCAAAAGCAGCATTGAGAACTGTGCCTGATCTCACTTTATGGGGGTCACCCAGCGTATGGTGACCACTGCTTAGGGCCCCAGACTCAACAGAAAGAACATAGCTTTAGATTAAAATTGCCCTAAATGTGTGGTCTAGTTCTACCCCTTCCTGATAGTATAAATTTGAACAAGTCATTCAATCTTTCTGACCATCAATTTTCTTATCGATTATAGAAAGCTACTAACAGTCGTCTTGTAGGGATAGGGTAAGGATGCTTAGGTTATTATTTGCTTAGTTATTAAATGAGGTAAAATACGTGGAAGCAAAGCACATTCATATAATGAGAACTAAGATGGTACTCAGAAAAAAATAAAAATAAACCAACACAGTAAGGCAGTAGTGGATGCAGTTTTAACTGCACACATTGCTATAGGTCTGGGGTTGGGTTGGAACGTGACATAGAATATAAAATAGAAAGCACCCTGTGAAGTTGTAGGAAGCAATGATCTTGAGCAGAGATCGATATTTTCAGGAATTTCTCAGACTTCTCATTAAAGGTAAGGAAGTTTACAGAACTTCCTTCCAGATCAAGCAGGGGAAAAAGGCATTTTCAGGTAAGATAGCAGGTATACTTCTCTGCTTGAAAGGTATTCTCAAGGTTTTGCATGGATTTATTTGTTGGCAGTAGGAGCAAAAATAGCCAAAACTATACACCTATCGTTGTTGAGGGCTGTGTACTCAAAAAGCTAACATTAAGACATGCAGAATGAGAGAGGGGTGTTGAGACTGCCTTGCATTTATGAAAGTAGCTTTACACAAGGAAATAACCATGTAGAACAGCCCCAATATGAACTAATCTAAGACACAGAAGCAGATTAAAGGCAGCACTGAGAAGGCCAGGTGTGGTGGCTCACGCCTCTAATCCCAGCACTTTGGGAGGCCAAGGCGGGTGGATCACGAGGTCAAGCGATTGAGACCATCCTGGTCAACATGGTGAAACCCCGTCTCTACTAAAAATACAAAAAATTAGCTGGGCATGGTGGCGTGTGCCTGTAATACCAGCTACTAAGGAGGCTGAGGCAGGAGAATTGCCTGAACCCAGGAGGCGGAGGTTGCGGTGAGCCGAGATCGCGCCATTCCACTCCAGCCTGGGTAACAAGAGCGAAACTCCGTCTCAAAAAAAAAGGCAGCACTGAACTACATACTCAAAAAAGAAGACAAGACTGGAGCCAGAAGACCCACAATTGCCTTAGCTATACCAAAAGGGCAGGTTTGCCATGTATTCCACAAACCTGCTAGATTTCAAACTGTGCATTGCTGCATATAAGCATACGCCCCATTTGAAAAGTACCTCGCAAAGGGGCAGACGCAGAGTCACAATTCGATAAGTGTTTCTTCCCTCTTCTCTACTTCCTTTTTGGGAATGAAATTGTTAAACGTAGTCAAAAGAGAAATAAGACAAAAACAACCCTTGAAGACCCAGTGGTGAAGTGGGAACCAATTCAGATGCTGGCTCCAAGTTGTTGATGCATAGTGAGTGTGTTAGCTATTTTCTCTATCCAAATGTAGCTGGTAACATGTGTTTCAAGGACTCTGCATATCTTCTAAAGCCAGGGTCTGGCAGATGAGCGCGCTTGAAGAATGTCTTTATGCAGAATGGCATTGCTTTGTTCTTCTTCCATGTTTTTTTGTCTGATTCATCAACCATAACAAGCTGTGCAAATGCAGACTAATGTGAACCCTCACTTGCTTGCTTTTACGCAGGCTTTCCGTTTCAGTGCTTTGAGTGGTTCTGAGAGAAAGCTGCCTAAGCTGCTCCCTCCTCAGGAAGAGACCCCAGATCATCAGCACTATTAGGGAGTTTGAGAAACTCCGTCTTAGACATCTGCGTGAGCAGGGAAACTTGCTCCTACAACCACAGGCTTGCAAACATCAGCTTCTGTTGCAAATGTAAATTACTCTCAAGCCAATTCTTTGATCCTATCTTGTTTCCCAAGTCCCACAAATTAAATCGTGGGAAAAGCTATTTGTCAACAACACCAGAGACTCTGTGGTGCTTAATTAATTGTCTTTTCCATCCAAGTGTTACAAATTCTGTAATAAAAACCACAATATCAAGGACAATGATGGCGACAGTGAGTAATAGTAATACCGTCTGCAGAAACCCACAATCAGCTTGGGCTGATCAAAGCCAAACAAACACCAAGTGCCATCATTTCAGATGAAGAGGAGAAAATATTGAAAGGGTGTTCATAATGAACCAGGAAATGTCCCATTCATTGTTTTCATGACTATCCCCAAAGCCCAGTAAGGTAGCTATTATTGATCTCATTTTATAGTGGAGGAAACGGAAAATGAGAACGGTTAGCTAAATTACTAAAGATACTACAGCTAATCATTGGCACATCCAGGGATTCAGACCTAATCCATCACTATTGGGACTTTTTACCTGTGTGCCAATTTCATCTGCCTCGCACCTTAGCTGCCCTGTAGACTTGAACCATAGCTTGCATTTGGCCATTCCTTCTCAGAAGGCAGGGTGATTGAGGAGTCACTAACTGGGGGCTGGAATTTTATTGGCTATAGTCAGTCTCCCCCTAACAGCAGCTGCCTGCAACAGGCTAACCTGGACATTTGGGTATCACTCACCTGAGTCCCTCTGTTGGAGATGTGGATTATTACATTCTACTGTTTGCTAATTACCTCCTGGCCTAGATTGCAGTTGATACTGTATTGTTGAGACTTTGGGCTGGGTCTGTTAATAACTTGGTTTTCAACGCCTGCTTTATCCAAAACAGTAGACCTAATTCTGTTCTCTGTAATATTGTAGGCAAGACTGATATCAGCTGGTAGGCACTGGTATATACATCAACATATAGATGGTATATATATATAAAGCCATAAGACTTTATATATGATTCTATTCATCAGGGGAGTGAATACCATGAATTTATGTTTTATTTTTGCCTATAATCAAAAAAAGAAATGAAGAGATTAAAAGTATTTGAGAGAAAGTGATAAATATTAAAGGTAGGTAAAGAAGACCCAACACACCAATGCTATGTGTTTCTGAAGAAGAAAACAAAAGCAATAGAAAAGAACAAATATTTTCTTGAAAATTTTTAAAATAAAAAAGCCTTTGGAAAACATGGGGAGAAATACCAGATACAGGTGATGGGGAGGAAGGCAGCAAACCACATTGCCATGTATGTACCTATGCAACAACCCTGCACGTTCCTCACATGTACCCCCAAACCTAAAATGCAATCTATCTATCTATAAATATATATATAAATATACATATATAAATATATAAATATATAAAAATACATATTATATAAATTATATGTATATTATATATACTATATATTTATATGTGTATATATATTTATATATATTTATAATATATATTTATATATTTACATATATTATATATATAAATTGTAGGCATATATATATATATATAATTGCATTTTAGGTTTTAGGGTACATGTGAAGAACACTTATTGGGGGTACATGTGAAGAATGCTTATATATATATATAAAAGCATTTGAAGCCATATACTGAAAAAGTACAAAATGTACCTGAGAATATCAACACAGAATGGTGATCATAATGATTATCAGAATGATGATCAAACGATGGACTAGAGCAGACCAAAACCAGGCACAGATTTAGTTGTCTGAATACTCTAATAATATTACTAAAGTTTTTTTAAAAATCATATGAGCATCTAGGCAAAAAGAGTGTATTACTGAGAGGGATTAAACAAATTATTTTGGCAGCAGACTTTTTATCAGACTTACACATCAGAAGAAAATAGGATCATTTTATTCGATGAAGGAAAATTGTTGTCTATTTTGATAAACTAACCTTTGAGAATAAATATGCAAATACACTATTATCAACATCAAGAATCACAGAATTCCATTCCCATGGTCCCTTCTTAAGGAAGTTACTAGAGAATGAGCTTCAGGCCACCAAAATGACTAGAGAGAAATAGACAAGAGAATCCGTAGCGATCATTAAAGATACAGGTACTTATACAAAAAAGATTACATAAGCATATGGCAGGAGAGATGGTGGTATGGAATAGATATATGCTTTGACAATGTAAATATAGCACAAGGACACTGAGGACAACATACATAAGATGTTTATCTGCCTCGAGTAATAATCATCTGTGGAGGTAGTATAATACAATTATTCTGAGACTCTTGTATGTGTAACAAGCAAATAAATAATCAGAGGACATTCTAATTCCACCATTCGTGGTGTCCTTGAGAACCAGGATTGTAAATATGAATGGAAGGAGATAAATATGTAATTTAGGAGAAGTTGAGAGAATACCATATAGTTATATGAGTTTAAACTGAAAATACCAGTATGAATATATAAATGTATTATATATGTTTACAGGAGATTACGGCTATCTATTATCTGTCTATTTACCTATAACACATGTATATACACACATATTCTGCATATACAACCCAGGAGCCATCAGTATCCCTGTTGCCCTTGTGGTTTTGAAATACTGTTTCTCATCTTAAAATAAACAAACAAAATCAGGGATTCTCAAGAAAATACGCAAGAGGAGTCTGAAATATCTTGCTGTACCAGACATTATGAGAGAGACTATTAGAGATATATGAAAAGGACTCAACTTGAAAAGGTTCTCAGTTGCCAAAGAGGGGACAATTTGAGATTTAATAAGGAAAAGGATTGCAATGAATTAAAAATCATCAAATATTTCTAAATCCACAGATGTATAATGATATTTGTGATTGATCACCTTCAGAGAATGATAGGGAACCAATTCACTATCTTGATTCAAGCATTTATCCTGTCTTTCCTGTATGATCTAGACTACTGAGTAGCAAAATATTGGATGAGGAAAAGTGTTTCCTTACACAATTACTCCAGCTATTAGATGAAAAATGAGATAATAGATTAAGACATCACCAACTCTCTATGAATTGATGAATCTAGGAATTGAGCATCAATGGCTGCTGACACTCCCCCGCCCCCACACCCCTGCCAAAAAAAAAGTGATAACCAAACATAATGCTTTGGTGAAAGAACACACCACCACAGTCTTGCCAGAGGGATCACATCTGTGTCTGGTCAAGATTCCCATTCTAGCTGCCAGTTTGCAGGAAATACAGAGGATGAAGAAGCATTCAGCAAAAGCCAGATGACAGGTCAAGTGCCCATGTTCATCAACAGATAAAAAGTGAGACAGAAAAAGAGTGAGACAAAGGGAGCTTCAGATCGAAGAGAATTAAAAAGACAAATTATATATTTTTTTAATGTGCAAGATTAAACTACAACATATAGGAATGCACACTTGGGTGATAAAGCCATAAAGAAACGCAAGGACTAGAGAGGGGAAAGATGCTGAGACCACAATGAGGTGTGTAGAGGGGGCCCCTCAGGTGGCTGCCAAGGCTCTCTTTCTTGATCTAGGTAGATTCGGGGGTGTTTCCTTTATAATAATTCAGTAAGCTATACATTTGTCTTGTACTGTTCTGTTTCTCTGCCTTATTTTACAATAAAACGTATATATAGGTAGGTGTATATATAGTAAACTGCTCATTTCTCTGTATTTACATATGTGTGTGTATCTGTATGTATTATATATCTATTCTCTGTCTGTCTATTACGCTTTAAGTGAGAAGTCTTGCAAGAAAATTATCTCCACCACTGACAAATGGTCCATAAATGATCAAAATAAACTTTAACCTGCTGGAGTAAAACGGCTCATCCTCTATGTCGATGAAATGAGAATGAAAACAAAGGCCTCCTAGAAGCTTAGACCAGGACCCTTGATATCAGTCTGTCACAATAGAAGCCATCCCTTGCTTTTGGTACCCCACCCTAATGTACTCCACTGGGGCCTGGCTCTCCCTTTGTCCCCAGCAATTAGCACAGTTTACACTCGAGTGATCATTGTTTTGACCCGCCCTAAGTCTCGGCATCCGGACTCCATCACCCACCATCTGTGCCCTGGCCAGGAGGACTTCTCAGCAGCTCTCCAGCAAGCACCGGAAGTGGGGCTTGGCCACAGGCCTATGGTGTGACAGGCGGCCAAGGACAGAGTCTTCTGTCACTCACGGTCTTGAGGACCACAGCGGACCAAAACCAGACACAGATTTAGTTGCCTGAATACTCTTTTATAATGAGAGAAGGGGAGACAGATTAGAAAAAAAAGAAAGAAGGGGAGAGAGACGAGAGGATATAGACCAGACGCCAAGGGACAAATGAGGGAAATGTAAAGAGATAAAGAATAACGGAACAGTAAGAGAAAATACGTGGGAAAGAGAAGAGAGAGAGAGGAGACGTTAGGAATGGAGGGAGGATGGTGAAGGAACATACATGGTCAGAGAGAAAGAACATTGCTTCTGGAGAGGCATGGCCATGGCTGGCTAACTTGTACTCTGTACTATATAACTAAAGACTTTCGACACTAAATAAAATACACAGTCTTTGAGGGGGTTTGTTCCTCATCCTTATCTAAATATTTAGTTGTGGAAGTGGTTTCCATAATAACTGAGAAACAACAGAAATTTCCACCAGCTCCACAGAAAAAACAGAACAGCATCACGCTATCATTTTGAGATCCTGGGGAGCCGGTGGTCGGACTGAGGCAGCAGTGACATCACCGTGCTGAGAAGGCAGCTCCAAACTTGGGCAGAAAAGTGCTCGGTCAGCACCTGGGAAGACGAGATGACTTTGGGCCTCTCAGCACAGGCATCAGCCATGGGGAAAAGCTGCTTTGGAATAAGTCTGCAGTTAGTGCCCAGGTTGGGGAGACGAGGTACCTCAAACCTCCACAACTCTGTAAGGCCCTTAACTTCTCCAAAGCTAAATGCATGGTCTCTATCACCCGAGATATCTTTCCTGGCTCTCTGATCTTTCAGAATCTACCAAGAGCAGTGAGAACCTATGACCCTGCCTCCAAACTCACCCCCTAGTGGAAGGAGATTGGAGATTAGTGAAGATAAAATTGTTACTGAGGAGAAACTCCCCTTTGCAAGTGAGTTGTTTATTTTAGCTATAAATTTGAGAAGATCCAGGATTACCTCTAAAATAACGTCCCATTCCAATATTTATTGAGTCTTGAGGGAGACAGAATACTTGACTGGGTGACCGGGATGAAGGTGTGTGGCACAGGTAAATTACACATTAACCCATTGCCTTTCTTCTTTAGAATTCAACCTTATTCAAAGTTTACCGTTGGAAATTTATCTGACATGTGTAAGTATCTTATTTTAAAAAACCGACTGGAATATAAACTCCATGAGAGCAAGGAGTTTTGCCTTCTTGACCCCTGGTAAGTGTCCTGTCCCTAGAACAGTGCCTAGCTCATAGCAAGCGCTAGGCACATATTTATTAGAAAAAAAATGAATGCATAAGCTCCATCTCTTCTACATGGTTATAGAGCTGCTTTTTGGGACCTTGCCCTGGAAAAATCTCTAAAAATAGAACTTGCCTTGGGAGGCCGAGGCGGGTGGATCACCAGGTCGAGAGATCGAGACCATCCTGGTCAACATGATGAAACCCCGTCTCTACCAAAAATACAAAAAATTAGCTGGGCATGGTGGTGCATGCCTGTAATCCCAGCTACTCAGGAGGCTGAGGCAGGAGAATTGCCTGAGCCCAGGAGGCGGAGGTTGCGGTGAGCCGAGATCGCGCCATTGCACTCCAGCCTGGGTAACAAGGGCGAAACTCCGTCTCAAAAAAAAAAAAAAAAAAAAATAGAACTTGCCCAAAAATGCTTTCTTCCTTGGGTGGCTATGCCTTACTTTCCAGGTTTTCAGATGACCTGCCTGTTGTGTCTGCTTCTGTCTCCTTGAGTGTTTATCTGAAACATCTCTTGGCTTCTGGGTGTTGTCTAGTTCTGCACCTTGACTCTGCCTTGACCCCTGGCTTCTGTGTATTGCATGGGTCTGGGACTGTACCCTTCATACTCTCCATCTCTCCCGACCTTTGCTGTGGCTCATGGATAGGTCTCCTCAGCACACAGAGATTAACAGTAGGAGCCTGCAAAGAACAGAAGCACACTTTGGAGGAAGACTCTCTGGTGTTTCAGGAAGTGAGAGAAAATGAGAATTAGCTAACATTCACTTGGATAGAGACGGAGACCGCTCTGTGTCAAGCATGCCCCAAAGTTCTACGTGTGCTGATTAATCTGATCCTTATGTAATAGTGTGAAGTAGATTTTCCTATCCTATCTATCTTTAGTTAAGGAAACTGAGGCACAGATAAGTTCAGAGAATTGTCTAAGGCCTCATAGTAAACTCCGGTGGTTTGCTGTACAGCAGAGACTCGTACCTACTACACTATGCCAGTGCAGATTCCAAGAGTGAGTTTTGACTAGTTAGGGTGTGTAGATGAGCAAAAGCACACTGGGGATGGGATATAGGTAGAGCAGTGAGAAAGAACAGAAAACTTGACCCTTCTTCCATCATAAAAACTACCACCAGTATAACACCCATCATTGAGTGTTTACTATCTGCCAGGTATAGACTAGGATTTTAGTTTATTTTTAGAATAAGCCCATGAGATATAAGATATAAGTTGTTCAGCAATTTTTTCGAAGGTCATAGGTCTAGAACTGGCAAAAGTGAGTTTGATTCTGGTCTTGCTCTAGGCCTGTGTGATAAAGCACCATGTTTTACTGCAACCCTGACCTCCAAACCCCCACAGCCATTGTGAGGGGTGTTGGTATATCCCTCAGCGTCACCCACATTCCCCATGGGTGACTGTTATGCAGAAACAGGGCACTAAGCTCTTAGATTTGTATGTTTTAGCATTTGTGTAACAGTGGCCAAGGAAGAGGATGACTTCATTTCATGTTGCAAATATGGTTGATCTTGACCTGAGAAAAATTTTCTCAAATTGACCTAAATGTGGTCTGAGCTCAAAATAAGCCACATATAAAATTACTGAAAGTAGAAATACAATGCAATGCAACAAACTCTCATCATTCTGTCATATTATGGCTTCCAAAATGTTGCCTCTTAAACTCATCCCTTGAGACTTAGCAGAGTTTAGCTAGATTTCCCTTGACATTTCTCATTTTCCCTGTAAGGAAGTGTTTCAAACTGTGCCCATGTAGCACTGCTTGGCTTTTCTGATTTCTTTCCACATATTGTGAAGGATGGCATTCAAGTAAATAAAATGTTATTAAGTACCTGCTGTGTGCAAGACCTGGGCTCAAAGCCTAGCAAAGGTAGGCAGCCACATAGACAACACACGGGCAGAGTGAGAAGTTTTGTAAAAGCAGTGTTGAGGTGGGGTTTGTGGGGGAATCGACAAAGTTCATATTGCTCTGTTCTTTGCAAAATGAGAAGGTGTTAGGCAAGAGAAAAAGTACAGTTTGTTGCAAAATCAGAGGGCATCATTATGAGGTCTTTCCTCAGATATTGGGGACACTCCCATGCTGAGAGTCCCGGCCTTGGCACCAGCAAACATGCGATTCTGGGTATGCCATTCCCTGGGCCTTTATTTTCTCATCTATAAAACGAGGAGGTTATTGAATTGCCTTTCATGTCCCATACAACTTAATGTCCTCTGAATGTGGTCTGAAGTAGCACTTTCTAATTCAGTCAGCCCATCCAGCCCATTATTCTGCCTCTAAATGGTCAAGGAATACTTCATGGTGATTGCCAATTCATGACGTGGACCCCAGAAGGAAAGAACCTTGGGACGGAAGCTTACCCTGTTGTCTCCGCAGAGAGGCGTGATCAGTGACCAAAGTCTGGCAGCTGTCAGCAGGCAGATTAGGTCCATCACTCCTGTGCTGCCTGTTTAGTTCCTGGATTGGTGGATGGTTTCTTTAGTTCATGACTGGCTCCCGTTTCAGGTTGTCTCAGCACATCTAGTTATGGATCCTGGTCTAATCACAGACATTTGCTTACGGCCAAAGTAAAGACAGGACAGAGTAGCTGTGGAGTCATGGTGGCAACCAAAGAACATGATGATTCTTTTCAGTTTCCTATACTTACAAATTCAAGAAGGAGGGTAGTGGCATCTTAAAATGTTCTGCCTATTCAGCAGCATCTCCGGTTTGAGACTTGCTTATGAATTTCTGCTGAGTGACAGGCACGTGGAATGGGCAGAGCCCAACAGGAACTTGCTGACGACTCAGGTACACCAAAAAAGTCCACTGTAAGCCAGAGAGGCTGAGTCAGGAAATGTGCTCCCTTAGCTCCCAGGCTTGGCTGGGGTCTGACCCATCTCCTCACCTTTTGACTCATCCTTGCCCCCTTCAATCTCTAAATTCCACTAATAGGGGCCATCCCCATGCAAGGTGCCAAGGGAGTCAGTCTTTCAAAGCCAGGGATCTGAATCTGCCAAGTGTTGTCCCCTTGTGTGGGCCTTGTGGGCCATTGCCATGGACGTGTCTCTGCACTGCAGACAAATACCAGGCAGCAGAGCGAGACAGCACTGCAGAGGCTGCCAACGCTCAGGGCACTGCATCCTTGGCCGTGCATCTGCGGGAGGATAATGGATGAATTATTAATCATGATTTATCACCAGGATAAAGGAAACTTGTAGGCGATTCTCTCCAAAGACAAGAGTACAAAAGACTGTGCCTGGGGCTCAGGCTTTTACTAGTGACAGATGAACATTGGACTGCAGTAACAGAGATGAGGTTTGATATTTTTCACATCGCCTTTCAGCCAAGCACTTAATAAGCACTAATTCATTAATTTTCAAAACAACCTTGTGAGGAAGGAAATGTTATTTTTACTTCTTTTTCTCCCCCCTATTTTAAAGGTTCAGAGGTGCAGGCATTAAAGATCTATCTATCCTATTGTTTTAAAAAAAAATTTCTAAATAAAATGTCTGCTCTCTCAAGCACTATTTAATTTAAGCACAATGTCACAATTCAAAGTATTTCTTCTTCTAAATAAAGGGAAATATTCATCATAGCAGGAAATGTTTAAGACATGGAAGCATTTGTTTTGCTTATGATTGTCAGAGTAAAAATGTTTGGTGACTCAGGAGCTCGAGGACTCCAGAGGTTTTCCATTTATCACTTTCCTAAAAACCCAACTTGTTAGAAATAATTCCACCGTTTTCGCAACCCAATTGTTGTTGGTAAATGTTATCAGTATGCTTTTTCCAGAAACTACCTACTGCACTTCCTAGAATTGAAAATTAAGGAGCATTTGAAAGCCTGTAGAGATACTCAAGTTTTAGCTACTTCATTTTAACGGCATTCGCCACCTACCTGACGTGACGTTGGCTGGCGTAGAGTTGTGGAGGAGAGGAGAGGAGAGGAATTAAGGAATTGGCAGCAAGGACCAAGGTGAGAAGTTCTTATTTCAGTTTATAGTTATCATCATCATCATCATCATCATCATCATCATCATCAGTATTACTGTTTATATCAATTTATTGCATCATAATTTAGAACTACCTTCATAAACATTGATTAATTAAATTATTTGAGAACCCTCTAAGGTATGTTTTGGTGACCCTATCACAGACCTTGCCTCCACAGAGGCAATGTAAATAACACTTACTTAGGGGATTGAGGGAGTCAGTATGTAACACTCTTCTTTTCTCAGCCTGAATCCTGAACTAAGACTTTTAAAAATTATATTTATGGGGTAAAACACTTTCATTGTTATTGATAAGTTGTTAAGGAACATGGCTTAGAAGTGTGGCAACAGTGGGCTTCCTAATGCCAAACTCCCAGCTGGGCAATCACCTCCACCTATGCACACACAGGATAGGACAGTCACCGTCCACCACATCAGGGTAGGGACTTCACTGCATGGTTCAGAATAGCTGAAGACATAGACTGCAAGCATATCCCAAAGAAGGAAGAGATGAGCCATCCAGGTTCAATTTTGCATCTTAAGCTCACCAACCAGAAAAGTCACTATCCATGTCTCAGAGAGGAATGAATGGGGAGTTGGAGGGAAACCAGATGGGTTCTGCTAATGGACATCTCTCAATATGGAGAACATTTCAAGAGGAGGGAACAATTATTCCCTCCAATCCTATGACCCCTCCATCTGAATTTTCCACTCTTTTGTTTTAGTGATGATGCCTAGAGATAGTTGGTTTTGTTTCGTTTTTTTCTACCCTCTGTGTTATATTAACTCTTGTGTTGGCTGGTGGGAGACATTTGGTCAGTCCCAGTCACACAGGAGACTCTGCCAATGCAAGGGGTTCTGGAAGGTTGTCCTGGAGTTTCTCCCATAAAGCAAACCACTCTCCTCCTTCTGCTACCAAGAAAGCCACCTTACATGCTTCATTTTTAGAAATAACTAGTTAGATCTCAAAACCCTTATCACTTGTACTATCTCAGAGCAGTTATCCACCCAAGTCAGTTGTTGATAGGAAAAAAGATAAAAACTGATTTTTTACATCTCTTTTCCTCCAAATCACCTTCTCCTGATACCAGGAGGAGTCCCATGCTGAATAACTCCTCTGCTGACAAATTTTATTTTTCTGTGCCTCAACCTTGACATTTAGATGTTTCTTTCATCCCCATGCCCTCCTGTCTTAGGATCAACCATTCACACTCTTTTTCTCCTACGAGCATGAAGCTGAACCTTTTATATTCTAAAGAGGTAGGGGGAAACTGGAGCTCCTTTCTAATATCAGGCATCTGGGTATCCTGAAAATTTGGAAGCCCACCACACTAGGAATTCTAAGTCAGGTAAGCAGTGGACAAACTGCACAGAGGTAAATAGGCAGGAATAAGCAAGTGATATCAAAGGCAACTGAGAAGGTATCAGAAAGGTAGGGTCGATACCTGGGCAGAGATAGAAGCTAGGCTAGCCCACAGGATGTCAGGATGGACTATGAGGATGCTAAAGCTGCTTGCTTCCCTTCTTCATTTGAGGTCTCAGTTGAAGAGATATAACATCAATTAAACATCAATTAAAAGGAATGTTAAAAGGCCAGCAGGGCAGAGAAGATTCTCTTATGTTGAAATAAATAAATTATAAAAGCCAACCTTGGTTTTTTCTTGTTTTGCTTCTTTAAGTAAACCCTAATCCTGTATGTCATATTTTTCTACAAATATTGTCCTTTGGGTCATGAAAAACAGCAAAACATGCATTACAAGGCAAGGGCAGGTGAGGCATGAGATAGTGTACCTTAGGAAGGATACAGGAATATAGTAATGCTGCTTGGTAGTATTACTGTTGACGTGCGGTCCATCCATCAACTCTGTGCTTCCTATCTAAAGTGAAATAACTACAGAATTTTCTGTAGTAAACTGTTGGAAACATTCTGAGAGTAAATGGTTGAAATCCTTTTCAGAATTTTGACAGATTGATTTTATAACTGTTGACTCTAAAAATAAAATATTTGGCCCATGTTTTGTGAGCCTTTTTTCATTTTTCTAGTAATTTATTTTTATAGTATTATTGTTAATGCATAAAAGTATCAGTCCATGAAATGTTGTACATTTTTAAAAGGATTTCTTTTACTACAGATAAATAGGGACTCTTCTATGGCACACTTTTCTAAACGGTTTTCTGATGATCAGCAGCATTTAATGACATGGTGAAAAACGTTTGGTCAAATAACTATAAGCACTAGCTTTTACTTTTTCTTTACTGCAGGACGTCCCTGAACCTTGAACATGTTATAAGTATTATTAATCTCCAAGAGTATACTATACTAAATTTTTCTCAATTTTATTTGATGGGCTCTTGGGTTTTGAAAGACTGGAAAGGTCATGTAGGCGAAAACAGTATTTTGCTGAATATCTTAATTCCCATACTCAAAAACCACTGACTAGGAGTGTAAAAGGATGTCTTCAACAAGTTCTTGAAATAAGGCCTTCTTGCAACAGGAGTGTAAGATTTTGCTTTTAGCTCAGGATTTGTTTCTATTTTGGATTCTGGATAATCATTGTTACTGTACCCAGTCGATGGCCATCCTTTTGTGCAGTCTGTGTATTCGCCCTATGCCAACTTTGATGCCGATCTTAGTATGTCTTTACTCTTCTACCACCAGATACCCAATCATATAATGGGAGATGTAAGGTCTATTACCGAGTCAAAATGAGGAAACTGAGGCCAGTATAAGAAAATGAAAAGCCAATTTATTCAGCTCCCAGGCGAAGTTCTATGGGCCCGGGAAGAGCCAGAGAAGTCGCACTTGACTGCTCAGGGCTTGGGGTTTTATGTGGGGTGGAGGTGATTGATTGGTTATTGGGGAAACAAAGCATAAGCAATTTCATTGGTTATAGGGAGACAGGGCGTGGATGTGGTGAGCTGCCATTGGTAGGCGGGCAGGACTACTGGTAGGTGGGCTGGACGGGGAAGTAGGGGACAGGCTGCTATTGGGCAGGCTTTGGTGGTGTTTTTTTGGCCTGGGCGGGGGGTTGAGCACTTAGTTTGGTGCTGAATGTAGACCTGGGTGCAGTAGCAGAAGTGAGTGTGGGGAATTCACGTGGAGAAGCCAGATGTTGAGTAATGTGCTCAGAATGATGACGGAGTTATCAGGCACAAGCAGGGATGGGTGTGTCCCTTTAACTCCCGGCGAGGCAACCGGCCTTACAGGAGAGACTGTCAGTTGCCTAACGAAGTATCCATTATTTCCTTCCACCTATTGTCCCTACCTGTAAGCTGAGCATAAGGCCTCTTATAATAAAACCTATGGTTTTCATCTCCCCTTGCAGATAGATGTAGTCATGTGAGTTAACTCTGTTCAGTGACAAGTAAGTGCCACTTCTGGAAAACCTTAGAAGATAGCTGAGGCTGAGGTGGGAGGATCACGAGGTCAAGAGATTAAGACTACCCTGGCCAACGTGGTGAAACCCCATCTCTACTAAAAATACAAAAATTAGCTGGGTGTGGTGGCACACACCTGTAATACCAGCAACTCAGGAGGCTGAGTCAGGAGAGTCACTTTAATCTGGGCAGCAAAGGTTACAGTGAGCTGAGATTGCACCACTGTACACCAACTTGGTGACACAGTGAGACTCCATCTCAAAAAAGAACAAATAGCAATGAGTGTCATTTGTTCCTTTCTTATTTGCTCCCAAGTCCATCCTGCCCTTGGAATGCCAATATCATAGCTGAAGTCTAGCAGCCATTTTAAGGTCAGAGGACATGGGCTACCCTAGATATGTTTTATGAAAAGCTGGAAGGATCCTGGATCTGATGTCCTTAGCTGTAATCTCCGTCCTGAAGTGTTTACCTCTGGCCTTCATTACATAGGAGAGAAATAAACTATCTTGTCTAAGTCACTGTGTTGTTTGCTTTGTTCTGTTTTCTATCGTTTACTTTATTTTATTTAGATTTTCTGTTAGTTGCAGTGAAACCTAATTCTTCTCAATAAATACTAACAAATATCCCAGTCTTTGCCAAGGGTCTCTGCATGTATGTCTTAGGGCAATCTTCAACACCCAGCCAGGCATTTTACAGCTCTACCTTAGACTTCACTTCCTGCTTGTGTAGAGCCTAAAGGTCAGTCAGAGGTTAAAGCTTAAGGTCTTCTCACATTTTTTCTATGCATGTGGAGAAGCCTGTGCATGCAGACGACCTTCTAGATTTTCAGGAGTATGTTAGAGCTTTTGAAAGCCCTATTGACATTTCATTTCCCAGCTTTTCCCTGTAAGCTTCTGGTTAGTCTATTCTTTGTCCTAACTGTTAACCATCGACTCATTCAGCTGCAAAGTTAAAACATTTGCCTATAATTGTTTCAACCAGTGCTCTCTTTCTATCCTGGCCAGGAAAAGGCTTTTTACATACTTGGTGAGTTCTGAGTCAGTTTCATAAGTGGAGTGTTCTAAGGAACCACCAGACAGATACAATGATAACAATTCTTTGGGAATGAATTAGACAAAGTTCTTTGAAAAAGTTCTAGCTGTGTTCTGCTCCTACCAGTGGCTGCCACACTGCACTGGACCTGTGGGCTATCATTTTTTGAGGAGTGGAGCTGCTGAGTGGAAGATGGTACTAAAGAAAATTAAATGCCACAGACCTTGCTGTTCTTATTGCATTTCAGCTAGTTTATTTCCACAGTTCTGAAAAGGTTGATTAGGACCATTTTGCTAATTTTTAGTTGTCCTGATAAATTTTTACAAGTTCTTGCTCCGTTATTTTTGCTGGCATCCTTCCTCTTTCCCCTTTTTAAAATAAGGCAAATGAAGCCTTGCCAGTTAAATGCCCAGGACAGCCAAACTTAGATCATCTTCAGTTTTAAAGGTCTTTTCACCTCAATTTCAATCATCCTCCTATAGCCTATATTTGTGGTCCATTGTGGGACTGAGTTTGCTATAGTAAGGAGGGTATTGGGTTTGAAGACACTACAAACAGAGATTATTTAGGCTGGGGTGAAAGACTCTTCTAACTTGAGGAAGATCTAAGATGCGCTGGTCCTGTGTGAAGCAACTCCACCCTCCTGTTACTCTTTAGACACCACCTTCATCTCTTCATCTCATCATCACTATATAATCTTCCTCTAGGAGCCAGATCAAAATTGTAAGTTATTGCAGAGTTTAAAATGAGGAAACTGAGGCCAGCATAAGAAAATTAAATGCCAGTTTATTCAGCTCCCAGGTGAGGTTCTATGGTCCAGGAAAGGGGCCAGAGAAGTCGTGCTGACTTCCTGGGGTATGGGGTTTTTATGGCTATGAGTAACGAGCAATAGCAGGGCACTCTGATTGGCTCTGGGGGAGCGGGATTGGGCCACTATTGGTTGGCAGGTTGTCGGACGGGTTTTTTGGTGCAGGATTTGGTTAGGGTTGCATCAGCTGGAATTTCCGATGGGAGGGCTGGGTGCACAACTGGATGCTGAGTGCAGAGCTGGCTGGCTGTCCAGGCTCCTGATGAGGCGTCTGGCCTTACAAAAATTACAACAGGTATGGGACAGGAGAGAAAGGGTATGTGTGGTGGTGGTGGCGGGCGTTAATCATTATCTGTTTGATTAGCTGTATTGCCACTCCAATAAACCAGAGACCACAGTGAGTTGAACACTATTCCCTTATTATATTTAATAATATCCTTCTCTGCCTGCATTAATTTCCTGGATAACCTTATTTAGTCCCTTGGTCTTGAATCCCAATCTGAATGATGATGACTACCTATAAATATTTGTTCAATAAATGAGTGAACTAATTACTTGATTAGTTAAAATATGCCAAAACTAAGATGACAGGCTTCTGGCACCAGTTCCCACCTGGCCACTCCCTGGGTCACAGATATGGCCTCTCTCCAGAGCTGTCTGGACAATCTTTCCTGTGACTCCTTGAGGTTTCCTTGAAGCCCTTGAGAATATTTTGTTGGGAACACCTTTCATGTTGGCCCTAGTTCTAGTCACCTTTGTTAATCAGATCAGCCCACACCAGTCACAGGAGAAGTCAGGAACTGGAACAGAACCAACTTGTGTGGGAGAGTTTTGATGAAAATATAATGGCAACCAAGAGAATCAGTTCTAGATCTTCAAGACAGTCTCTGCAAACGAAGCTGTGAACTCCCTGGCTGAGCTGCGTATCTTGGAACAGGGCCCATGTTTAGATGGAAAGGTGAGATCTGAAAAAGTAAAATTCAATCTTCACTGGTAATGAAATATTAAATTAGTGTGGACACAGTGGAGAGACTTTTACTCTTCTGCTGTGGCTGCTTCAGCAAGCTTGGCCTGTAAAATCCAAATGAAGTGTGGACACCAGGCATACTCCATTGCTCCATTTCATTCTTGCATTTTTCTAGTGGCAACATGCCATTTGGCTTTCCCACCTGGGCCTTCTTACTCTCTTCTTCCCTGCAGGGGAATTGCTTGTAGACAGATTGAAAAAGTGTAGAACAGCCAGAATTTTCTTATAATGGACTCTCTAACAGAAAATTATTATTATATGCTGTCTCTTAGAAAATGGGTTGCTCTGCACTGGCATGAAGTTGTGGTAACAGGGAATGCATAAGTTTGTGGTTCACACTGAGGGTACAAAATATAGATTCCCTGGGACATAAATCTGCTATTTATTGATGTACCCAAGATTTATCCCAAGCAAGAATTGGGTAAAGGGAAAAACAGACCCATTCATTGTGTACATTCACATAAAAGGTTTAAAGAAATCCCACTTTAAAGAAACCCATTCAACTTGGCTTAATCTGATATCTCATAAAACTGTGATCACTGAATCCATTTTATTTTTGCCTGACAAATTGATACTCAACCTGGGCCATAGTGCCTGCCGCATTGTGTCTGAAAGTCTGTGGGGACGTTTTGGCCACAATGTCTGGAGGCTCTACTGGCATTTAGAAGGTGGGGACCAGGGATGCTAAATGTCATGTGGTATGAGGATCAGTTCTTCCACATAATGAGAAATTATACCACCCAAAATGCCGGTAGCATCCCTGTTGGGTACACACTAATTCATACTTTAGGAATTCTAATATATACCACTCCCTTATTGTACAGATAGAGAAATGGGCTCAGATAGAGGAAACAGTATAAGTCTCACAACTGTGTCCATGGTCCAGGTCAGTACTGGAACTTGCTCTCTTTTTCCCTATTCTGTACTCACATTTCAGCACCGTGTTGTCTCCCTTATGCATATACTAGCATGTGAAAAATGAACAAAAACTAAGTTGTTCAAGAGCTTTAAAGAGAAACCTCCTTAGAGCCTTCAGAGTATCTACATGCTTATAGAAACATTGACTGGTGAATGAATGAAAAATGGAAAGAACACAGTAGGAAAAATTCAGAACTACTTTTCACATGGCAATGACTACATGCCAGGCCTTTTGCACATAATGGCTTTTTTTTTATTCCCCATAACGATCCAATAACAGAAAGATTACTAACTCTGATTATTCAGGTGGAGAAACTGAGTCTTGGAGAACTTAGATAAGATTCTCAAGGTCACAGAGCTCATAGAAAGTGATAGAGCCAGGATTCAACCTGATTTTTGTGCGACTTCTAAGCCTGGGCAATTTCCTTCAGGCTTCTCAGTGACCAGCCAAGGCTCTTGCTCTCAGAAACAGTAAACACAATGAAGAAGAAAAGGAGGACATTTTTTTTTTCCAACAAAATTTGTTTTTCTGTTAGTTACATTTTTATTATTTAAACTAACAGAAATCAGTTCAAGTATACTTAAGCAAAAATGAGCATTTTTCGAAGGATGATGGAGTTCATGAAATCTAGGAGAAGTTGAACAATTCGGCTCTACAAAGACATGAGGCAGCTGCAGCATGTGGACCCACCCTCCAGAGTAGTGTGTATATGTGTGTGTGTGTGTATATATATATATATATATATATATATATATATATATATATATAATGAAATATTATTTAGTCATAAAAAAGAATGCAATATTGTCATTTGCAGCAACATGAATGAGTTGGGAGGACACTATATTAAACTAAATAAGCCAGGCACAGAAAGACAGATACCACATGTTCTTACACATATTTGGAAACTAAATAACCTGATCTCATAGAAGTAGAAATTAGAATAGTGGTAGTGGTAATAGAAGCTGGGGAAAGAGGAGGAAAGTGAGGGATAAGGATGAGGCTAGATAATGAATACAAAATTACAGCTAGATAGGAGGAATAAGTAAGTTCTCTTTTTTATTTCTTTAACATTTATTTTAAGTTCAGGGGTGCATGTGCAGGATACGCAGGTTTGTTACACAGGTAAATGTGTGCCATGGTGGTTTGCTGCACAAATCATCCCATCACCCAGGTTTTAAGCCCAGCATCCATTAACTATTCTTCCTGATGCTCTCCCTCCCTACAAGTCCCCCTCCACCAGGCTCCAGTGTCTGTTCTTCCTCCCCATGTGTCCATGTGTTCTCATCATTCAGCTCCCACTTATAGGTAAGAACATGTGGTGTTTGGTTTTCTTTCCCTGCATTAGTTTGCCAAGGATAATGGCTTCCAACCCCATCCATGTCCCTGCAAAGGACGTGATCTCTTTCCTTTTTATGGCTATATAGTATTCCCTGGTGTATATGTACCACATTTTCTTTATCCGGTCTATCGTTGATGGGCATTTAGGTTGATTCCATGTCTTTGCTATTGTTAAAGGTGCTGCAATGAACATGCATGTGCATGTATCTTTGTTATAGAATGATTTATATTCCTTTGGGTGTGTGCCCAGTAACAGGATTGCTGGGTCAAATGGTATTTCTGCCTCTAGGTCTTTGAGGAATTGCCACACTGTCTTCCACAATGGTTGAACTAATTTATACTCCCATCAACAGTATAAAACATTGATAAGAGGAGTAAGTCCTAATGCTCTATTGCACCTTGTGTGATTCCTTCAAAATGTTATCTACTATCTCTATTCTTTCCTTCTCATCATAATTCTTTTGGGGGAGAATTTTTCATAGGTACTGTAACACACATATGACTGATTAGGTTTAATGTTACACTGCTTCAAGAGACTATGTTCCCACAGAGCAAAATGCAATGTAATCCAACAAATATTGATAAATCCCACCTGCATATGAGAAGCCCTAAATCAAGAATTGTGCCATCCTTCTTTAATGGAGTTCAAAGATGGTTAAGGCTTCTCACCCTGCAGAAGAATATAATTTACAAGCCTCAGCCAAATAAATAAGGCTGCAACCCTAAAAAGAGAGGTTTGGAGAAAAAAAAGTGGCCTTGAAGGAAGAGCTCCTCAGATCACACCACATGGTGACTGATTGTCTTACCTGTCGGGCTATCACTAGGTTTCCCATGGGACAAAGAGTAAGAGGCTTGCATTGCCACCACAAATTCAATAGATAATCTATGGTTAAGAGTATGACTGGTGTAGAGCAAGAACAACTAGTCATACCCTAGAAAACAAAGGCATAAATCTTCCAGCCAGTACCCTTTAGGAAAATATTCCCTCTGGAGCCATTGGGTCCACGTCATGGAACATTTCACAGGAAATGCCTTATCTCTCATAGGGTGCCTGCCAGGATATGTCTCAGTCATTCAGCTCCCCCAAAGAGGCAAAGAAAAGTGAGGAAGGAAATCTTTACTCTGATCAGATCTGCAACAACGCCTACGGTGGTGGTAAGAATCAGCTTTCTGGCACTAGTGAGCTTGCCCTTCCATTACACAGGTGGCTGTTAAGAAAATCATAAATTTCCCTGAGTTTGCAGCTTCTTTCCTGCACTGTATCTGGATTTCTGCCATCTTCCTCTTTCTTTAGTGCTCACTACTGTGATATTCTTCAGAGTATGTGAAGAAGCATCCCATCCAGGCCTGTTCTACTTCAATAGAACCATAATCTATATACTTTGATTTTTTTCTCGTGATCTCCAGAAAAAATGCATTGGTATATTAATGGCCTGACTTGTTTACCACTGACAAAGTAGTTTACTCAGATATGTCTATTACTGATGTTCACATCTCTTTTGGGGTTTAAGTACTTCATAATTACATTCCTCAACAAAAGACCCCCAACTAGTTTAACAGCAGTCAGCATGACAGGCAATAAGGAAGATACTGGGAGGTGGAAGTTTTTCAATGGACATTTCAGAACACATCTCATGAGCAACTGACTACTTTGTTTCCGTGACAAGGGAATTCTGGATCCTGGACGATCAGAAGTCTTGAAAGGAGTCTTGAAGGAGTAAAAAAAGTGAGATAATCAGTCAGTAATGCTCTGTTCCACCTTAAAAGTCAGGAAGACAGCTCAGTTCAACACTTAATGACTGTAAGCAAATTTATTTCTGGAGTCTCTCAACCCCTCCAATACATCTATAATTAGCTTTTTAAAAATTCTTAAAATTTTAAAATTTAATTTTATTGTGACTGAAATCATGCTTTGTGTGATTTGAACTCTCGTACATGTATTGAGACTCACTTTATGGCCCAAAACATAGTTTACTCTGGTGAATGTGCACTGAATGTGTATTCTGTTGTTGGTTACAGTGTACTGTAAATGTTAATTAGACCAGGTTGGCTGACAGTGTTGTTTAAGTCTTCAATCTACTTACTTTTTGTCTACTTGTTCTGTCAATTACTGAGAGAAGAGTGTTGAAATATCTAGCTATAATTACGGATTTTTAAAATCTCCCTTAAATTCTATCAGTTTTTGTTTTGTGTATTTTGAAATGTTATGATTAGATGCATACACATTTAGGACTGTTATGACTTACTGAGGAAGTTACTCAAATTTATCATTATTAAATATACTTCTTTTGCCCTTGGTTATGTTCTTTCTAACACCTACTTTTTGATATTAACATAGGCATTCTAGCTATCTCATAGTGTTTGCATGGTATATATTTTTCATCATTTTATTTTACCTTGTCTTTTACCTTATCTGTGTCTTTATATTTAAATTGAATTTCTTATAGAATGTATTTAGCTGAGTCTTGCTTTCTTTTTCAATCTGACAATCTCTGCTTTTTAATTGTAGTGTTTACACCATTCATATTTAACGTGTTTAATGTTTGGGTTTAAATTGATCATCTTGCTGTTTCTTTTCTCTTGGTTCCATCTATTTTTTGTTTCCTTTTCCTCATTTTTTGGTCTTTTCTTGGTTAATTGAGTACTTTCATGATTCCATTTCATCTATATTATTGGCTTATTTGCTTTACCTCTTTGTTGTAATTTTTAAGGGGTTCTCCAGAGTTCACAATAATCTCTAAATTATTAGAGCCTATCCTGAAATATATGACTAAAAGTATAGTCTAAGAACCTCTTGACAGTACAGTTCCATTCACCATATCCCCCATGCATTTGTGCTATTGTTGTCATGTATTTTGTTTCTACTTTTGTTTATATGCACAGTAAATTATCAGTCTTGATTTAAAAGTCAATCTTCTTTTAAAGAGTAAATCGATACTTTAATGTAAAATTTTCCAATTTAAAATGTTAGCCACCAATTCAGAAAAATTGAAAGTAAAGTCAAGGGTTCATTATGTGTAGGTCAAATGACATTTATCTGTGGTTAGAAATACTGTCTTGAAAGTATTATTCTATAACTTGTTTATTTCCCTCACTCCTATGACATGTAGATTTTTGCAATGCTGCCCTCTCATTAACTGCTACTTAGTGTTTTTTGGATAGACGTATCATGGCTTATTCAACCACACTGATGGGCATTTAGGTGTTAGTTCATTTTCACATTGCCATAAGCAATTAGTGGGCTGACTTCCTTTTTAAATAGCCCCGTCAGGATCTGAGACAGGAGAATGAATAATCACTTCTGCAGGTAGACCTGGGAGTTCAAGAGCTACCTGAGACTAGGTAATTTATAAAGAAAAAAGGTTTAATTGACTCAGTTCCACACATCCGATAGGCCTCAGGACACTTACAATCAAGCGGAAGCAAGGCAGGTCTTACATGAGGGTGAGAGAGAGAGAGAGAGAGAGAGAGGAGGGAGACTGCCAAACACTTTCAAACCATCACGTCGCATGAGAACTCACTATCATGAGAACAGGATGGGGGAAACCACCTCCATGATCCAATCACCCCCTCTAGTTCCCTCCCTTGACACATGGGGATTACAATTTGAGATGACATTTGGGTAGGGACACAGAGCCAAGTCATATCACCATGTTTGCTTGAGCCTTTCCACACATGTGTGTATATTTCTGTAGGGTAGATACTGAGAAATTAAATAGCTGATCAGAGAGTAAGACCATCCTAAATTTGAATAGACATAGTCAAATGACCCTTCAATGTAGCTTGCTCTAGTTTGTTTCATTTAAAAGAAAAAAAAAAAAAAAAAAAAAAAAAAGAAAGAACCCTGTAGCCATTACTGCTGAAAAGTGTCCAATCAGTGGGCTGCCTGCCTTCTTAGATAGCCCCGTCAGGGTCTAAGACAAGCAAATGAATAAATAATTCATTCAAGTAGGCCTAGAAATTTATGCTTTGTAAGATAAGATCCCAAAGAGTCTAGTTTTACCTAATTAATGATAATTTCTCTAATTCAATTATTTTTTAATTTCAAAAAATATATAAGAAATGGAATATTCCTTTAGGAGTAAGCCTCATCCCTCTCACTTTCTTAATGGAAGAAAAAACAAAAACCTGAAGCCAAGAAGGAGTGACTTGCACAGTAGTTCTTACAAAATCAAATTTGAAATCCAGGTCTTTTGACTCCCAGAGGAGGGTATTGATCTAGAGAGAGAATTAGACCAAAAACAAAATCTTTCCGTTGGAAGTAGTCTTAGAAAGGAACTAGAAGTCAAATTCATCTTAATTTCGGCTGCTATATTACACAGAAATCCTCTTGCTGGAATAGCTGATGTTTCTGAAAGTTTGGGTTTAAGCATTTTCTTTGAAAGGCAGTTCATTAACTTGTGAATAGAGGTATGCCATTATTGGGCAGATTTAATTATTAGAAATTCTTACTTTTATTTTCCTGAAATCTGTCTTATAATTTTTACCTCTTAAAATTTCCCATTTTTGCAGCATAGATGAATCAGAATCCAGGCTTCTCACCGTTTCAGTGTCTGCCACCTGAGTCCTCTCCTATTTGTCTCCCTTTTAGAATGTGGTTTGCAGAAAAGGACAAAGTGATAGTCCAGCTATCATCCAGCCAGTGCGAGGTGCAGGGGGTCATCATCTAGAGCCTCATATCAACATGTTTAACTTTCTTGGCAGCTGCATTCCTGAGCAATGGGAGTGCCAAGTCTCTCTCTCTCTCTCTTTTTTCTAACTGGCAACTGTAAAGCCAGTTTTCTTTCCTCTTCTGTTCATGTAATTGATTGCAGGAATTTATGTGTTAAAAACTCTGCCTTTTAGCTTTTAGTTAAACATTCCTGTCTTTTGAGAATATTTGAATCCTCGTTTTATTGTCTTTTTTTGTGATACACATCACAGAAATTTGCTAAATAACCCTTGTATGCTTTTCTAGAAATCACTAAAGGCTGGGAGCAAGTGACTCACACATGTAATCCCAGCAGCTTGGGAGGCCACGGTGGGAGAACCACTTGAGGCCAGGAGCTGGAGACCAGACTGAACAAAATAGTGAGAACCCATCCCTATGAAAACAAACAGAAAAATTAACTGTGCACGGTGGCAGGTGCCTGTAGTCCCAGCTACTAAAGAGGCTAAGGTGGTAGGATGGCTTGAGGTCAGGAGTTCACAGCAGCAGTGAGCTATATGATTGTGCCACTGCACTCCAGCCTCTGTGACAGAGTAAGACTCCATCTCTTAAAGAAAAAAAAAAAAAAACAGAAAAGAAAAGAAAGAAGGAAAAGAAGTCACTGAAGAGATCAGCAGAGCATCATAGGAAGACACAAATGACATTTCCTAAGTCGATTGTAACTGTGAAGCCACATGCAGTACCCAAGTTCAACCTATTTCTTCGGGTTTTTTGTTTGTTTAAATATAGCTATCATGACAGACTATTAAATGCCTTTCTGAAATGAAGATACTTTATATAGCTATGGCATTCTTCCGATTTTCTGCCTGGGAACCATTTTAAAATGGGGAAATGGGGTTAGTTCCACATGGCCAGTTCTCAGTGAACCCATAAAGATTTTTAATGATCATCTCTCTAAAAATATTAACTTACAGATCTCCCGAAGGCAAATAGCTAGGGCATCCAGTGCCAAAAATACAATGCCAAAGCCAGAAAAAAACATATATTTTTTGGAAGCAGAAGGAACCAGTGTTCTTCCAACAACTTGCTGTTTAAAATCTCTACTGATAGAGAGTAATACAGAGAAGATGGGCAGATTGGGTAAATCACTGGCTTTTGAAGGTCTTGGGAAGAGAGTCAGTGGAGTCTTTGTGAATGATGCAGGCACCCTCCAGGAGGGCCTGAGACCTGCTGAGACTTGTACCAGCTCTGTCCTTCCCAAAGTACCAAGCTCTTCCTCCGTCTCACTTGTCACCATTCTGCCTGCAGCAGTTGGAGTCAACTCTAGCCTTTTTAATAAGACAGTTTGGAAGAGAGACAAGACTTTTCAGTCTGAGAGATAAAAATAAAAATGTCAGTGATCAGAATTTCCACATATGGTCTCAAATGATAGATGAAATTTAAAGCTGGCAATTGTCCTGAGCTGGAAAGACGTAAGCAACAAAGGCTGGAAGGAGGTTTAGGGTTTTGGTTGCTTTCTTCCCCCCCGCTAAGTGATAATGGACTGTCCCCAAACACAGCAAGTTCTTTCCTTTTTAAGGGCAGCGAAGGTTGCCAGGCCTTGTGCATTTGCAGTCGACCTGTTCAGAAACATTTTGCAGCCCCTCCCCCACCTCTGTGAATAGGTTTTCCCAAAATTCCAGGAGGGAGTCCTCTACAGACTGCCCGTCTGTTCTTAGGCATGCAGGGAATCTGGGTGACAATCGCATTTGGGAATCACCTGTTGGAGCTCCAGAAGAGAGACCATACTTCTGCACCAAGCCCTTGGTGATTTCTTTTTCTCCAAGACAGTTTTGCTTTTGGGTGCAGTTAGAGATTAGAAAGAAAGATTAAAAGGGGGAAGGAGAGATATGTATCTGGGCTGAGAAGGGTCAAAGTCCAAGAAAGGTTGGATTTTGCCCTGACACAAGCAAGTGAACATGTTTTCAAGGCCAAAGTTGATGGGAGCACTATGATCGGTTCTCTAGAGCTGTGACTGTGAATGCATGAGCCCTGGCCTCCTCTTGGATTGTACCACAAATCTGGGCAAATTCTCCCAGCCTCAATTTATTCACCTGAAAAAGGAAGAGGGACTGGCCGGGTGCGGTGGCTCACGCCTATAATCCCAGTACTTTGGGAGGCTGAAGTGGGTAGATCACAAGGTCAAGAGATCGAGATCATCCTGGTCAACATGGTGAAACTCTGTCTCTACTAAAAATACAAAAATTAGCTGGGCATGGTGGTGCGTGCCTGTAGTCCCAGCTACTCAGGAGGCTGAGGCCAGAGAATTGCTTGAACCCAGGAGGCGGAGGTTGCGGTGAGCCGAGATCGTGCCACTGCACTCCAGCCTGGGTAACAAGAGTGAAACTCCATCTCAAAAAAAAAAAAAAAAAAAGAGAAGGGACAATATAATCTTTAAAAAGACTTCTTGTTGGACAATTCCCTTCCAACTTCTAATAGGAAGAGTTCTGAGACTATAGTCTTGGCCAGTGGTTCTCAAACTAGAACCTGAATCAGAAACATCTGGAAATCTTGTTATAAGCCAGATCTGGGGTCCACCACCAGTTTCTGATTTGTTGGTCTGTGGTGGGGCCTGAGAATTTGCATTTCTAACAGGTTCTTAGGTGATGCTGGTGCTGCTGGTTGAGGTACCCATATTTTAAGAACCTCTGGTCTAGATCACAGAACATTCAGATGAGCTCACTGTAGGTTAATGATCATGCTTGGGAAACACAGGTCGAGTATCCCAAATATCTGAAATTGAAAATACTCCAAAATCTGAAACTTTCTGAGTGTCAGCATGATGCCAGTTATGGAAATTTCCACCCCTGACCTCATGTGACAAATGGCAGTCAAAATGCAGGCACACAGCACACAGTCAATTCAGTATCCCTAAGGGAAACAAGGGCTTCCCAGCCCCCTTCAGCTGTGTCTTTTTCACACAAAACCAAATTCCCCGCACAAGCATCCCCACAAAGGGTAACAATATAAAAACTTTGTTTCATGCTCAAAATTACTTAAAATATTATATAAAATCACCTTGAGGCCATGTGTATAAAGTGTATATGAAACACAAATGAATTTCATGTTTCGATGGGTTCCATTCCCAAGATATCTCACTATATATATGCTATCAGTCCAAAATCTGAAAAAAAAACAAAAACAAAAACAAAAACAAAAATCCCAAATCTGAAACACTTGTGGTCTGCAGCATTTGAAATGAGGGATACTCAACCTGTAATTATCTACAGGCCTGACTAAGGAGCCTATTTAGCAAAACACGACTCCAGGGACTGAACCCAGACTCACATGTGCTCAATGCTGTGAGGGTGAGGGGCTTGGGAAGAGAGCACTCAGGGGTCGCAATCTGTACCTTGAAAAAGGTCATTGGAATTTAAGAAAATCCAGCAGATAGTAGCAGCAGTTGATAATGTCTATAACCTATCTCTGGCCTTACAGAAGCCCTGTTAAAGGGCTTCCGCAGCCCTCATCTCAGCTCCTTAAAACAAACCTGCAACACAGCTCAGAGATAATTGCCCTACTTGGGAGTTGGGCAGGGAATCACTTGCCTTTGTTGACACAGCAAAGACTCTACCGAGGAGCTGTTTTGCCAGCAAGGCAGATGACTGTATGTACAGCCATACAGAGTCTCTTTCCAGAGGCCCTGTATAAGCAGTAAATTGATGAGATTCAAAATGTAGCCTATTTCTCTTTTTAGCTTCATTCTGACCATGGCCTCATTAATATTGTATGAGTCACTGAGCTAACAGTGTATAAAAAGTGCTAACAAGTTGAGAAGGGTCATAGGGCTTTTAGATCCTTGAATCAGGGTTAGCAACTAAATTCACCAACAGAATTACTATACAGCCAGGAAGCACAAACCTTCAGAGAATCTGTGCTTCCTGGTCAGTCTACTTCCTCGTTTCAATAGTATTCAGTCGTCCAAGTTACTACTCTAGAAGGAAAAATAAATCCAAATTCAAAATAGGGGAAGAAGAGCAAATTCTGGCTTGTTGAGAAAAATCTTAAGGTCAATTAGCAAGTATCTACTCAGCAACCATCATTTACTAGGCACTGGAGATACATTGACAGACAAGAGAGGCCTGGATGACCGCTGCCTGGATAGAGCTTACAGTTTAGGGAAGGAGACATAATTTAAGCAAGTCAGCCTCCAAATCTATAATTACAGTTGTGATGAGTGTCATGGTTGAGAACAGGGAAAGCAGCAGTAAAAGACACAGTGCTATAGTTTCCAAAGCTAATCCGCTATGGGATACAGAAGTAGGAATCAAGGTTTTAACCTTTATCGTCCATAATAGATCATATGGTGCCTTCCCTCACTGCAGAATCCTATGCAAGGGGCCACATTTTGTACCTCAGTGTTGGAGGGCTCATGTCCCTTTTTAAAATGGAAACTTGGTGATCCCACATTTGCCTTGTACCCTAGAGAGATCTATGTCAGACTCTGGGTTCCATGATCATCCAAGGAGAATTTGCGGTGAGGTCAGGAAAGACCTTGGAGAAGTTGAAAGAACTGAGAAAAGGGGGAAGGAAACTTAAGACAGCTCAAGAAGTTGAGCCCACTGACTTGCCCTTTCCAAGTACATGCCTCTTATTAGAAGATAGTGGCTTTACTGCCCCAGCTGGACATGCAAATATGAGTGGAGTACCTGGTCTGTGATGATAGGAGATTTCAGGGGTTAAAACAACAATACACAGACACTTCTAAAGTGTGGTTCTCTTTCTAGGGTACCTTAATTCAATTTGGAGGGAAATACTGAATCTTGAAAAGGTAGCTTAAGAATCTAGAAAAATCCTCATGCCTTTAGTATGGAGAGATCCACACATATTTAAAAGCATAACGTAAGATGGAGCTCTTAGTTGGGAAGGGCACCAGGGAGCCTCGCCTGGCTAATTGATCACCTCCATGCCAGTCCACCCTGACATTCCAGGTAGGGAGAAGACACTGCCCACCACCCAGTACACTGGGAGAATTTCCAAGGGAGCAGAGGTTCCAGGCATTTCTCCACCCCAACACTTAGGTACTCTGCATGCCATGAAGAGAACCACAGACTTACTCCCTTGGTTCAGGGTTTTATCTAAAGTTAAAATGCAAGCGTCCCTGGGAGGGTGGGGGTGATGACTGTATCTTAAAACAATAGTAGGGAGTAGCTGATTAGACCTTTTTCAGTCAGAGCTAGTGGAGAGCAAAAGAGAAAGGCCATAGACCTAGGAAAGTGTAATGTGGGAGAGAAAAGAAAGAAAAAGCCTTGGTAGACTGCATGGAGGAGCAGAATTACTGGGCGATATGCTGTGTGCGCTGTTTCACAGAGGCAGTGGTGTGCTGTTCTAAAGCATTTGCTGATTTTCATGGTGTAAATACTCTCACCAGGGAAATTTCGAGCTGCCAATTTGATGTCAACGGGCCCACAGAATTCCTAGAAATGAGTAATTGGCTCATGCATGCTACTGGAAACGCGGGCTCCTGCACACTGCGGAAGGCTCCACGAGTGGGCAGACAGGGGACAGGAGGAAGTCCCCACATGCAGGCCTGGCCCTCAGTGCTGGTCTGAGGTGCTCACAGACTGTGTTAAAAAGTCTCCAGTGTGGAGGGCAGGTGTAGTGGGGTCTGGGTGGCCCAGGTAAACATGGGTGGGACTGAAAGTACACACAAGGGAGACGTTTGGTGGGCCCCTAATTAGAGCAAATCTCCCATCTGCCTTTTGAAACTATCACGTAGAGACGCAATCCCTGCAACAATAGCATTAAAGAAATTATTAAATGATGACTGCTCACATCCCGAAAGCATGCATCTTAGTATGGGGACACCCATTCGAAGACAATACCCTGGAATCACAGAGGAGACAGTGACAATGAGCAGAAGGGAGGGTGAGGCCAGCTGTTCCCCTTTGTGGGGGAGGCAGGGACAGGCAGAGTTATTAAAAGCTCCATGACATACTTCAGCTTTGGTGGTGAGGTTATGTCTCAGCCTGCGGGATCACTCCCTTCAGAGCACATCGGGAAGACATCAGTGCCGGCCTGGTTGAGTTATTCGCGTCCACGGGGCCTAATCCTGCTCCATGTGTTCTCTTTGATAAGGCCCTGCCTTCTGTCTCCAAGCTTGCCTTTTCAGTTCCAGTTCCAGACAGGCAAAAGGAATGATTCTCCAGCATCTAGGCAGACTCGTGAAGGGGTCAAAGCTTTGTCCTTGCTCTCCCTTCTCCCTTTCAACAGACTTCTCCAGGCAACCTGAGGCCAGTATCCAGCAGGCCCTAGGCTCCCCTCCCCAGACCCCAGCTGTGCCGCAGGACCTCTGCCCTTCCACCGAAGGCTTCTGTGTTGTTTCTTACAGCCCCGTCGTAATTCCTTCTTTCCTAATTTCTCTGATGAATGAAATCCCTGTGGACTATTTCACATGAAGAAGTTAATGACTGCTTTTGACTTAAGCAGTCACCGTTCCCCAGTCTTTGTAGTTTTGCAAAGCTTTGACACAGAATAAGGACTCTGGTATGGTATCATTTCTGCCTTCACAGTAGATAAATGGCAAGACGAGCCGCGCAAGGTTTTTGGTGCCCGGCTGAAGTCTCTGAAGTCATCCCTATGAGTGAACATGTACTCCACTCATGTCAGTCCAACTCCGATGTGCCTGGACGGCCCCTGATGTGGAGCAGCATCTGTCACTTACTGGTAGGTACAGATAGGTGCAGGATGCATAGGCTATGCTGGCTTCTTTCATGGGATGAAGTGAGGCCCCTCAAATGGCCCCAGCACTTCTTTTCAGTCCAAAGACCAAGAAGAAACAGACAGAGGGAAAGAGAGTGGAAATTTAAGTGTGTGACTGATGTTCCCAGTGTCTCTGGTTCCCATCGTCTCTGGTTCCCATCTTCATGTCACTGTGCAACCAGTGCTTAGCTCCCACTTACAAGTGAGAACATGCAGTGTTGGGCTTTCTGTTCCTGCATTAATTCACTTAGGATAATGGCCTCCAGCTGCATCCACAGTGCTGCAAAAGACATGATTGCATTCTTTTGTATGGCTGCATAGTATTCCATGGTGTATTTGTGTCACATTTTCTTTATCCAATCCACTGTTGATGGGCACCTGGGTTGACTCCATGTCTTTGCTATTGTGAATAGTGCTTCATTACATACCAGTACATGGTTTTTGTTTTGTTTTGTTTTGTTTGTTTTGTTTGTTTTTTTGTTTTGTAGAATGATTTACTTTCCTTTGGGTATATTCCCAGTAATGGGATTGCTGGGTTGAATAATAGTCCTATTTTTAGTTCTTTGAGAAATCTCCAAACTGCTTTCCATGGGGGCTGAACTAATTTGTATTCCCACCAACAGTGTATAGGCATTCTCTTTTTTCTGCAGCCTTGCCAAAATTTGTTACTTTTTGACTTTTTACTAAGAGCCATTCTGACTGGTATGAGATGCTATCTTCTCGTGGTTTTGATTTGCATTTCTCTGATGATTAGCGATGTTGAGCATTTTTTCATACATTTTTTGGCTGCTCGTGTGTTTTCTTTTGAGAAGAGAGAGGGAAATGGGGCAAGGGTTTAAACATGACCTATTGGGTACAATGTTCAGTATTTGGGTGACAGGTTCAATAGAAGCCCAACTTCAACAGCACACAGTACAACAAGTAACGAACTTGCACATGTATTCCCTGGATCTAAAATTTTCTTTAAAATTTAAATTTAAAAACTAAAGTGATTTTTACAATTTTTAAAAAAGAACACAGAGTCTCGAGCTGTAATTTACACTGGAGTGCAGTGATTCTACAATTTTTTAAAGAAAATAATTCTTTTATGCTTGCCTTATTTTTGCCTGTTGCAGTGATGATCATATTTCTTACATGAAAAATTCTGTCATATTATTTAAAAATAAATAATGCTAAAGATACAAAACAAAACTATGTGACTGGGGAATCCTGTCCTTTCAGAGCAGCACACCATGCAGAGTGGAAAGCAGGGTTTGCCCATGAGCAACTCATGCAGCTCTGAGTCGTGACTCGTCTTTGTCAGAGATTCTCCAATATGCTTTGGGGCTGAGAAACACCCATGAAACTGCAGTTTTCTCAGGATGTATATACCCCCTCTTCATCAACACAGGAGACGAGCCACACACACAGACCTATTACTCCTCTCTCCTCTCCCTGAACCCTATTCAAGACAGAACTTCTTGGGCAGGGCTGAGTAGGGTATGATGCTGTAGATGCAGTCAGTGATAATAATTATGGTAGCTACCATTTATCTCATGCTTACTCTGCCCAGCTGCTAGGCACAGGCTTTATACAAATACATATGATCTCATTTAATCCTTGCCACCACCCATTCAGTTTCACATCATTATTATTTTCAGTTCACAGATGAGGAAACTGAGACTCAAGCTACACGACTTGCCCAAAGGCACACAGCTCATAAGCGACACAGTGAGGATAGACTATACCATGAATTAGAAAAAGCATACCATAAATCAAAAAAAGGCTGACTTTCTTCCAAACTCCATGCCCTAAGAGCTACTTCCATCTCAGCGGACCTGAGACATCACCTGTGCTCCCAAGGGCTGGGTCCACATGGCCATAGTGATCTGTAGCCAGATTCACAGTAGAATCAAATTGGTCCCAAATCCAGAATATTAATGAAGGCCAGCAGTTGATTTTTCCAGGCTTTATCATAATGCTCCAGATATTCCATATCTGGAGGTAAATGCATTTGAAACATCTGGCTCCCTTCTTACCTAAAAATTTGATTTGCAAAGGGCATATGAAGACCATCAACCTAGATGTGAGGGAGCAATCCAAATCCTGCCTGAAAGACTCTGAAGAGCTCTGAAGTCCTTTTGGGTGCAATTATCCTGAGCACCAGCTGCAGTCTCTATCACATACTTGGCATCCTCATGCAGGTGTGTCAAGCAGATGACAGGAGAAACAGGAGTCCTTCTTTCCTATTTTAATGTAAACATTTACCTGCTTCCTGACTTCTTATGGACTGCGCCTAATTTCTTCTTAAGGTTTGAGTGCTCACCTAGCAGTAACAGAGATGAGTTGGTTGCTATAATCATAACAAAAGAAGCAGTTTCTGGAGGGAACTGGACTTTTCTTTCACATGCCCACCAGCTGACTTCAACCCTCCTCAAAGTCTTGGAATGAACAACTAAAAATTTAAAAGGCAGTGGTTCCTGGAAAGGTTAGAACCAGGAACGGTATTCAGATTCCACCTGGTCCATTTCATAAATGCCTATGTAGAACTTAACATTCAACACATTGCACTGGCTCTGGGTGGATGCTAACACATATTGGGTACAGTCTTTATCTTTGAGGAGCTTATCACCCTATTGGAAAGAATTTTTAAAAATTAATAATATGATGTAAACATTGGTAATACCAAATAACCCGAATTCTACAAGACACATGCAAGAGTAAGGAAAGTGTGTGAAGATTTCCAAGAGTTCTAAGGTAGGAGGGATTTTATGAAAGAGCAGGGCCAGAGCAGGATCAAAGATAAGGGGAATTGCTGGGGCAGAGGAGAGGAACAGAAAGAGTGCTGGGGAAAGCAGTCTTCAGCCAAACTCATCTCCTTGTGCCAGCCAAACTATTTCCTTTGTCTTTTGGTTTATTCCACGCCTCTCCTCAATGCCCCCTCCCTTCTCCCAACCTGCCTCCCTTTCTCTTTCTCTTACTATCCTTTTATCATTTGAGTTACTGAAATTTTTTCCATCCTGTCTTACTTCAGCTCAAGCCCAAACTTGTTTGAGCCTTTCCCAATAATTCCAGAGTAGGCTAAATTTTCCACTCACTGTTTTCTTACAATAAGTACCACACCTTGGGAAAATTAATTATATGCTGCCTTCTCTTGTCTGTTAATGATTTTGCTCTATGTCCCTAATGATACTTTAAGTTTCTTATGGGCAGGGTTGTGTATAGCATTTCTTGTGTACCTAGCACATTGCCAGACGTGTAACAGAGGATCAGAGAATGTTGTTTGAATGCCTCACCTTCAGGGTCATTGGTTGACTGGCCTCATTTGAAGTTCTGCAGAGGCAGAAGTTCAGATAGTTAATGACCTGGGGAGTGCCTATGTGCTCTTCCAAAATTTCTCCTGTTTTCGAAGAAGTAAAAAAAAAAAAAAAAAAAAAAAAAGTAAAACAACTGCCTTTTACTTTTCATTAAAACTTCCTGTCCTTGGAAATACTACTTTCCCTCTCATCTCTATACTTAATGTCTTTGGATCCCCTTGCCCATTCTTTAGGTCATTAGGACACTTTAAAACTTCTGCATTGCAGCTGGACACAGTGGCTCACACCCGTAATCCTAGCACTTTGGGAGACCAAGGTGGGAGGGATTACCTGAGGTCAAGAGTTGGAGACCAGCCTGACCAACATGGTGAAACATCATCTTCACTAAATATACAAAAATTAGCAGGGTGTGGTGGTGGGCGCCTGTAATCCCAGCTACTTGGGAGACTGAGCCAGGAGAATTGCTTGAACCCAGGAGGCAGTGATTGCAGTGAGCCAAGATGGCACCATTGCACTCCAGCCTGGGTGACAGAGCAAAAAACAAAAACAAAAACAAACAAACAAAAAATCTCTGTCTCAAAAACAGCAAAAACAAACAAACAAACAAACAAAAAAAAAAAACAACAGCAAAAACAAACTTCTGCATTGCTTCAGTGACTGTAGCAGTTTCAGACAATTGAAAACGTGTGTTGGCCTCAAATTCCATATTGGTTAAGATCCTGAGCATAATTATGGCTCTGTCCTTAGATTCTATAGGATGGGAAGGCTACTTCAAGCAAGAGAAACCACATTGACTTAGAATAAGCAAAAAATAAATAAGTAAAGCAAATAAATACACAAAGCAGAAGAAATTACAAGGATGTGAGGGGAGGCCTAGTGAGGTGGCTCAAGCCTGTGATTCCAGTGCTTTGGTAAGCCAAGGCAGGAGGCTTGCTGGAGGCCGAGTGTTCAAGACCAGCCTGAGCAACATACTGAAACCCAAGCTTTACCAAAAATAATAATAATAATTAGGAATGGTGGTGTACCTGTGGTCGTAACTACCGGGGAGGCTGAGCTGGGAGGCAGTAGAGCCTAGGAAGTCAAAGCTGCAATGACCTTTAATTGTGCCACTTCACTCTGTCCTAGGTGACAGAGTGAGGCCCTATCTCTGAAAAAGAAAAAAAATAAAAATACAGGGGTATCCCATAGAACTTAGGAACAAGAATGTAACCAAAACCAAGTAGACATTTCAATGAGTCATCTACCATATCTCACTCTGTCTCCACCCCCTTTATTCCTCTTCTTCTTCCTTCTCTTCTGCCTGCTTCCCTCACTGAACCCCTCTACGTTGGCCCAAATGATCACTGTATGACTTCTGGCTCAAGCTCTGAAGATTAGACGACCAGAAAACAATTGTCCCAGAGTGGGCAGAGCCTGGTCTTGGATGGGTAGAGTGCTTTCTGTGTGCCCACTTCTAGTGGCTCTGGGGTTAGACTTGGAGATGCTGATTTCCTCACAGAGACCCTTCAAAGCAGAACTAACATCTCCATTCTGCCCCATTCCATTCCATTTCATCACTGCATCATCAAACATTCTTGACCAAATATTCCTCTGCAGTACAGACTGTAATAAGAATATGAATCTCGATTCACATTCTTGTGAGTTTCCTACATTGTAATAAGAATGTGAATCTCCTGTGAACATGGTTGTCAAGAAAATGAAGGCAAATGTATATGAATTCATAGGAATTTACCGTTGAGAGCAACGAAGGTAAAACTCCACTCTATTCTGTTGACTTTTAAGTACTGTTTTTAGTATGGAGAGAAGCAGACAGCCTGAAATGCGTTCAGAGAGTAACCAGAATGGAAGAGAACTTGAAACCATGCTACACAAGGTTCTGTTAGCAGAGCAGGAAGGATCTAGCCTGGAGAAGGGAAGCTGTCTGTGGTGCTGGGTCTTGGTCTTCAGACTTCTATCATGTGGACGCTATAGTCAGGGAACCCAAGGATGCCAGTGAAGACTCGGCACCATACCAACTTCCAAGTTTGCTTAACATAAGCAAACTTTTTAGGACTGGCCAACTCATGTAGAGAATGGCCAATCATTTGCCAAAACTCTGAGTGCATGGAAGTCAGGGGTGGGAGCTAAGAGGGGGAAGGATTTAGAATAGACTGTGCTAGATGATTTCTAACTCTTGTGATTATGAAATTCAAATAGGAAGGAAATCATCATTCCCATTTTATAGCTGAGGAAATCAAAGCCCAGAGTAATTAGGTGACTGTTCCAAGGCATGCAGATGGTCAAGTTGGTGACCTGAAGAGCGGCTAATGATGCCAAGTGGGGTGCTCTGTACACCCCACCTTCTGACTGCTATTGTTAATCTTCCCTATGACAAGTGCCTCCTCACTCAATTCCAGAATAGTCTCTTATTCCCTAAATCATTCAGCAGAAGAGAGTCAGTGCTTTCACTGGGAGTCAGAGACCTGGATTCCCATTCCATAGACAACCCTTCTCACACCCCATCCTATCCTTGAAGGACACAATCAAAGAAAATCAGTCTCACCCACAACCTGCAGCTGAGAAAATCTCCATCATTAACTTACATCACTGGCTCACTGCACCAGATTGTACAGGAGGGATTCAGTGTGAACTTCCCATCAAGTTGACAGAGAGGCAGAGGTGAAAGAGAAAGATGTGACAAAGACCTTAAAAAAATGCCATGCTCATGGATAAGAAAAATCAATAATGTGAAAATGACCATACTACCCAAAGTAATTTATAGATTCAATGCAATCCCCATCAAGCTACCATTGACTTTCTTCACAGAATTAGAAAGAAACAAAACAAAACAAAACTACTTTAAATTTCATATGGAACCATAAAAGAGCCCATGTAGCCAAGACAATCCTAAGCAAAAAGAACAAAGCTGGAGCCATAACACTACCTAACTTCAACTATTCTACAAGGCTACAGTAATGAAAACAGCATGATACTGGTATCAAAACAGATATATCTATCAACGGAACAGAACAGAGGCTGCAGAAATAATGCCACACATCTGCAACCTTCTACAGACCTGACTGGTCTTTGCAACCATCAGACCAGGAGATTCTCTGTGGTGCCTGGCTCGGCAGGTCCCACCCCCACCGAGCTCAACAAGCTAAAATCCACTGGCTTGAATTCTTACTGCTAGCACAGCAGTCTGTGGTCAACCTGAGATGCAAGCTTGGTGTGGGGAGGGGCATCCACCACTGCTGAGGCTTGAGTAGGCGGTTCCACTCTCACAGTGTAAACAAAACCACCAGGAAGTTCAAACTGGGTGAGGCCTACCACAGCTCCCTGAGTCAGAGCACCTGTGGGAAGGGGTGGCTGTGGTGCAGCTTCAGCAGACTTAAATGTCCCTGCCTGACATCTCTGAAGAGAGGAGCAGTTCTCCCAGTACAGTATTTAAGCTCTGATAAAGGACAGACTGATTCTTCAAGTGGGTCCCTGACCCCCCAAGTATCCAGACTGGGAGACACCTCCCAGTAGGGGCTGACAGACATCTCATATAGGTGAGCTCTGGCTGGCATCTGGTGGATATCCCTCTGGGATGGAGCTTCCAGAGGTAAGGACAGGCAGCAATCTTTGCTCTGTAGTCTCTGCTGTTGATACCCAGGCAAACAGGGTCTGGAGTGGACCTCCAGCAAACTCCAGAAGACCTGCAGCAGAAGGGCCTGACTGTTCAAAGGTAAATTAACAAAAAGAAAGGAATAGTATCAACATCACCAACATCAAAGACCAGAGGTAGATAAATCCACAAAGATGGGGAGAAACCAGCACAAAAAGACTGAAAATTCCAAAAATCAGAACACCTTTTCTCCTCCAAGGGATCACAATGCCTCACTATCAAGGTAACAAAACTGGACAGAGATTGAGTTTGATGAATTGACAGAAATAGGCTACAGAAGGTGGGAAATAACAAGCTCTTACGAGCTAAAGGGGCATGTTCTAACTGAATGCAAGGAAGCTAAGAACCTTCAGAAAAGGTTAGGCTAATTGCTAACTAGAATAACTAGCCTAGAGAAGAACATAAATGACCTGATGGAGCTGAAAAACACAGCACAAGAACTTTGTGAAGCATATATAAGTATCAATAGCTGAATTGATCAAACAGAAGAAAGGATATCAGAGATTGAAGATCAACTCAATGAAATAAAGCAAGAAAGAAGATTAGAGAAAAAAAAGGTGAAAAGAAACAAACAAAACCTCCAAGAAATATGGGACTATGTGGAACGACCAAACCCACGTTTGACTGGTGCACCTGAAAGTGACAGGGAGAATGAAACCAGATTTGTAAACACTCTTAAGGATATCATCCAGGAGAACTTCCCCAACCTAGCAAGACAGGCTGCCATTCAAATTCAGGAAATACAGAGAACACCACAAAGATATTCTTCGAGAAGAGCAATCCCAAGACATATAATTGTCAGATTCACCAAAGTTGAAATGAATTAAAAAATGTTAAGGGCAGCCAGAGAGAAAGGTCAGGTTACGCACAAAGGGAAGCCCATCAGACTAATAGCAGATCTCTTGGAAGAAACCCCACAAGGCCGGGAGCGGTGGCTCAAGCCTGTAATCCCAGCACTTTGGGAGGCCAAGGCGGGTGGATCACAAGGTCAAGAGATCGAGACCATCCCGGTCAACATAGTGAAACCCCGTCTCTACTAAAAATACAAAAAATTAGCTGGGCATGGTGGCGCGTGCCTGTAATCCCAGCTACTCAGGAGGCTGAGGCAGGAGAATTGCCTGAACCCAGGAGGCGGAGATTGCGGTGAGCCGAGATTGCGCCATTGCACTCCAGCCTGGGTAACAAGAGTGAAACCCAGTCTCAAAAAAAAAAAAAAAGAAAAAAAAAAAGAAACCCCACAAGCCAGAATAGAGTGGGGGCCAATATTCAACATTCTTAAAGAAAAGAATTTTCAACCTAGAACTTCATATCCAGCCAAACTAAGCTTCATAAATGAAGGAGAAATAAAATCCTTTACAGACAAGCAAATGCTAAGAGATTTTGTCACCACCAAGCCTGCCTTACAAGAGCTTTTGAATGAAGCAGTAGACATGGAAAGGAACCACTGTACCAGCCTCTGCAAAAACATACTAAGTTGTAAAGACCGTTGACGCTATGAAGAAACTGCATCAACTAACGAGCAAAATAACCAGCTAGCATCATAATGACAAGATCAGATTTACATATAAAAATATTAACCTTGAATGTAAATGAGCTAAATGCCCCAATTAAAAGACACAAACTGGCAAATTGGCTAGGGTCAAGATTCATAGGAGCACTGTATTCAGGAAACCCATCTCCCTTGCAAAGACATACATAGGCTCAAAATACAGAGATGGAGGAATATTTACCAAGCAAATGGAAAGAAAAAAAAAAAAAGCAGGAGTTACAATCCTAGTCTCTGATAAAACAGACTTTAAGCCAACAAAGATCAAAAGACACAAAGACGTAATTCATCACATAAAGAGAACCAATGACAAAAAAACACATGATTATCTCAACAGATGCAGAAAAGACCTTTGACGAAATTCAGCGTCCCTTCATGCTAAAAGCTCTCAGTAAACTAGGTATTGATGGAACATATCTCAAGATAATAAGAGCTATTTATGACAAACCCACAGCCAATTGTCCAACTGAATGGACAAAAACTGGAGGCATTCCTTTTGAAAATCAGCACAAGACAAGGATGCTCTCTCTCTCTCTCACCACTCCTATTCAACATAGTATTGGAAGTTCTGGCCAGGGAAATCAGGCAAGAGAAAGAAATAAGGATATTCGAAATAGGAAAAGAGGAAATCAAATTGTCTCTGTTGGCAGATGACATGATTGTATATTTAGAAAACCCCATCATCTCAGCCCAAAATCTTCTTAAGCCGATAAGCAACTTTAGCAAAATCTCAGGATACAAAATCAATGTGCAAAAATCACAAGCATTGCTATACACCAATAATAGACAAACAGAGAGCCAAATCATGAGTGAACCCCCATTTACAATTTCTACAAAGAGAGTAAAATACCTAGGAATACAACTTACAAGGGATATAAAGAATCTCTTCAAGGAGAACTACAAACCACTGCTTGAGGAAACAAGAGACGACTCAAACAAATGAAAACATATGCCATGCTCATGGATAGGAAGAATCAATATCGTGAAAATGGCCATATTGCCCAAATTAATATAAAGATTCAATGCTATCCCCATCAAGTTACCATTGCCTTTCTTTAGAGAACTGGAAAAAACTACTTTAAATTTCATATGGAACCAAAAAAGAGCCTGCATAGCCAAGACAATCCTAAGCAAAAATAACAAAGCTAGAGGCATCATACCTGACTTCAAACTATGCTACAAGACTACAGGAACAAAACCAGCATGGTACTGGTACCAAAACAGATATATAGAACAATGAAACAGAACAGAGGCCTCAGAAATAACACCACACATCTACAACCATGTGATTGTTGACAAACCTGAAAAAAAAAAGCAATGGGGAAAGGATTCCCTATTTAATAAATGGTGTTCAAAAAACTGGCTAGCCATATGCAGGAAGCTGAAACTGGATCCCTTCCTTATGCTTTATACAAAAATTAACTCAAGATGGGTAAAAGACTTAGACGTAAGACCTAAAACCATAAAAACCTTAGAAGAAAACCTAGGCAATACCATTCAGGACAAAGGCATGGGCAAAGACACCAAAAGCAATGGCAACAAAAGCCAAATAGACAAATGGGACCTAATTAAACTAAAGAGCTTCTGCACAGCAAAAGAAAATATCATCAGAGTAAACAGGCAACCTACAAAATGGGAGAAAATTTTTCAATCTATCCATCTGACTAAGGGCTAATATCCATAATCTACAAAGAACTTAAACAAATGTACAAGAAAAAAGACAAACAGCCCCATCAAAAGTGGGCAAAGGATATGAACAGACACTTTTCAAAACAAGACATTTATGCAGCCAACAGACATATGAAAAAATGTTCATTAACACTAGTCATTAGAGAAACATAAATCAAAACCACAATGAGATACCATCTCACTCCAGTTAGAATGGCATTCCTTACAAAGGCAGGAAACAGCAGATGCTAGAGAGGATGTGGAGAAATAGGAACTCTTACACTGTTGGTGGGAGTGTAAATTAGTTCACCCATTGTGGAAGACAGTGGAAAATTCCTCAAGGATCTAAAACTAGAAATTCCATTTGACCCAGCAATCCCATTACTGGGTATATACCCAAAGGATTATAAATCACTCTGCTAAAAAGACATATGCACAGGTATGTTTATTGCAGTACTATTCACAATAGCAACGACTTGGAACCAACCCAAATGCCCATTGATGATAGACAGAATAAAGAAAATGTGGCACATATACACCATGAAATACCATGCAGCCATAAAAATGGATGAGTTCATGTCCTTTGCAGGGTTATGGAAAAAGCTGGAAACCATCATTTTCAGCAAACACAAGAACAGAAAACCAAACACTGCATGTTCTCACTCATAAGTGGGAGTTGAACAATGAGAACACATGGACACAGGGAGGGGAATATCACACACAGGGGCCTGTTGGGGGCTGGGGGGCAGGGGGAGGGATAGCTTTAGGAGAAATACATAATGTAGATGATGGGTCGATGAGTGCAGCAAACTATCATGGCACATGCATACCTATGTAACAAACCTGCACATTCTGCATATGTACCCCAGAACTTAAAGTATAATAAAATAAATAAATAAAAATAATAGCTTTATTGAGCTATAATTCATATACCATAAAATTCACTTCCCTAAAGTGTACAATTCAGTGGACTTTAGTATATTCACAGAGTCTACAGGCATCACCACTATCTAATGTTGATCACCTCAAAAAGAAACCCTGCACCCATTAGCAGTCTCTCTCCATTGCCCATTCCACTGAGCCCTGGGCAACCACCAGTCTACTCTCTATCTCTATAAACTTGCCTATTCTAGACATTTTTGATAAGTGGAGCCATACAGTATATGTCCTTTTGTGAGAAACTTTTTTCACTTAGAGTATTTTCAGATTCATTTATATTGTAGTATGTGTTAGTGCTACATTCTTTTTTAGGGTTAAATAATATTCCATTTATACCTATTCTACATTCATGAGTTGATGGACATATGAGTTGTTTCCACTTTTTGGCTATAATAAATAATACTGCTGTGAACTTTTATGTGCAAATGTTTGTAAGGACATATGTTTTCATTTATCTGTATATACCTGAGAGTGCGACTGCCAGGTTTTTTTTGTTTTTTTGAGACAGAGTCTCACTCTGTCACTAGGTTCCAGGCTGTAGTGCAGTGGCACGATCTCGGCTCACTGCAACCTCTGCCTCCTGGGTTCAAGCAATTCTCTTGCCTCAGCTTCCCAAGTAGCTGGGACTACAGGCGTGTGCCACCACGCTCAGCTAATTTTTTTGTATTTTTAATAGAGACGGGGTTTCAGCATGTTGGCCGGGATGGTCTCAATCTCGTGACCTCATGATCCGCCCACCTCCGCCTCCCAAAGTGCTGGGATTACAGGCGTGAGCCACCGCGCCTGGCCATGACTGCCAGGTCTTATGGTAACTCTATGTTTAATCTTTTGAGAAACTGCCAAGCTGTTTTCCTAACTGGCTACATTATTTTATGATACTTTTGGAAATGTATGGGGGTTCCAATATCTCCACATCCTTGCCAATACTTGTTATGGTCTACTTTTTGTTGTTATTACAGCCATTTTCGGTATGAAGTGGTATCTCTTTGGGCTTTTGATTTACATTTTTCTGTAATTGTTGAGTGTCTGCATTGTTGAGTGTCTTTTCATGTGCTATTGGCCATTTGTAGAACTTCTTTAGAGAAATATCTAATCAAATCCTGTGCCAATATTTTAATTGGGTGACTTGTCTCTTTATTCTCCCTGTACTTCTGAAATCAAAGTCGGATGATGTAACTCTATCAAGGAATGGGTTCCCTGTAACAACACTCTTCTCAAACACGTTTGAATCATGAGGAGGATGATTACCAGACAAACTGTGGCCTTGGCTAGAGATGGAGAAATGAATTGTAGGTGACTTTCTCAGTGACTTTTCAGCCACAGACACTATGAAAGAAGATTTATTTGCCTAAGAGAAAAAATTGATATTTATGGAGAGGAAGTAGAGTAAGTCCAAAGGAAATGAAACCAAGAAGAGTGGGCTCTTGAGCGATGTAGGTCAGGATCCCCGCCAGGGCCTCTGATGTGAACTCAGTGTTGTAGGCTAGCTCCTTACCTTCCAAATTCCTGCCTGCGGGATGGAGCCTTGAAAAGGAGTCAGTCCTTTGTCCTAGGTCCTCTCCTTGCTGAGGGAGCCACATCATGTACTCCTCGTGGGTCTCAGCTTCCTTATCAGTAAGATAACTTCCAGTGCCAAGGCTCTCTCAGTAGTGGCAAGAATATCTTATCTCTCCAAGCTCCTACCGCAGAACGGCAGAGCTGCCTGAAAGCTCCATCTTTAGGACTTTTGAAGAAAGCTGGGGAAAGCTATCTTCCTGGCGCAGCTCATCCGCGGCTAACCCTAGAAGACTCATAGACCCTGCCGGTCAAGTTCTGGACTAGGGAGCTTTGAATGTACATGTGCTGTACCAGGAAACTGGGAAAGCCTGGTGTCTGCTCCAAGGCAAATTTCCACACTAAATGGGTGGCATGTTTTAATGTTTCCAGTGTGCAAGCACATTCTGCTTCCTATTACATACTGATCAACACTGAGCAATGAGAGCCAAAATGGAAAGAAAGAAAAAAGTTGGGTGAACCAAAGAATAACTTGACCTCAGTAAACTGTCTTGAGATAAAAAGAGTCATCGCCCCAGCCAGTGTCCTAGGTAAAAGTAGAGGGAAAAAAAAAAAATCCATGGCATGTGTGTTCTGATCAGGTCTGTATATTCCTCCCAACCCCACTCCTGGTGGGCATTAGCTAGGTATGTGTGTTTGAAGTGGGTTTACTGTGGGAAATACTTCCTTGTGGTTTTGCCTGCAGTTAACATATCAGAGAAGGCCACAGAATTCAAGGCTCAGGCACATGCATTCCAGGTAGCCAGGTTGAAGAAGGACAGCTTTGGAGCTGAGAGGTGGAAGAAAGATTGCCTAGAGCCACGAGTAAACAGGTGCACCCATCAAGGCCATGAAAGGTTGTGCTTGCAGCTGCTCTGATAGGGAGCTGGGAAGGCAACCACTCAGCTCATGGGTCATGTCAAAGTCCACAAGGAATAGGAGGTCAGATTCTCAGGTGCATGTGCCCTTTTGCACTGAGAATAATAGATTTGGAAACAAATAGAAGGTGGTAATCATCAATGGTATATCAGGAATGGTAAATCTAATCAATTCCTCCCTTTAAAGTTAAAGGCTTTTTTGCCCCAGGATAAACCATTTAGGGAATTTTGTATTTGGACCACTCCCAGAGAGGACTGGTAAAGCTTTTCTCTTTGGAGGTCATGGGAGTGTGGGTGGCAGCAGGTTGGGGCAGGTTCTTACTGACCAAGGAGTGACACAGTGGGTGGTGTAGGAGCTCCCAGTTTCAGACTAGCTGTTTGACCTTCTTCTCTATTTCCTAATCTTTAAAACATGGAGGTGAAATTTAACGATTTCAAAGTTCACTTTCAGTAGTACAATTCTGATTATGAAATCTACTTTCCTCTCACAGCTGAGTACAGAGAAAGGGAACATGTAAATGACCATGAGAAGAATTAAAGTTAAATCAAAGGAAGAAATTTTCCAAGTTTTGGGATCATGAATGAAAAAGGCTACAACTAAATTGAAACCTAGTGTTAGACACATAGTAACCCTCAATAAAGACTTGATGGATTTGAATTTGCCTGGGACTTTACTCTTCTGTGATGAGTCATCAGGACTTACTGGGCCTAAGATAGGTTGTCAGAACAGTTACCTGGCTGACTGGTGGGTCCTTTGTATGTACCGACCTATATAATGCCTGGAGTGTTCATAATATTTTGGATACCTCCACCAAGAAAGGATCATTTGTCAGTCTTCTGATTGCTTGATAAGAGGATCCTGATACATGGAGTTTTCTTGTATGTGAATCAATGTTTATTAATAGCAGGTCTATGTTAGGAAAACAGCTTGAGTATGGTTTTGGTCCAGATTAAAAGCCATTCTGGACCATAAAAATTAATTGCAACTGTATGACTTAAAAAAAAAAAAAAAAAAAAAAAAAAAAAAAAAAAAAAAAAAAGCTCTAATTGAAAGTATGGGTCTGGGCCTTTTTTCTACCTTAGAGGGAATAAATCTTCCATCACTCAAGTGGGCAGTGTCAATAATGTATGTTGGAAGAGCACTGGGCTGAACATCAGACCATCTGGATTCTGGTTAGCTTTCCCACTAGTTTATGAACTTGTGAGATGATCTAGGAAAAACCACAGGACCCCTCATGGCCTTAGTTACTGCCTATGTAAATAAGTTTGCAAAAGACGGTTACTAATGTCTTACAAACTCTGACATGGTATGAATCCATGAAAGCAGTTGTTAGAACACTGCTGTCTATTCTTTAACAATATGCGTAAAGAAAAGAGCAGTGCAATGCTATAGGCATGAGGAGGAAAAATAGTCCATCGACTCATCCATCCATTTAAGAAATATTATTGAATGTCTAGCACATACCAAGCTTTGTTCTAAGCACTAGGAATACAGTGAAAAGCAGCAATAACAACACCACTAGGATCTTTATAACAAAGCCTAGAAAGATGCTAGTGGTGAGAGACAGACGGTGAACACATCAAGCAATAGATACCTGATGTGTCAACTAAAAATGGGTTACCACACGTGACTACACAGGCTACACACTGCACATGCCCAGGTGGTGCCTTCACATAGACTATGGTGGCCTAGGTGGCGGTGAGCGCTATCAAGACAAGTAAGCAGGTTGGGAGATAAAAAGGACAGGGCATGTGCTGGAAAACTACAACAAAAAAAGAGTGGTGTGGGGGCCATCACACATACTCAGGAAGTCCATTTGTCACTTGGCCTCAGCTCTCAGCGTGGAGGGCAGTTTTAGATGAGGTGCTACACCAGCTTCTACCTTTGGTTTTACTGCATAGAATTTTGCTTTTCACGCTGTAAAATGATACTTTCACTTATGCAACACATAATTCATGGGTGAAGATGGTGAGGCAGCTTAAAATGAGGGAAGGCTCAGTAACAATAAATTAATCAGTATACGAATATTAGACCCTGAAGGAGAGAGGAGTAGAATAGGGCCCTTTCCCTAGTTAGGAAGACAAAGCATGTACATCATTATGTTCAGTAAAAGTGAAAAAAAATAAATGCTAAATGACGAGGGCTGCAAGAACATGGTGGGGAATTGAGGGGAAGAAAATCACTGTGGTCTGAGATGATTATAAGAGTATTCAGAAGGCCGGGCGCGGTGGCTCAAGCCTGTAATCCCAGCACTTTGGGAGGCCGAGGCGGGTGGATCACGAGGTCAAGAGATCGAGACCATCCTGGTCAACATGGTGAAACCCCGTCTCTACTAAAAATACAAAAAAATTAGCTGGGCATGGTGGCGTGTGCCTGTAATCCCAGCTACTCAGGAGGCTGAGGCAGGAGAATTGCCTGAACCCAGGAGGCGGAGGTTGCGGTGAGCCGAGATAGTGCCATTGCACTCCAGCCTGGGCAACAAGAGCGAAACTCCGTCTCAAAAAAAAAAAAAAAAAAAAAAAAAAAAAAAAAGAGTATTCAGAAAACCTGGGGCTGAAGGATCTGCAGGATTTTGCCAAACAGAGTCAAGAAGATGAAAAGATGGGAATAAGACACACAGATGAGAATGCTCATGGCAAGTTCAAGGGGCTGGAAGAGGAATAGAAAGTCACATAGCGTGAGAGGACTAGGGAGGTAGATTGGGGATCAAATCCCAATTTTAGAAGCTTAGGTGTTTCTATTAAGCCTGGGAAAATTCCAGCCACCATAGTTAGAGGTTCATCTTGGGCAAAGGTGAGACACCACGCTCTGCTCCCTCATTGTCAACCCCAGTAAGCTCTTCCTTTCAAGGGTTTTGCTGTCAGCATCTCTCACAATAACAATAGCAACAACAGTGCTTCATAATGGTATCACCAAGTGCTATATTTGAATCTTCATAAAGGAAGGGGTCATATGCTACTCCATTCAACTCTTTGAACTTGGCACAGTGCTTGTCACCTAAGAGACACTCCATAAATTTCTTAATTAATTAAAAAACAGAGATTCATGCATCTTCTCACTTGAACATCATAATAATCCTCTTGGACAGTAAAACCAAATACTCATATCCTAATTTTACAAATAAAAGAAAACTGAAATAGGTGTATGATGTGCCCAAGTTTTCTTAAGTACTGTTCTACAAACTTTATATTAAAATTGCACGGAGCTAGAAACCAGAAGACTAGGAACCAGTGAAGTAAGAACTTGGCTTTGGCACTTATCTGGACCTTGAGGGGTTTCTTGCCTATTAAGTAGGCATGGAACTAAATTCCATTGGTTCCAAGATACACACACACACACACACACACACACACACACAAATATTTATATCATCACGTTTTCATGTCACTGAAGTCAGTATGTGTCTTACAATCAATGTTGTGCACATTTTAATTTACAGCATTTCTCTTAGAGTCTGAAATGTGGTAACCTCTGCCCTGCCTGCCTGCCTGCTAGAATAAAAATGTGATAGTGCTTCATAAACTGGGAAGTGCTGTATAAATACGCAAGAACTAGTAAAATAGAAGTTGCCACTGGCCTTCCTCAAAACCTGGTCGCACAATTCTGACTGCCCTAGAGCAGCCAGCCCCCAAGTAAGTTCTGCTTTGAGCCCCTGAGCAGTCTTGCTAAAGAGAGGATTAATGGCATTAACCTGACAAGCAAATGCTGGCATTTCTGAGACACCTGGTACAAATCTTTGCTATTGATTAAAGGAATTAGTGGTCTGAGAATCTATGAATAGACAAAAAGAAAGGAAACGCAATCCTTTTCCACAAGCCCAGGCACAGATCAGACCATTCACTGATTTCTTTTTTCCTTGTTTGTACATACCTGTGGTTCCATGGGGCTGAATTCCCTGTAGGCACTCCTTCGACACAGGGACCCTGCTCTCGTAAGTGAATCCCTCCCCAGCAGAATTTCTCTCCCAAGCACTCAATGTCCTTCTTTGACCACAGCAGCCAGGACCAGAGAGATAATGTAGGAGGTACTGATAAGATGGCTGGTAGTCTCTGCCCTGAGTCTGTTGGGGCATATTGCAATCCGTGTACACAACTGGCAAAACACCCTGTCACAGTGAGTAAGCTTTGAGGACCTTCTCTGAAGAGTATAATCACCTGTGGACCGAATGCTCAGTATTTGTTGATGCCAAAAATAATGCTGATGACAACATGACTTTTGCTTAGTGGAGCTCAAGAAAATTATAATGCTCACACTTGTCTTATGAGACTAAGAGGGGAAGTAGTCTGTTATGTCTCATTAGCATAAGGCCAAAAGAGTGGCTTAGCTTCACCAAACTGCCTAAATTGTCTGCATCTGGTCTTCACTGCACACACTTGTAAAAAACCGACAAACAAAAATGTCAGTATTTGAGGAAGAGAAGGGGGAGGATAAAATGAATAACAGGGCTAAGACTGGGGTAAGGCGAAATTTAAGGAGGAACATACTTTCACTGTAGAACACAAAAGTTGCTTTCTAATACTCCTGGTTTGTCACCGATTCCTACTAGGTGTTGGACAAAGCGTTGAATAATCTTGAGCTCTAACACCTCTAAGCACATAAAATAAAGTGGTTAATCAGTTTCACACTGAATTATAAAAGGTTTTGCAGCACTTAATTATAAATGTTTCATACATTCCTTGTTATGTGCTCCTCACTACAAGTGAGAGTTTATTATTACAATTATTATGATATGCTATAAACAATCTAAAGCTAACAGTGTAACTTGATCAAGAAGCTAGAGACTGGTAAGCAACAGGATGCCACTACGTAGAATTAAGTTGCCATAGAAATTTAGTTTTTGTTTTTATTCTTATTACCCATATGAATGCACTAAGTTTTAAAACAAAGATGACACCCTTGTCATGTTACCCGGGTCTTACAATGATAGCAATGGCTGTGCAGAATGCTAGCCAGGAGTTACATGTCTCCGTTCCATGGACTATTGGTTTAAGAAGGCATAATTCGATTAAGTCAAGGTGGACCTTCACTTTTCAGGAACATTTAAGTGAAAAATAGAGTGTCCCCACATGAGAAGCAGAAGAAAACAAAGAAGAAGGTTTGCCATCATATCAAAATCAGATGGAAAACGGGTAGGAGTTGACTTAAAAGGGTTACATTTGATGGTAGAGTAGATTACCAGCTTCTGTACATAAGTAAACTGGAAAATAACAACACCCAATGTGATCCTCTGCAATGAAGAGTAGATGAGTTCAGAGAACACTTTGGAAATGGTGGGATAAGGACCTCTGAAAATGTGCTCCTCCATAAAAGACATGAGAACACTTCCAAAATCATGAAAGTCATTTTTTTTTAAACTCTGGAAATTAACCAAAGGCTTGCAACAACCCAAGGAGTGTTTATTCAGGAAAATGGCTGAATCTTGGTATGAACAGTGAAACTGACGGTGTTTAAATCTGCCCTTTTTTCATCCCCTCTCACTAGCATTACGGTAGACTTGAACACAGCTTCCCAGTCGTGGTGGCTGTGAAGACCAGTGGCCTAGCAGCCGCTGCTGAAAAAAGGGAGTATAATGGGCTTGGAGTTGCCTCCAAAGCCCGTACTCAGACAATTGTCCCTATTTGACCTGTCTGGTGGTTTCTCGAAAAGCCCCATTCACAGGTCTTATTTTTACTTTACATGGCTCAGGACTAACAGCCCTATCCCCAGAGTATTTTTTGAAAAAAAGAATCAATGACAATTTTTTAACATTAGAGCTCTTATAAGATGAGGCAAAGAGGTTTACAAAAAAGCTTCAAAGGAAATTCTGCAAAATTAGATCTTTATAGGGGGGATTAAAAAGTTCTGATGAGTCCTAGAACTAAATGCCACACTCATGTACAGAGTTATGCAGATGCCAACTTGAAAAGGCCCTAATTTCTTATTTCTGGCTGACACTGTGCTTCTGTGCAAGCAACTGGTGAAGGCTAAGGCAGAGCAGTGAACTACCAAACCACATAATCCACCCCCCAATACACAATGAAAGCTGAAAGATTCGTTGATTAAAGGCATTTAGGCATTACTTTCTTTAATGACTAGCTGACCACTAAACTAACCAACAGAGACTTCAATAGCCACATACAACAAAAATATAGAATTTACAGAGATAGTGCAAGAGAAACACTAAGCAGAGAAAATAACAAAAAACATAAAGAATAACATAATTCAGAGAGGATGGGGACCTGATTTCCAAAGTTACCACATTCTATTATTTAAAATTTTTAGTTTTCAACAAAAATGATGAGACATGCAAATATATAAGAAAGTATCACCCACATACAGGGAAAAAACATTCAACAGAAATCGTTTCTGAGGGAGCCATGATTGGTGACTACTAGACAAAGATTTTAAATCAGCTACTATAAGTATGTCTAAAGAACTAAAGGAAACCATTCTAAAGAACTAAAGAATGAGAGCAGTGTCTTACCAAATAAAGAATACCAATAAAGAGACAGAAAATATTTTTAAATACACACACACACATACACATACATACAGAGACAACTAAATAGAGATTTTGAAGTTGAAGGGCCAGTGAAATTCAAAAATTAATAAAGAAGCTAAACAGCAAATTTGATTTGGCAGAATGAAGAATTGGTGAACTTGAAGTTAACAGAGCCTCAGAGACCTGAGGGACACCATCAACATACACATAATAAGAGCAGTGAAAGGAGATGAGAGGAAGAAAGGAGTGTAATGGTCAAAATTTTCTCAAATTCAATGAAAAATTAATCTATATACCTGAAATTGGAATTCCCAACAAACTTCAAGTAAGATAAAATCAAAGAGCTCCAAAACTAGACCTATCATAGTCAAACTGTTGAAAGACAAAACAAAGAATCTTGAAAAAGCAAGAAAAAAGTGACTTACCATGTACAATTGACCTTACCATGTAAGATAAACAACTGACTTTTTGTCAGAAGCCACAAGGGTCAGAAGGCAGTGAGATGATACATTCAAAACATTGAAAGTAAGGGACTGTGAACCAAGATTTCAATATTCAGAAAAACAATCCTTCAGAAAGAGAGGAACAATTAAGACAATCCCAAATATACAAAAACAGTGAATTCATTACTGGCAGAAATACTAGAGTCCTTCAGACTGAAAAAAAAAGACATTAGATAGTGACCAAAGTCAAGAAAAAGAAATAAAGAGCACTTGTAAAGGTAACTTCATAAGGTAAGTATAAAACAGTGTGTAAGTGTATTTTTTATTTGTAACTCCTTTTTCTACTATCTGATAAAAACACTACAGAAAATGATACTTACAAATCTGTTGATGAACGCACAGTAAACAGAGATGTCATTATGACAACAGCATAAGGATCAGGTTGTAACTATAAAGGAGATTCATTTTTGTGTACTATTAAAATTAAGATGATGCTCTAGATCAGGGACCCCAAACTTTTTACACAGGGGGCCAGTTCACTGTCCCTCAGACCGTTGGAGGGCCAGACTATGCAAGGCGTGACACCCTTCACAGCCAGTGCTGCTGCCCCACTATCCCAGACAGCGGTATACAGTGTAACAGGCCCAGCACTGCCTCCAGGGCTGTATACAGGGATGGCGGTGATCAGCCTGTGACACTGTGTATACAGCGTCCTGGACATCTGCAGCGGCGGTGGGCCTCTTCTGTGGGAAGCCCACTGCTGCATGTTTCCCCTATTATAAGACACCTCCTAACAATAAGACAGCCCCCATCTTTTGGGGGTAAAATTAATATAAGACAGGGTCTTATAATAGGGGAAACATGGTGTGTAGTAATGTGGGGGGAGACTTTTGGGCAAAGGGAGGTTATAGGGGCCGTTATGTTGTTGTACATCTGGGGGAGTATGGGGGCCATTGTACTGTGTAGTAATGGTTATAGTGCTTTGCCTTTCTTCCTACTTCTGCTGTTACTTCACACTGCTTCCAGTGATGTGGGGCGCTGCAGCCGCAGACCGGATGTGCGTCATATGACGGAGCCGTGACGCGTGCATCCCGCATCACAGGAAGTAGTACTGTACGTGAGTGACGCTGTGCTTTGTGGCACCGCCACATGCAGTGCTCCAGGAGCACAGGATGCGGATGCATCACTGACCACCAATGAAAGAGGTGCCCCTTCCTGAAGTGCAGTGGGGGCCGGATAAATGGCCTCAGGGGGCCGCATGCAGCCTGCAGGCCATAGTTTGGAGACCCCTGTTCTAGATTTTTATAACTGAAGATGTTAATTATAATCCACAGAGCATCCAAGAAAATAACTCAAAAATAAATTCTAAAAGAAACAAAGAAATTAAAATTGCACGTTAGAAAATATCTATTTAACACAAAAGAGGGAGTGATGGAGGAATAAAGGAACAAAAGGACACAGGACATTCAGAATACAAAGAGCAAAATGACAGGTATGAATCTTACCTTAATAGTAGATTTAATGTAAATAAACTAAAACTTAATAACAAGAAAGTGACAAAATGCATGTTTTAAAGAAATTATATAACTATATGGTGCCTACAGGTAAACACTTCAAATTCAAAGACACAAATAGTTTGAGAGTAAAAAGGTAGAAATGATATATCAGGCAATCGGTAACCAAAAGAAAACTGGACTGGCTATGTTCATATGACAAAAATAGAATTTAAGATAAAAGTTGCCCCTAGAGACAATGAAAGATATTTTATAACAATAATGAAGATTAATTAAGCACGAAGAAATAACAATTATAAACATATATACACCGAACAATGGAGCCCAAAATGAAGCAAAATCTGTCAGAAATGAAGGGAGAAATTGACAATGCAATGATAATGGGTAGAGTTCAATACTCCGCTTTCAATAATAGATTGAACAGCTAGGCAGAAGACAATTAAGAAACTATAACACTTCAACAATAGTGTAAACCAATTAATCTATAAAACACCTCACCCAACAGCATAATACACAATCTTCCCAAGTGCATATAGAACATTCTCCAGGATAAAACATTTATTAGTCCATGGAATAAGCTTCAGTAAATTTAAAAGTGTTCAGAAAAATAAGGAAATTTCAGAAAGTCACAAATAAATGGAAATTAAATAATACATTTTAAATAACCAGTTAGTCTTTTCATGGACTCAATTCTGTTCCCAAAATTTTATGTATTGTAGTTCCAACACCCAAAGTAACTGTATTTGGAAAAACTAATTTTTCAGGAGATAATTAAAGTTAATTGCAGTCATAAAGGTGGGACCTTAATCTGATATGACTGGAGTATTTATAAAAGAGGAAGGGACAACAGAACTCTGTCTCTCTCTACACATGAACACAAAGAGGAAGTCATGTCTGCAAGTCAGGAAGACATTCTCTCACCAGAAATCATTAAGAGCACCTTGACCTTGGGCTTCTAGCCTCCAGAACTGTGAAAAATTAAAATTCTGCTGTTCAAGCCACCCAGTATGTGGTATTTTGTTGTGGTAGACCCTGCAAACTAATATAGGGTCAAAGAAAAAGTGCAAAGGAAATAAGTTGACTGAAAACAGCATTAAAACATGACAACATTTACAGAATGTAGCTAAAGCAATAAAGAGCAAATATCTGAAACCAACATGCTAAACTTTTACCTTGAACACCTGGAAAAAGAACAGTGAATGAAATATAAAATGAGCAGAAGGAAGGAATAATAGAAATTTGAGAACAAATGCATGAAATAGAAAATGTAAATAACAGAGTAAGTAAATTAAACTTAAAGTCATTTATTTGAAAAGATTTTAAAACTTTACACACCTTTAGCTAGCCAGAAAGAAAAAAGAAAGAAAGAAAGAAAGAAAGAAAGAAAGAAAGAAAGGAAGGAAGGAAGGAAGGAAGGAAGGAAGGAAGGAAGGAAGGAAGGAAAGAAAGAAAGAAAGAAAGAAAGAAAGAAAGAAAGAAAGAAAGAAAGAAAGAAAGAAAGAAAGAAAGAAAAGGTCAGGCAGGCAGGGAGGGAGGGAGGGAAGGAGGGAGAAAGAGAAAAGAAAGAATGAACAAATGAAAGAAGGAAGAAAGGAAGGAGAGAGGGGGCAAGGTAAAAAGATAACTCAAATACAAAAATCAGTAATGAAAGACGAAGAGTGAACATCACTTCCAAACTAACAGAAGTAAAATACTATACTACTACCAGTAGTATGCCAAAAAAATAAGATAATCATGATAAAATGGACACATTTCTAGAAAAATACAAACTACCAAAACTGACTCAAAAGAAAATAGAAAATCTGAATAGACCTATAACAAGAAAACAGATAGAATTAATAATATTAAATCTTCCCATTAAAAAATCCAGACCTAAGTGGCTTTACTGGTAAATTCTATCAAACATGTAAAGATAAATTAACATCAACCCTTCACACACTCAGAAGAAAAGTAGAGAGAATGAGGAAATGCTTCCTAACTCATGATACACAGCTAATATTGTCCTGATCTAGACAAAGATATCACAGAAGAAAGTAAAAGATCAATTTTCTTTATAAATATAAATTAAAAGAATCCTCACTAAAATGCTAGGAAAATAAACACATAATGTATAAAAAGGATTATGCATCGTAACTAAATTGGATTTATCCCAAGAATGCAAGGTTGATTTAATATATGAAAATCAATCAGTATAATAAAACCTATTAATAGGTTAAAGTACAAAAAATACATGATTACTTGTTGCAAAATTCAACACCCTTTCATGATAAAACACACAACAAGTTAAGACTAAAAGGGAACGTCATATACAAAATTCCAGAGTTACCATTATATTTAATGGTAAAACATGAAATATTTTCCCTAAGATCAGATACCAGTAAAAGATGCCTATTATTACCAATTACATTCAACATTGTACCAGAGGCTCTGGTCAGAGAAGTTAGGCAAGAAGAATAAATAAAACACATTCGTATTGGAAAAAGTAAAATTATCTCTATTTTCAGATCACATGATCTTGAATACTGAAAAAGCCTAAGGAATCAACAAGAAAATATAACCACTGGGTTCATCAAGATTTCAGAATGCAAAATCAATATACAAAAATCAATTGGATTTCTACACATTAGCAATGAACAATCAAAAATAAAATTAAGGAAACAATTCTATTTATAATAGCATCAAAAAGGATAAAATAATTAGAAATGCATTTAACAAAACATAAGCAAGACTTGTTCACTGAAAAATACAAAACATTGTTGAAAGAAATTTCAAAAACCTAAATAAATGGAAAGATATGGCCCATGTTCATGGATCAGAAAATGTAATGTTGTTAAAATGGCAATATTCCCCAAGTTGACCTATAGATTCAGTACAGTCTAAATCAAAATGCCATCTGCCTTCTATTTTATTTCTTTTTTTTTGCAGAAGTTGACAAGCTGATTTTAAAATTCCTATAAAAATTCAAGGAAACTTGAATAGCTGAAACAATTTTCGAAAGAGCAAAGTTGGTGGACTTGCATGGCCTAGTTTTAATACTTACCAAAAAGCAACAATGATCAAGACGGTGTAATATTAGCATCAGTGGAATACAATTGAAAGGCCAGAAATAAACCTGTGTATCTATAATCAATTACTCTTCAATGAAAGTGCCAAGACAATTCAATGGGGAAATAATAGTCTTTTCAAAATATGATGCCGCAGTAACTAGATATAAACATGCAAAATAATGAACTTGAACTCCTTCCTTGTACCATACTCAAAGTAGACTGTAATTATAAATGTAAGAGCTAAGATATTAAAACTCTTGGAAGAAAACAAATGAATACATTTTTATGACCTGAAATTGGGCTTTGAATGGTTTCTTAGCTATGACACCAAAAGCACAAGCAACAAAAGGAAAAAATATATAGATATATTGATCTTCATCAAAATTAAAAACTTTTGTACTTCAAGGGACACCACCAAAAAAAGTGAAAGGCCAACCCACAGACTGAGAAAAATTTTTTGTTTATTATATGTGTGCTAACAGACTCGTATCCAGAATGTATGAAGAACTCTTGCAAATCAAAACCAAAATGATAAATGTTTTTTCTTTTTCTTTTTTTTTTTTTGAGCACCGCCCCCCAATAAATGTTTTGTAATGGGCAAAAGATTTAAATAGTAATTCCTCCAAAAGACATATAAGTGGCCAAAATGAACATATAAAGATATTCCACATCCTTAGTCATTAAAGAAATGCAGATACAACCACAATGAGACATCAGTTCACATACTCTAAGACCACTTTAATCCAAAAGAGATGTAATAACCAATGTTTGGTAAGGATGTTGAAAAACTAGAGGCCTCATATATTTCTGGCATGATTGTAAAATGGTACAGCCGGTTTTAAGATGTGTTTGGCAGTTCTTTCAAAGGTTAAACATAGAATTACCATATGACTTAGAAATCCCACTTCTAGATATATACCTAACAGAAATGAAAACATGTGTCCACACAAAAATGTGTATACAAATATTCATAACAGCATTATTTATAATAGCCGAAAAGTAGAAATAACTTCAATGTCCATCAGCTGAGGAATGGATAGACAAAATGTACTGTATGCACACAATAAAATATTTTTCAGTAATAACAGGAATAAAGTACTGATACGTGATACACAGAGGAAACTTGAAGCTATCATGCCAAGTGAAGAAGCCAGACACAAAAGACCACACAGTGATTGATTCTATTATATGAAGTGTCTAGGATAGGCAAGTCCATGGAGACAGAGTGGTCATCAGGATCTGGATGCAGAGCAGAGTGGGACGTGAATGTTGATGAGTATAGGGACTCATTTTGTGATGATGAAAATATGCTAGAATTAGTGTATTTTTAAAATACCTGAAGTGCTTAGTATACATTTGCTGTATTTGGAAAGAACAGTGTATCGAGTAGGATTCTTTTGATTGCAAGTAACAGAAATCCAATGTCAATTTGCTTAAGCAACAAAGGGAATCTGTGGGCTTATATCACAAAATGTATTCTTCAAAAATGACTTTTCATAAAGGCTTAAATGATGCTGGCAGGCTTTGTTCTGCTCCCCATTGTGTTCATTTCAACCTCATATTATCTCAGGTTCAAATCTGGAGGAGAAATTTCCCTGCCTCTCTCAGAAATCCTGGCAAAAATCTCATTCACTTAGAATATTACATACACTTAGTTGATAAGGCTGTGTCAGAATTTGAGAGAATTAACTCAATTTTGAAGGAAGTTCTACCATGCGTAAAATACTATCCAACAGCATTGCATGCTGGAGAGAAATCTTGAGATTGGGTCATATGTTTATCCCTGAACCAATCACTTTGGCTAAGGAAAGCCTGCTTCATATATGTAGCAGGATCACAAAAATTTAGTGGCTAAGAGAAGAAACTCCCAATGCTGTTACCAAATAGGATAAAATAGAGGAAATTGATACCAAGGAGCCATACAATAGCAAATATTCATAATCAACAGGAAAAGTATGCCAAAATAGGAAATCAATACAGCACAGCTTACAATTGGCATACTGAGTACTCCTAAATACACAGCTTCTTCCTTCAGTTTTAGCTCTTTATCCTTTGAATTCAAATAATGTTTGAATTACAACTCACATTTAATGGTATACAGGCATATCCCAGAGATATTTTCAGCATGGTTCCTGACCACTATGATAAAAGGAATATCATGATAAACTGAGTCATATGAATTATTTATTTCCCAGTGCATATAAATGTCATTTTACACTATAGTATAGTCTACTAGTTGTGTAATAGCATGTGTCTACAAAACAATGAATATACCTTAACTTAAAAATACTTCATTGCTAAAAAATACTAAGGATCATCCTAGCCTTCAGTGAGCCATAATCTTTTTGCTGGTGGAGGGTCTTACCTTGATGTTGATGGCTGCTAATTGATCAGTATAGTGGTTGCCAAAGACTAAGACAACAGTGAAGATTGCCTAATTGATGGACCCTTTCACAAAAGATTTCTCTCCAGCATGCAATGCTGTTTGATAGTATTTTACCCATGGTAGAACTTCCTTCAAAATTGAGTTAATCCTCTCAAATTCTGACACAGCCTTATCAACTAAGTGTATGTAATATTCTAAATTGTTTTCTGTCGTTTCAACAACATTCCTAGCATCTTCACCAGGAGCAGAATCCATGTCAAGAAAGCACTTTCTTTGCTCAGCCAAAGGAAACAACTCCTTCTCTGTTCAGGTTTTATCATGAGATTGCAGCAATTCAGTCACATCTTTAAACCCCACCCCCCACTGCACCCCGCCTTTTTTTAAAAAAAAGAAACAGGGTCTCACTTCATCACCCAGGCTAGAGTAGTGTGGCTGTGGTGGGATATGGTTCACTGTAATCACAAACTCCTGGGCTCAAATCTCAAACGATCCTTCTGCCTCAGCCTCCCAAGTAGCTGGGACTACAGCTGCACAGCAACCTGCTTGGCTAACTTTAATTAATTTATTTTTTGTAGGCACAGGGTTTTCTTGTGTTGCCTATGCTGATTTCAAACTCCTTGCCTCAAGAATCCTCCCACCTCAGTCTCCCAAAGCACTGAGATTACAGGTATGAACCATTGTGTCCAGCCAGGCTCTCCTTCTAATTCTAGTTCTCTTGCTATTTCCACCACATCTGCAGTTACTTCCTCCAAGGAAGTTTTGGACTCCTCAAAGTCATCCAGTAGGGCTGGAACCAACTTCTTCCAAACTCCTATTAATGTTGATATTTTCACCTCCTCTCATGAATCACAAGTTCTTAATGGTATTTAGAATGGTGAATTATTTGTAGAAGGCTATTTACTTTGCCCAAATCCATCAGAGAAATCACTATCTGTGGCAGCTATAGCCACAGATACAGCCATAGCTATGGTCCTTTGAAATACGTTTCTTAAATAATATGAGCTGTAAGTCGAAATTACTTCTTAATCTATGGACTTCAATATGGTTATTGTAATAGTAGGTATGAAAACAATGTTAATCTCTTTGTACAACTCCATCAGGGCTCTTAGGTGCCCTGTCACTGAGCAGTAACATTTTGAATCTTTTTTTCTAAGCAGTAGGTCTCAATAGGGAGCTTCAAATATTCAGTAAACCATGCTGTAAACAGATGTGCTATTGTCCAGGCTTTACTGCTCTATTTGGAGGTCACAGGCAGAGTACATTTAACATAATTCTTAAGGGCCTTGACATTTTCAGAATGGTAAATGATTGGCTTCAACTTAGAGTCACCAGCTGCCTTAGCTCCTAACAACAGAGTCAGCTTGTCCTTTGAAATTTGGAAACCAGGAACGATTTCTCTTTTTCTGTGAAAGGCCTACATGGCATTTTCTTTCAATATAAGGATGTTTTGTCTACAATGAAAATCGGTAGTTTAGTGTAGCCACCTTCATCCATGATCTTAGCTAGATTTTCTGGGTGACTTGCTGTAGCTTCTATGCCAGCACTTGTTGTTTCACTTTGCATTTGCATGTTGCAGAGGCCGCTACTTTCCTTAAACCTCATGAGTCAACCTCTTCTAGCTTTAAACTTTTCTTCTACAACTTCCTCACCTCTCTCAGCCTTCACAGAACTGAAGAGAGTTAGGGCTTTATTCCGAATTAGGCTTTAGCTCCTAAGGGGAGGTGGCAGCTGGTCTGATCTTCTATCCAGACCACTTAAACTTTGTCTATATTGGCACTAAGTCTTTTTCGCTTTTTTATCATTCATGTATTCATTAGACTAGCACTTTTAATTTCCTCTAAGAACTTTTCCTTTGCATTCACAACTTGGCTAATCATTTGATGAAAGAGGCCTAACTCTTGGCTTAACTTGGCTTTCAATATGCCTTCTTCACTAAACTTAATTGTTTCTAGCTTTTGATTTAAAGTGAGAGATGTGCAACTCTTTCTTTCACCTGAACACTTAAAGGCTATTGTAGGGTCATGAAGTAGCCTAATTTCAATATTGTTGTGTCTCAGGGAAGAGGGAGCCCTGAGGAGAGGGAGAAAAGAGTGGAGTAGTCAGGACACCCAGAACATTTATCAGTTAAATTTACCATCTTATGTGGGTGTGGTTTGTGGAGCCTCAAAATGATTACAATAGTAACACCAAAGATCACTGGTCACAGATCACCAGAACAGATGTAATAATAATGAAAAAAACTTGAAATATTGCAAGATAAACCAAAATGTGATGCAGAGACACCAAGTGAGCACAAGCTGTTGGAAACTTGCTCAACATAGGGTTGCCACAAACCTCCAATTTCTAAAAAACTGTGGTATCTGTAAAGTGCAATAAAGTGAAGCATGATGAAACAAAGTGTGCCTATATTCCCAAATTTGCATTTTTAAGTGCACCTGAATTTGCATTTTTTAAATGAAATTTTAATATTTTATCACCACATTTTATTAGCCCATCCTTCATGTAGTGAGTTTAATGGTGGCCCCTAAAATGCTATTTCCAAGTCCTAATACCTGGGCCCTGTGAATTATATGGGAAAATTTCCTGTAACTACAATTCAGTGAAAGATCTTGAGATGAGAGCTGGGCCCTAAGTCCAGTGACAAGCATCCTTATAAAAGACAGAATAGGGACCCAACTCGGTGTCTCACGTCTGTAATCCCAGCACTTTGCGAGGCCCAGGAGGGCGGATCATTTGAGTTCAGAAGTTCAAGACCAGCCTGGCCAACATGGTAAGACCCCGTCTCTACTAAAAATATAAAAATTAGCCAGGTGTGGTGGTGGGTGACCATAGTCCCAGCTACTCGGGAGGCTGAGGCAGGAGAATGGCTTAAACCTAGGAGATTGAGGCTGCAGTGAGCCAAGATCGTGCCACTGCACTCCAGCCTAGGTGACAGAGCCAGACTTCATTTTAAAAGAGAGAGAGAGAACAACAGAAGACAAGGAGAGAATGTTCTGTGAAGGTAGAGGCAAGAAATTGGAGTGATGCCACCACAATGAATGCTGACAGCAGGCAGAAGTTGGAAAAGGCAAGGAATAGCTTTCACCCTCGAGTATCCAGTGTGAATGCCATCCAGCAGACACCTAGATTTTGGATTTCTGCACAGCAGGACTTTGAAATAATACATTTCAGTTGTTTTAGACCACCAAGTTTATGCTGATTTGTCAGGACAGCCCTAGGAAACCAATACACTCTAATATTGATATAGACCGCAGAATTTGAAAGCATTGTGTCTATTTCACAGACTTTCATTTTCAAAACATTTGAGTAGACCTCAAGGATATTTAAAATCAGATATCATATGATTTTTCTGCAGGAGCAGATAGATTCAAAGTCAATTTTTCTTTACTCTTTCATATTCTTTCCCAACTCTCAAACAAAACAAAGAAAAAAAAAACTACAAATAAAAGTCTAGAGGGTGAAACTCCTCAAACTTGGATTAAAGTGAAATTAAAAGGGGAAAATATACACCAACATTTCAAGAAGCTTGTGAGAGAAGAGGAGAAAGATAGGGCGATAAAGGGATACTAAAGTTCAAAAGAAGTTATGTTTTATTTTTGTTTTTGGAATTGGAAAGAATTAACATGTTTCAGACTTGAATAAGGGGAATCTATAATTAGAGAAGGAAATAGTTACAGCCTGGGTATCTCTCATTCTAAATGCCTGGGACCAGAAGTATTTCAGGCTTCAGATTTTTCTCAGATTTTGCAATATTTGCAAATACATTCAAGACATCTTGGAGATATACCAGTTAGAACTTAGACTAAGTCTAAACACAAAATTTATTTATGTTACGTATACACAAAACCTGAAGGTAATTTTATATAATAGCTTAAATAATTCTTTTCATGAAATAAGGTTTGTATTAAGCACCTATGTGTGGAATTTTTCCACTTGTGGCACATCTCAGCACTCAAAAAGTTTTCAATTCTGCAGTGTTTTTTATTTTAGATTTTCAGATTAGGGATGCTCAGTATGAATGGAACAGAAAGAGGGGGACTGATACAGGCAGATTTGTTAAGGAGGCTGGAGGGAAGGAGTTACTGGCACAGGGGGCCACAGGCATTGTGAATGAAAAGATGGAGACCCTGTCATTAAATACTAGAAGGGTGGTCAAGACGGCTGTGGCTGTGAAGAGATTTTAGATGAAGGTTAAAGGGATAAAGACAATCATACTTAACCTGATGATCTTATGTTTTTCTCTATGACGACCTGTATCATCTAAAGTCAAGGGGTGAGAAGTGAGTAGGGTGCTTGGAGGAACAGACGGCCTTTCAGCATTGCTAAGGAGAATGGCCGGAGAAGCTCATCTAGGACAGGCAGAAACTTTGAAGAGCACATTGGGCTGAGGAGCTGGCTGGGCCTGGAGATCCTATTTGGTGGTACCCACGTTCAGTTTTAAGATTGCTCCAGAATGGTGAAATAAGATCAGAGGAGGAATCTAGAGCACTGACTTAGGGTTGGATTTCCAGTGTGTGCAGTCAGGAAAGAGAAGGAATGGAAGTACTGAGGTCTTCCTAGGATTACAGGACAAGTGTGGTGAAGGAATGTTCGAGTTGGAAGGTGACCATTGAGATTGAGAGACAGAGTTAAAAGTCTCTGAGACTGCTGGCCAGGCGCAGTGGCTCCCACCTATAATCCCAACACTTTGGGAGGCCGAGGTGGGCAGATCACGAGGTCAGGAGATGGAGACCATCCTGGCTAACACAGTGAAACCCTGTCTTTACTAAAACTACAAAAAATCAGCCGGGCATGGTGGCATGTGCCTGTAGTCTCAGCTACTTGGGAGGCTGAGGCAGGAGAATTGCTTGAACTGGGAGGTGGAGGTTGCAGTGAGCCAAGATGGTGCCACTGCACTCCAGCCTGGGTGACAGAGCAAGACTCCATCTCAAAAAAATAATGTATAGGCACATGGACAATAAATAATTTGCTTAAGATGACACTGACAAGCCGTGTGGAGCCAGGCCCAGAACCCAGGGCTTTCTGTCTCCTACTCTGGAGACTTTCAGCTGCACTATGATGCTGCTTACATGTGATTTTATATCTGATGATGGTGCAAAGAACTGAACTTTTAGCATCACTGCAGGAGTTACAGACAAAAGTAAAAGACTACCTCTCAACAGTTCAGAGTGCAGGGCTGGAAGGAAGGAAGGAAGGAAAGAAGAAAGGAAGGAAGGAAGGGAAGGAAAAGTAAATGGACAAATGAATGAATCTAGATTCCAGGGACTCAGAATTGCTGCTTATCCCCAGACCAACAGCAGGGTGTAATCAGGGCCTTTGCAGCATCGCAGATCTATTGCACACTCTCTAGATAATATAAGAATTGATTCTCAATTCTCATAGAATTGAGAAATCTAAGAAAGAGTTACCTCTTTCTTCACAGTTAGCTCTTTCTTCCACAGCCTTCCGTGACCCTTTTATAAATTTAATACAGCAAACTATGCGCCCTGACTGGTTCCCACACAGACCGGAAATCAGGAGGCCTGGGTTCTGGTACCAGCCCTGCCCTTTGTCATACTGGGCAATGTGCCCCTTTATCACTGTGTCCCTGGGTTTCTTCAGCTGCAAGGAAGTAGATTTGGTTAGACGATTGCTTCCCAGGTGCTCCGAGCCACTCTACTCTACCTATGGGGAGGTGGTGTGGGAGATCTCCCTGCACAGGGAGTATTAAAAGGTGAAATGTCAAGGCGGAAAAGGGAAGCCAGGGACTTGCCAGAAGTGAAGGTCAGGCAAGTGCTGCATCACTGGGGGCCCCCATTTTCACTCTCTTTTACATCATTCCATTAGTTGGGAGGCCAAGACCAAAGCAGAGGATCTGACTTTACCTGTTCCGTTCTTTGTTCACAGCCTGGAGCCTTTGGAGTCCAGTATCAAGTCAGCTACACACTGGGCCAGTAGGCCTAGGCTAGAATTGAGAAGTGGTTGAACTCAAAGCCAAATGCAGAGCAATGCAGTCAAAATAATTAAACACATGTATGTGCAGGCTTGCTGACAAACAAAATAAGACAGCATAGCTATTTCCAAGCAGCTGAAAAAACAAGGAAGCATACAAAATAGGTGGCTAAGTATCCTTCCTGGGGTAGTTTAAAGAGCTGGAAGGAGTTTTGCAAGAAACAACCAACCAAGCCTGTGGGAGAGCCCAGAGTTTGAGGCTTGTTCTGACAGGCTGAGTGACCACAGCCAAGTCACTGTCACATTCTGAGCACTTCTCCCAGGTAGCCTCAGTGGGAGGTGGGGCACATTTTCCAAGACTATCAAAAGGGGCTTCTGTAAAAGAAATGGGAAAAGAACTGGCCAAACATGAGGAGGTTTACTGATGAGCAGAAAGAGAACATGGATGGCTACTCCAACCTAAAAGTTACTACCTGCTCCTTCCCTCTGGCCCCTCCCTCCACAAAGGCACTTGCAAGAGCTTACGCAGAGGACCAGGCCTAGCCCCCATGGAGAACCAGGCAGAATTGATGCAATTCCTTGCAAACCTGTTCTCTAAGCAGGCTAATTTTAATGAGCCAGAATAAATCCTTCCCGTGACAATGAGTAATTTTTATGGTCTTTCTGCACTCATCTAACTAATTGCACATCTCACATTTTACAATTCCCCGCCCTCCCCCACTAGCAGTACAAGAGTAGTGGTTAGCAATGACCTTGGCTTCTTCTCCCTCAGAACCTATTCAGAATGGTTAGAGGGAGAAAATATACATGGCTAGGGTCTACCCAGTCCAGTCACCCTCTTATCTCTTTCTCCTGTTGTTTTCCAGTCCATGTGGTTAAGTCAGCCAGTGGTGGTTGAGAGATCATGCATGCTGCGAAGTAATGAAGTCTCATCAATGGCACAGTTAGCTCTTTCTTCCACAGCCTTCTGTCACCTGTTTATAAATTTAATACAGCAAACTTTATCAGTGGCTACCTGGAGTGATACGGTAATGTACAGACAGAGAGTAGGAGAGGAAGTTGGATGCATACACAAATAAATCTGCCTGTCAGGGAGATGAAGGCATAACTTAGCTAGACCATGGGATTCAGTGGGGACCCAAAAAAGGAAGTCCTGTCTCTCAGCTGTTAAGAGAGGTGATGTTTGAGCTAAATCTTGAAACCTGAGTAGGAATTCTAGACAAGAGTTCCAAGGAAGTAGAATAATATATGCAATGGTTTACAATAGTCTTGCATTTTGGGGAACTGCAGATATTACAAACACTACGACTAGCATGCAGGGTGTTGGGATAGGGGACAGAAAAGCAGCTGATAAGCCCAAGGTTGGTTGGCAGAGCAAAGCTCATGGAGACCTTGCAGGATCCAGGAGAGCTGGGGCTTTCATCTGAAGGCAGTGGGAAAACTGTCAAAGGCTTTTGTTGTTGTTGTTGTTATTTAAATAATGACGTTACACAGTATTTTGAAAGACAGCTGCCTATAGTGTGGAGCAAGACAAGCCAGAGGTAGGGAGAAGACTGAAGGAGGCTGTTTCATGGAAAGAGGCACAAAGGATGGAGAAGAGGAACAAACCTCAAAGAAATACAAGCGCAAAAATCAGCAAAGCTTAGTGACTGGTTTATTTGAGTTGTGATGGAGAAAGGAGGACGTGGAATACTCTTAAGTGCCCAGAGGAATGATGATGGCACCATTCCTCAAGGTAAGGAACACAGGAGGCTTGGAGAGGGAGAGAGTAAGCTCAATTCAGATGTATAAAGTTGGAAATGTCAATGAGATATCTTACTTCATTAAAAATTTTTCCACTGATAACACCAAATGCTTGCAAGGATGCAGAGCAACAGAAACTCTCATTCATTGCTGGTGGGAATGCAAAATGGTGTGAACATTTTGGAAGACAGTCTGGCAGTTTCTTATGAAACTAAACATATTCTTAATACATGATCCAGCAATGATAATCCTTGGTATTCAATCAAAAAAGAGTTAACAACTTACATTCATGTAAAAACCTGCATGCGTGTTTATATCAACTTTGTTATAATTGCCAAAACTTGGACGATACCAAGGTATCCTCCAGTAGATTAATGAATAAATTAATTGTGGTGCATACAGACAATGAATATTATTCAGCAATAAAATGAACTATCAAACCATAAAAAGACATGGAAGAACCTTTAAATGCCTATTGTAAAGTGAAAGAATTCAATATGAAAAACTAGACACTGTAAGATTTCTACTATATAACATTCTGCAAAGGCAAAACTATGGAGATAGTAAGAATATCAGTGGTTTCTGGGGGTTTGGAAAGAAGGTGGAATAAGTAGGGAGAGCACAGGGAGTTTTTAAAATCTTTATTTGAATAGTTTTGGGGGTCCAAGTAGTTTTTTGTTACATAGATGAATTATATAGTGGTGAATTTTGAGATTTTACTGCACCTGTCACTTGAGTAGTGCACATTGTACCTAATGCGTAGTTCTTTTTACGCCTAGCCCCACCTCCTGGCCTCCCCCTTCTGAATCTCTGAAGCCCATCATATCACTCTGTATGCCTTTTCATACTCATAGCTTAACTCCCGCTTCTAAGTGAGAACATAAGCTTTCGGTTTTCCACTCCTGCGTTACTTCACTTAGAATAATGGCCTCCGGCTCCATCCAAGTTGCTGCAAAAGACATCATTTTGTTCTTTTTCATGACTGAATTGTATTTCATGGTGTATATATGCTACATTTTCTTTATCCACACATTAGTTGATGGGCACTTACGTTGGTTCCACATCTTCGCAATTGTGACTTGTGCTGCTATGAACATACATGTATGAGCAGCTTTTTCATATAAGGACATTTTTTTCCTTTGGTTGGATATCCAGTAGTGTGATTGCTGGATTCAGTGGTAGATCTACTTTTAGCTCTTTAAGGAATCTCCAGACGATTTTCTGTACAGGTAGTACTAACTCACGTTTGCACCAGCAGTGTATAAGTGTTCCCTTTTCCCCACATCCATGCCCACATCTATTGTTTTTTACTTTTTAATAATGCCTTTTTGCAGGAGGGAAGTCTCGTTGTGGATTTACTTTGCATTTCCACACAAGAGACTTTTAGGGCAGTGAAACTATTTTGCATGATATTCTTATGGATACATGTCATTAAATGTTTGTCAAAACTCGTAGAATGTACGATGCCATGTGAACTATGAACTTTAGCTAATAATCATATGTCAATGTTGCCGTATCGATTATAATCAATGTGCTGCCCTGGTACAAGATGTTAGTTTTCCCTAAAACTGATGGTGGGCAAATGGGAGCTCTCTGTACTGCCTGTTCAATTTTTCTGTAAACCCAAAACTACTCAAAAGAAAATAAAGTCTATAGATTTAAAAAAAAAAAAAAAAGCAAAAGAACGTTTTTGATTTTTGGCACACCTTCTTTCTAAACTTATCTGAGTCAATGAGGACAGAGGGCATACATGGTCAGGATGAAGCCTTCTACTCAACCGTCAGTATGTGAACGTAGGGAGACTCTTTAGAGGTCTAAGACATGGTTTGCGACCCTAGGAAGCTGAATCACAGTGAGAGACAGAAGAGTTGCACAGACAGAATCATAGCCCATGACTGTTGGAAGAGGCTTTATATCAATTGCTACATCTTAAATATGGACAAATAAGTCCTAGAGAGAACAGTGATATGCCTGGTATCACCTAAGTTATTTTTTAAAATTCATTCATCCAATTAATTGTGTTTGTCATTGGAAATGATGGATGAGAAGCAGTGAGTCGTATTAAGGTGCTTATTGCCTAGTGGAGCAAACCAGCAATAATCAGGACATGAAAGCAACATAATAACAACTACAATGGAGGTGGTGAGGTGCAAGGACAGCAAATCTGGGATTAGGCACCTCTCAGCCATTAAGGTCCCAGCTGTGAGTGGGGGCCACAGCAACGTCTCTTCCCAAGGCTGAGTCAGGGCCGGAGTCCAGACCACTCCGTTTCCCTTTCCATCTTTCTCCTCTTGAGTGTGAAGAGGCTGATGCTAGGGGGTTTGTTGAGAAACCAAACTGGATCACTGGAGAGTTGTAAAGACAAATGGGAAGGGCTGCTTGACCTAGCTTCTCTACTGCTGAACTAATACTGCTAAGGTAGTATTTCCCTAGAGTGAATAAAAGCATTCCTCACCACTTGTTCACCACAGGTAATTCTGATCCAGGTAGCCCCATAGCTTTAAGTGGACTTCCTCAAGTGTTCCTACAGCTTTCTTCTTTCTGGATTTTCTCCACAGTTTACCATGGAGACCAGAATCCTCTCCCCTGGAGCCGCCACAGCCTTTCCTCCTGGAAAAGTGAGCATGCTTACTGCTATTGGTCCAGCCTCATCTTCCCAGGCTGTATTGACTTGGCGCAATGTCACTGATGGGGCTGTGTCCCCTATAAGCTCCCGCAAACATACATCCATCCCATCTGGGGAGAAAAAACAGTCTTATCTACTTTTCTACTTGGCTTCAAAGAATCTAGAAAACCAGATATTTTGTATCAAGTGTCAAGCAACAAATAGAAATCTGAAATCCAGTAAAAAGTCCTTGTGATGAAAAATTTCTTCCATATGTTTGGAAACCAAGCTGCTTTCATATTAATTGAATATACTGAACACACACAAAATAAAACAATGTCTTAAGATCTTTCTTTTACAACACTGGGTTCAAAAGTTTTGGATTCCAAAATGTTTCTTACAAGGCTTTAACTGCATTCCAGGCATGTTGTGTGCTCCCAGCTCAAGCTGGCTCAGTGTTTTAGGCCAACCAACACAATTCATATAACACCCTTGTACATTTCCAACATTTCCCATACCATCTGCCTTGGAGGACCACAGGCTCCCCAAGATGGTGAGTGACGTGTGGCTAAGATATAGGAATTAAGGTGGAATCACAGGCAAATACCTGAACAGAAAGTCAGAATAACTAGATTTTTTTTTTTAACCCAGCCCCTAGCACTGGTCAATGTATGACTCTAAAATACAAATTATTTGACTCGATCTTTAGGATCCTCTTAAGCCTTCACCACTTTGGGGCCCAAATAATGGGAAGTGAAAGCCTTGTGTCCCATTGTCTGGAATAAAAGAAAACAAAGGAGTTGAAGTACTTGAGAAGAAAAAAAAAAATCCCACAAAGGTGTCGCATGCTTTCCTGGATGCCAAGCCCAATGCTAGGAACATGAAAAGTTGGCCAGGTGTGGTGGCTCATGTGTGTAATCCCCGTGCTCTGGGAGGCTAAGGCAGGAGGATCTCTTGGAGCCAGGAGCTCGAAACTGCCTAGGCAGCACAGTGAGACCACATCTCCATGAAAATAAAAGTAAAAATTAGCCAGGCATGGTGGTGCATGCCTGTAGTCCCAGCTACTTGGGAGGCTGAGGCAGGAGGATCACTTGAAGCCAGGAGCTTGAGACTGTAGTGAGCTATATCACGCCACTGCATTCCAGCCTCAGCGACACAGCGAGACCCTGTTTCTGAAATAACTAACTGAACAGATAAAAGTAAACATCCAAAAAGTTCTTGAAGGCAAAGATGCTCTTCTTTCTCTGGCTCTCTCTATGCCTGTACTGCAGATAAATGAGTCAGTGTTACCTAGGTAAAAATTAAGATTTATCTTCAACAAAAAGTAAATATTTTAAAAATATACACCCATGAGAAATCAGGGAGCAACTCAACAGTGAAATGCGTGGTAACCATTATGAATGCTTTGCCATCTGCTTGAGTCTTCCCTCTTATTCCTGTCTCTGACCATCCCTGCCACAGACCTAAACTGCAGCCACACCAAATAACCTGATGTCCCAAGAATATGCATCTTTTTCCGTGTGCTTCCAATGTCCATCCTTACTCCCCATGACCCATTCCTCATCATCTTTCTGGATTCGACTTAAAATTGTCTCCTCTGTACAGTTTTCCTGATTACCTTCATGAGTAAATGATAGCATATCAGGGCTCCTCTCCCTGGGCTTCTAGAATCCTCAATGTTCTAATCCATGCCTCCATGAAAGTATAAATGAGTCATCACTCTCTGTAACTAAAAATTACACTATCTGTAATTAAAAATTACATCTGTCATCCCCACTGGGTCTTGAGATCCTTAAAGGAGAGGATGAGGTTATCCACTGTGATCTCCAGGGCCCCACGCGATGCCTCCCCTTAACAATTTGCTGAGTCAAGACAGGGGTGTGATGGCATCCGCTTGCACTGACACCCTGCATTGGCTTCTGAGAACTGATTTTTAAATTTCCAGGAATTTTGTGAGCTGATATTAAAAATTACAGTATGCAAATTAACAAATAAGTATATTTAAAACAAAAGTTAGAGATAGTCAAAATTCATTGCTCGCTAATGATGTTACAACATTTTCTATTATCTATACACTTGGAGGAGCTATTTATGTCTGTCCTACCTGTGTGCTGGAAATGCCATGTGCACGCATGCCCCTACCTGTGTGCTGGAAATGCCATGTGCACGCATGCCCCTGCAAGTCCCTTCCATCTCCACGTTTAGTAACCTCATGTTGGTAGCTTGGAATTGGCCATGGTAGGACTATTTATACCACAGAAATTGGCAAATGCTACAAATCAGGGCTTGATTTATTGTTTTGTTGATTGTCTAGACTTAAAGTGACAAAGCAAATGTTAATGCAGATTAAATTTAGAATGTCTCCAATCATTACATTGTGAATAACACACACACACACACACACACACACACTCACACACAAACCCATGTATTTAAAAACTATTATCCTATTCAATAAAGAAGCCTCTCATGTCATTGATAAACAAGTGAAATTGTTATGTATATCTTTGTTGTTATACTTTCATTTTATTCATTAAGATATCAACCAACATTCATCCCAGAATAATACCTGTTTGTCAATTGCAATCATAGATTGGCTGCAGATACAAGAATTTTGGCAAACATTCATGAAAGCATTCAGTGAAAATCAATTGGCAACATAGCACTTATAATAAAGAGTATTGCATATTTTTATTCTTATTTGTAAGTCAGGAACTGCACATCCTTTACTTCAGTAACATCTAGAATAAGCTAATACATGCCTATGAGTGCACACATTTCTCTTCCTAGAGAGCCCATTGTTAAACCTCTACCAGCACGTCACCAGATTCAGAGAGGAGGGACACTAGAGACGGCTGTAGCAGTCAGGGAGGGCTACATTTAAAGAGGAAGTGAGACTCAGACTCGACATAGGCGTGAAGGGTCAGAGAAGGAATCTCAGTGGAAGAAGCAGTGCAGTATTTCTGTCAGGTCGAACAGCACAAGCCCAGGCATAAAGGTAGAAAAGCCTTAGTCCAGATGCCGGAGAGGATGTGGAGAAATAGGAACACTGTTGGTGGGAGTGTAAATTAGTTCAACCATGTGGAAGACAGTGTGGTGATTCCTCAAGGACCTAGAAATAGAAATTCCATTTGACCCAGCAATCCCATTACTGGGTATATATCCAAAGGATTATAAATCGTTCTACTATAAGGACACATACACACGAATGTTCACTGCAGCACTGTTTACAATAGCAAAGACCTGGAACCAACACAAACGCCCACTGATGATAGACTGGACAGGGAAAATGTGGCACATATACACCATGGAATACTATGCAGCCATCAAAAACGATGAGTGCATGTGTCCTTTGTAGGGACATGGATGAACCTGGAAACCATCATTCTCAGCAAACTGACACAAGAACAGAAAATCAAACACTGCATGTTCTCACTAATAGATGGGTGTTGAACAATGAGAACACATGGACACAGGAAGGAGAGCACTACACACTGGGGTCTGTTGGGGGGAAGTAGGGGAGGGACAGCAGGGGCGTGAGGAGTTGCGGAGAGATAGCATGGGGAGAAATGCTAGATATAGGTGATGGGGAGGAAGGCAGCAAACCACACTGCCATGTGTGTACCTATGCAACAATCTTGCATGTTCTTCACATGTACCCCCAAACCTAAAATGCAATTATATATATATATATATATATATATATATATACACACACACACACACACACACACACACACACATATATATATATATATATATATATATATATATATATATATATATATAAAAGGAAAGAAAAGCCTTGGTCCATGGAAACAGCAAGAGTTGGGGCTGCTGGAACAGAGGTGGCCATTGAGAGTGGTGGGAGCCACACAAGCTGGGAGGAGCTGAGCTCCGGAAATCAGTGCAAGTGAGGCAGAGAAGTCAGATTTGATTTAGCAGGCAATAGGGCGCCACCTCTGATTCTTGAAAAAGAGTGATGAGAAGTGAGCAGTGATTTAGGACGACTAATAGGGCTGTGGTATTCAAGATAGGTTGGAAGAGGGAGAGACTAGCTCCAGTCCCTCAGGAAAGCAAACAGATTATTAAGGAATTAAGGACTCCAAGGGTGAGGAAATGCAGCCCTCTCCTCCCTCCTCCAAGCACCTTCTCTCTTCCTTTCCCTCTACCAAGCTCAGACACATCCCTCTCCCCCAAGCTTCCCCTCCAGCAGCCCTTTTCTCTCGGGCCTATGATTAATTTTCTCTTAAAAGTATCTGGTGATAGATCCAAAGGGCATTTCATAAATCCTGCCTCATTATGTGACACGTAGTTTAAAAACTTCCTTTTGTCTAGATCAATTATGAAATAATAAAATCTGACCTGAACCCAAGCCTGCATCTATTTTTTCATTGAGAAAGGCATTCAGTGATGATCAGAAAAATCTAAGAATAAGGGAATTTGATTCTGTAGTTTCAGTACCCAAGAAGTAAGTAGCTAAATCAGCACTAACAAATGTTCTTCAAAATTGATTATATCCATTTATTCTCTAGTTCTTCTCAGTGCCTGTGTGCCCTCCCCTCACGCACATGCACATGCTCACACAGACACACAGGCCCTCAGTACCTACCAATCTGTCAGTCAGCTACCGCCAGCACTGCCATTCTTATTATCCTGGGCTACTGAGAAGAAGGGATATTCAAAAGGGAGTGATCAAATTAAAAAAACAAGGTGCCTGTGCCATGTACACTCTTCCAAGGATTCTTGTTGCTTCTAGGGCTATGGTATGGCACCTAAATTATGGTGTGCTTCAGGATTATATTTGCCTTTGCATATTTAAGTGGTCCAGCCCCATTTATCATACCATCTCAGTGAAGACAATGTCTGGCTCGTAGTTTCATGGCCCCAGCATGGAGCCATGGTTGGCCAAGCATTTAATGGTCTATGGGTTATGAGGTTGGGAGTGAGGAGGTGCTTGTGTTGGTGATGCACATACAGTTACATTGACCTGGATTGTTTCCTCTGTCAGTGTGGACCTGCCCCTGTTTGTCCTGGTGACATGGTTTGACAGGTACAGAATAGATGCTCTCACTGCTAAGAAAGAAAAAAAATATCCAAAGTGAGTAATGTGTTTATGCTTTTTCTTTTAAAATATAATCTATTACAAAAAATGCTATACCTGGGCTACTATTTCTAATCCTTCCAGAAGCTCCCAGCATAGGCACTTAAACACATTCTTACACACACACACACACACACACACACACACACGTACACATGCACACACACATGCACACACACGTACACACACACACGCACACACACACCACACACATGTACACACGCACACATACATACACACAAACACGTGCACGCACGCACGCGCACACACACACACACGCAGAATTTCTATCCTGCCTTCAAAATGCCAACCCTGCATATCTACAAACATGTCTGCCCGAATCCCACAGGCACTTCTAACTGCTGCTTTCCTCCTAGTTCCCTGTTGAGAACGTGCATGGGTTTGGCTCTCTAATTTTTCTCCCTACCAAGGACAAAAATAAAAAGTCATAAATGCCAGAAATTCCTAGGAGCTAAATCAGCTCCTTCACATGGGTGATTTTTTTTTTAATGGAGTTTTGCTCTTGTTGCCCGGGCTAGAGTGCAATGGCATGATCTCAGCTCACTGCAACCTCTGCCTCCAAGGTTCAAGCGATTCTCTTGCCTCAGCCTCCCAAGTAGCTGGGACTATAGGTGCCTGCCACCATATTCGGCTAATTTTTATATTTTTAGTAGAGACGGAGTTTCACCATGTTGGCCAGTCTGATCTCGAACTCCTGGCCTCAAGTGATCTGCCTGCCTCAGCCTCCCAAAACAATGGAATTGCAGGCATGAGCTACCGAGCCAGGCCCACGTGGGTGATTTTTACTCTGGACTCTGTCAGGCGTCTGATACTCAGTCCCACGGTAGGTCTGTCACCCTGGTGACCACACCTAATCAAGGAAAATCTGTCAATCCATGGCAATCAGGAAGCCCCCTTTTTTCTTTTCTTGCATTGAACCAGGCACTTGAGAGATCTGAAGAGTGTAAGATGTATTTCCTGCTTTTGACAGGAAAGAGACGACCATGTGCAAAACTATCCGAGAATAATTCAGTGCTACAGTGGGTGGCACTGACCAGCGGAGACAATGTAGGCTTGTCATCAAGTGCTAGATTCCTAGAGAGAAATGTGGGCTCATTCTAGCCTCTTCCTTTTCCCACACGACACACAGACCCACAGGCCCAGGGACACTGTGTGTTTCATAGAAAGTGAGCCATTGTAGTGTCTAATCCAGTTCACTCTGGGGCCCATACTAAGATTTCCAGAATTTGGTATTCAGTAAGAGTCAACATTATTGTGGGACAAAGATACTGGGGCTGTATTTTGCAGGTAAGAAAATACACACTGTTCTGGATTTTCTTTCTTTCTTTTTCCTTTCTTTTCTTTTTTCTTCTGAGATGGAGTTCTGTTCTTGTCGCTTAAGCTGGAGTGCAATGGCACAATCTCAGTTCACTGCAACCTCTGCCTTCTGGGCTCAAGCAATTCTCCTTCCTCAGCCTCCTGAGTAGCTGAGATTACAGGCACCCACCACCACACCCAGCTAATTTTTGTATTTTTAGCATAGACAGGATTATATAATGTTGGCCAGGCTTGTCTTGAACTCCTGATCTCAGGTGATCTGCCCTCCTTCGCGTCCCAGAGTGCTGGAATTAACGGCTTGAGCCACCGCGCCCACCTGTTCTGGGTTTTCATATTCATGTCTCTACCTGTGAGGGTTGTGCCTCCACTCAACCAGCATGAACAGGTCAAGTTACACAGGACCCCGACCTCCAACAGGAGCCCAAAACTGGAGCATGAGATTTTGATTAAGTTGCTATATTGTGAGTTAAGTTGTTGGCTGGTTCATTTTAATCTACTCTCAAAGTATTGGCCTCTTCTTATTTGTGATTGAAAGATTTTTAAAACGCTCATCTTTCTGTAGTTCTTTTTTAACATCAAAAATTCTTGTCAATAAAGTTTTAGCATCTAAGGACTACATGAGGTTGGAAAGTTAAGTTATTTGTTCCCCAAGACTTACTCTATTATTTTTCTTTAAAAGAGCCCACAGTTTCTCCTAATCATCTTTTATAAGTCTGTCATCGTTCCTTGTTGAGAAGTTGTCCTTTATAGTTCATTTATATTTTGCTTGCTACAGATTAAGCTCATTTTCTTTTAAGATATTTTAAAAAGATGATTTGTTCATTCATTTATGTTCATTCAGCAAATATTTAATGAATACCAACTCTGTGCCAACACTGTTCCATACTTCTCTCTAGGCACCATAGTATAGCTACTTCAACAAAATATATCCAGTTTCTGCTGATGCCCAGGTGCTGAAGACAAAATGAAGAAGAGAGAACAGCTCCCAGCTTTCCCTTAGTAGGCACCCAGATTGCACCTTGAAGGGGATGACTGCACGGCTCCTTTGCTTGTGTGTTTATGTGTGTGTGCGTATGTCACATGAGTTCTGCTCATTAACAGGTAAATAGACATAACTCTAAGGAAATCACGTTCACAGATTCCATTTACCAAGTCCCTACTTTTTGCCAGGCAATATATTAGTCACTCTACACGTTTAGTCGGAACAGGAAAACTATGACGTAGGTACTATTACCATCCCCATCTTACAGATGAAGAATCCACGCTCAGGGAGACATGGCATGTCTTCAGGCCACAGACAGGCATGTGTCCCTGCAGAGGCACTGCGTTCTTGCATGCCGCTCTGTGGTCCCAATGCTTTTATCTTGTATTTTTCTGTAGTGACTATAGCAGGCCTGAAGCAAAGGAGCCTCTGGATTTTGAAAGATGTGATTGTTTGTATCTAATATTTAATACTCCTCATGGATGCCTTTGATCTTCACACCCTGTAGAGGCCACTTGCTGTGACAGAGGGCCTCCTTGCTCCCTCCTTCCTACAAACATTCTGCATTCACTGGGAGGAGTGTCTAGGGAGAGTCCACAGATGAATTAGGAAAACTCCAAGTCCTGGTCCTGCCCATGGCTTGGGCATCTGGGAGAGCTCATTGCTTGGCAAGTCTTGCTACCCACCAAATATGGTGGAGAGGAATTGGGTAGCAAAAAATCAGTGGGCTTCTTATCTTTACGAGGTATGCTACCTATGCCAAAAATGGTAAGACACCATCCCTCTACCTTAGATCACAGTTCTGTTATGCCCATCTGTGACCCCCACAAAAGAATTTGTAGAAACAAAGAAAATTGGTAAATCAAGAGAGTGTCCTAATAAAACCATCTAGTCCCAAGGCAACCCCTAAAAGAAAACACGCAAATCACAGGGCCAGGCTGTTGTGAGGGCGAGGTTGGCATTTCACCCCCAAAACTTCACATCTGGCCAAAGAGCTTTACTAACAATGTAGGAAGGTGCACCTGGGAACCCAGGGCCCAGAAATGATGACCCCCATCGTGTACAAGGCTTCCCTGAGGGCTGCTCACTCTGTATGGCCGAGTACCCACTCTACCCAATAGCGGTCCCCATTGTGCGCACGTTTCAGGCACAAACATTTGCATATAGCACCGATAATCTGCAGAGTAGTCATGACTGTTGTCATGACTAGAGAATAAAGTGACTTTCAGAAGAACCCAGGGTCCCACGGCTGGCCTGGCCAATTGCAGGGCCTTTGCTCTTCTGAGGATGCCACGTGCCCCTAGGAGGGGTCTCCCTCACTTAGACCAGGGGTAATAAGCAAAAACAATAAAATCCAACAAAAATGTACTATCACACTCAAACAAGGAAAGAGATACAACCTCAAGCTAAAAACTGCCAAAGGCAGAACCCAAGGAGAGAAACAGAATCTTGCCATTCTCTTACCTCTGAAACAGAACTAGTGAGTTGACGAAATAGGAAAAATCTTTCTAGAACTCTTGAACTTAGGAGAGGTCGATAAAGTGAGTGTCTCCTTGTTTCTCCACTTCTGGCTGGGTGGGGGTAGTTAGGGCTATTAAGCAGAGAAAGGTGAAAATGGAAATAAACAACATAAACCGACTTTCTCTGTTGGGAAGTTAAGTTCCTGGGATCTACTTTGAGTTTGGGAGGATTTCCCCAGGACAGAAGAATTATATACCCCACTAGTGGGTGAATTCTGATATAAGACATTAAAAGGAGTGGGCCACGCCCTATCTGACTCCTCCTCTAACCTATCAGATCATCTTATAGAGAAAAGGATAAACTAAATTCTCATACTCTCAGACTTTGCTGGAGAGGGAAGACGAACAGTTCTCATCTAAGGAAGGGAGAGAGGCCAAGCCAAAACCACCTACTGGTGTCAGAGCAACTAGGATGTCTAGACAAACCACTCACATCAGGCATGAGAGGGGCACACAGAAGTGGTGATTGTGTGCAAACTGCAATGAAGACAACTACTGAAAGAACGAAAACTTCAGAGCAAACTTCAGCATGGAAGAAACGTAATTCCAGAACAGAATCAAAATACTTGTGCTTCATGCTCTTGAAACATTTAGTAAGAGCTGGAACAAAATTTTTAAAATAATTTGAAGGCCAGGCCAGGTCAGTGGCTCAAGCCTGTAATCCCAGCACTTTGGACAGCCCAAGTGGGTGGATCACCTGAGGTCAGGAGTTCGAGACCAGCCTGACCAGTATGGTGAAACCCCATCTCTACTAGAGATGCAAATATTAGCAGGGCATGGTGGCAGGTGCCTATAATCCCAGCTACTCGGGAGGCTGAGGCCAGAGAATTACTTGAACCCAGAAGACAGAGATTGTAGTGAGCCAAGATCATGCCACTACACTCTAGCCTGGGTGACAGAGTGAGATTCCATCTCAAAAAAAAAAAAATAGTTTAAAGACCAGATGACAAAACAATAAAATTAGATGTTTGCAAATTAAGGACAAATTTTGAGGCAGAAAAAATTAATGCTAACACAGAACAATAAATAAATAAGAAATAGCAAGGAAAAGAACAATTTTAGCCAAACATCAAAGTACTAACACAGAAAAAGCTCAAGTTAATTCTAGCAAATACAGAAGCAAAATATAATGTTTGAAAATCAGTTGGAATATAACTGATGTGTAGAAGAGGAAAGACAATTGAACATATGACTAATATACATAATCATTTTTCCTGAAATAAGGAATTCAACAAATAGGCCAGAAAAAGATTACATATATAATAGGGGGAATTGTCCCTGAAATAAAAGAACCAAACATCTGATTGATTTGAAACTTTCTTGAAATCTGAGACAACAGGTTTAAGTATGGATGACAATGCTCAAAACCTGGTGACATCTATGAGAAGTGGCTGTGATGTCAGGAGACAAGTGTGGCCCAGTGCCACCCGACATCCCCAATACCCACAGAGCCATCTGCATCTGAAGCTTTGTGCAAGGCTGTGCTGGAACATCCAGGCTGGAGAGGAGATAAAATGCAACTTGGACTTGGCAATAGGTGGGAGTGCAGATGAAAGAGGAAAACACCAGTTCTGACTCAAAACCTTCATCAGTTTATGGAATTCTGTCACTCTTCCACTTGCAAGTGACAGTAAATCCAACCCAAGACGGCATAAGTAAATATATGAATGTATTGGCTCATGAAACAAAACCCCAGGAGAGGTTTGGCTTCAGGCCCAGTGGCTTCAGGTGCTCAAACAATGTCTGTCTCTATCCCTCAGCCCTGCTGTCTTCTGTGTGGGCCCCATTCTCAGGCAAGGTGTCCCCATGTGATGGAGAAAAGAAGTTCCCCTGCTGGTTGCACAAGCTTGTGTCTTTGCCATTCTAAGTCCGGCAGAAAGATAACGTCTTCATTCTCAGTAGTTGGATCAAAAGTTCTGGAATCAAGGCCAGGAAGGTTTCATTCTCAAATCAGCCAGAGCTGAATCACAGCCCTGAAGGAGATGGGGTCAGCTGTGAGAGTGGGAGAGAGGTGTTAAAAGAATGCTAAAGTGTTGAAGAAGGGGAAGGGGATGTTGAGAGACCAAAAACAATATAGGTCCACAACACCGAAGCATAGGACACATGCATACACAGACACTCACGGTTACATACTTTCTCATACACTGAAAACTATAACATATAAAGGACTGCAAATTAAATATGATGCAAACCAATCACCCAAGGTTTAAGAGAAAGAGGAAACAAGAACCATCATTCAAGTGGAAAAGCTTCTGACGTCTAAAGTTTCCATATGTCCACCACCACTACTGTCATCCCTATTGATAGAACAGGTCAAACCTCTTTGTGTTGCAATGGGCACCTTGCTTATAGAAGGCACTAGAGACAGTTTCCTGCCTTCATAGAGTCACCCTATACAGTAGGCAGAACATGGAAGATCAGGGATAATCAAGTGGAGAGCACACAGAAGGTCATGGAGCTCATATGCTCGTGCACTCATAGAATATTGATCCATTCCCTCTATAGGTATTCACATTGTACCTGCGGAGTGTCAGGAAGCACTGCATGCCCTGGGGATGCCATCCCTGCCCCTAGGGAGAAGGGGTCAACTTTTCCAAAGCAGTGTCTTCTAAAGGAGGAAGCTGAAGCCCAGCAAGGAAAAGTAACATAACGAAGATCGCAGCAGAATGACGGCCATCTGAGTGTCTATACTCTGGGGTTGCAAAAAGGATATGAACTTAGGGGTCAGCAGACCTGGGTTCCAGGCCTGGCTCTGTCACCACCTGGCTGTAAGAAGCCCACCCACCTCTGCCTTCTCTAGATCACATGTTTTATGGTCGCCTCAAAGGCGTGAAGCAGGTGAATCGTGCTGCCTCTGTCGACATCTGCTTTGTGAGCCAGGGAGTATTTCACGGAGACGTTTCCCTCGACAGGTTTATGGCTGGTCTTGGCTCAGTGCCTTGAAAACACTCATCATGTGATGAAACGAGAATGTCATGCTGCAGGCCATCAATAAACTACACTGGCATTCCCGCCCCCACCCCGACACCACTCCACCCACGCAATTTTCCTCCCCTTCAGCCTCCTCCCTCCCCACCTCCCAAAGATATCCAGACCAGACCATCTTGCTAGGAAGTGACATCCACCAGAATTCCTGGCCCCAGTCAAAAGAGTGGCCAGAGCTTGTCTGTTGCTTGCAGGTACTTTTCTGTTTTGTGTTAAACATTTGAGTTTAGAAATGAGCAAGAGCTATGTCTAAGGGAAACCACACAGCATGTTTGAAAAACACTGAATGGCCATCAGAGGATCATGCAAGACCTTAGAACAACAAGGTATCAGTTATTGCTTGAAAGAATAAAATAGACTAGAAAGAGATGCATCCTCTGGATCCCATTCCAGGTGATGTGTCCTGGGCTTTCCCTACCTGGGAGAAGTGTAGGTTTTTCTGAGGAAATTGCAGATGGGCCTGAGTTTCTAGAGTGTGAGGTGAAATGAATGCCACTATCCTGAATTCTGACCAAAACTCTGGAGAGATGCTGGGAAGGAACTCAGCCTCCATGGAAAGATTCGGTGAAGGTTTCAAGGACAGTGTCAGTACACTTTTCTATCACTTCCATAAAAATCACATCAACTTTTTTCCCATGAACTTGCCCGTTATCCTTGTCCAGGACACAGGCCATGGTATTTTATATCCAAGTCTTTTCCAAGGGATAGAGAGAAATACGACTCCTAAAGAATAAGGAAAAGTGATGAAGAAGATAAAGAACACTCACACCTAGACACACATAAAAAAATGCAACAATATCTTGAGGAGCCAATTAAAGTCAAGTTGGAGACGGATGCTAAAAGAGTGATGGAACCAGGCGACACTGAGATCTTTGAACTACCAATGCTGTTCTGAACTAAGACTTTCTTAAACCACACTCTCTCCCTACCAAGAAAATGGGTATTATGCCCCTCATGACCCATTCTGAAAAAAATGAAACTGACATGATGGCAGAGTGGCATGAAAAAGACTCTGAATTGGGAATTGAGAAACAAGGGATCAACTGCCAACTCTCTTTACTCCCCCTGGGACCCTGGGCAACTCACTCTACTTCTCAGTGAGTTGATCTGTCACTTGGGGCTAATAATACAACTTCTTATGACTACCGTTTAAAGCAAATAAAGCGATATATTTGAGAGAATGCTTTAATAATTGCAAAGCGCCGCCCAAGTTTTAGTCATTGTTATTTCCTGTCTGTCTATTTTCCATCTGTTTGCATCCTGTTGATGTAATGATGTAGCTATCTTCCATATGGTCTACCTCCCATTTAGATTGTAAGCCTTTTGAGGGAGGGACTGGTATTTGCTTTTGCATAATAAATGTTTTTATGCTCAATAAAAGGTTTTGAATGAATTGGTGGAGAAGGAATGATGGGCAATCGTGGGTTCCTGCTCTCGACCTGCCATTCCTAGCACCTGGGAGCACTGTTCCATGTCTATGTTGGCTCAGGCCTGGCTGCCCTGGGCCTGACCCAGGGCACCAACTGGACAAGGCTATGCTTGGCTAGAGTCCAGCAGAATGCCTTTGCCCTGACTGCCCACCTGTTCTGTGACTGAAGCCAGCACTAAACTTAGCCATGGTGACTCATGGATGTAGGGCTGCCCCAGGCTTCACAAGTCATCCTTACCACCCACCTGGCTGCAGTCAGCTACTCTCTCCCTCCCTCCCCCCATCATCCCTGGGAAACGTGACCCGGTCGGCCCTCACCAAACTTGCTAGGCCAGGCCCTGGGGTGCAGGGCTGGAAGGCAGCAGCCCCATGTGGATACTCTCTTCTCTCAAGTCATGGTGCCAAAATCAGAGGTGTCCACAAAAGTCATGGAGCAAATGCTCAGTGGCTCCTGTAGGGAGTCACTTCTTATGGGGATGGCGGTGCTGATTAGTCACAGCGAAAAGGGGAGAGGGCGGCATATGGAACATGACAGAAATACTTTCTAAGGGCTGTATGTTTGTTCATCCAGCATTTCAGTTCTGCATTCAATGCATCTTCTCCATTCAAAACCTCAAATAAAGAGAGGCCATGACTCTCTAAGTCAGCAGTGAGACATTTATTCTGGTTCAGTTCACTGCAAAGTGAAGTGGAGCTTCACAATAAGAAGCAAGCAATAAGAGTGTGCATCAGCAGCAGAGAATTTAAAAAAATCATAAAATGGATGCAAAGTTGGCCTGCTTTTTATTATCACTATGAGCAAAAAAATCCTAAAGATGTCAGTGACAAAACAATCCTTCCCTCTGGGGTGGACGGCTCCCTCAGCTCTCTATCTCACCTTTATGTACCACTGAACCACACTTTGCACTGATTCATGCTTTCATTAACACATTCAGCCAGTTGGTTATTCATACAGCAAACATTTCTGGAGCATATTCTACAAGAAAGACATTGTGCCTGAGGCTGCAGAAACGGACATGGTCCACTCTCTCTGGCCATCCATTGGCGGCTCGGTCTCACTTCTTCAGGCTGTTGCCCCTCCCATGCACTCTTCTGCCCTCAATTCTCCAAGCCAGAACTGACTCTGAGCTGTTAACACACTTACCTGGAGAGTGGAGGAGAGCATAAGAGATTACAATACAGCAGAGGAAAACCAAACCTTGGTATGGATGACTGCAGCTGCTTGGGCGTGCCAGCCATGCTCCTTCTGGGGAGACCCTGACCAGACGCTGACTTCCTTCAGATGGTGTACCCCTCTTCCCTGCCCTCATTCCTGGGCCCTGGACTCCAAACCCCTTCCTCTATGGTATGGCCAGTGAAAGCAAAAACGATTGACAGTATAGTAACCTTTGCCTCTCTGGGCAACCCATGCTGTACAGTTCAGTTCCTCACTGGCATCACCTTTCCATTCCAGAATACTCTTTGAGCTTTATCTTTATTTTTAATAACCAAAGGCATATTAAAGAGTTTCTTGCAATAGAAGCACAGCTTTTGTGGGGCTTCCCCAGACCTCTGCTGTCATGTCTCAAGAGTAGGAATTCTTAGAATTTCTTTGTGCATGGACCCCTTAGCAGTTTGGTAAAGTCTATGGACTCAAAAAAAAAAGTCTTCTTAAGTGCATAAAATAAAATGAGGGAAACTAAAAAGAATACCAGTTTTTAAAAGATACGGTCATCAACATAATAAAGAATTTTATGATCAATAATAATTGTGCTATTTTATAACACATTAAATATTAATAACAAGCTGTATTCATCAGGGTTCTCTTAGAGGGACAGAACTAATAGGATATATAGAAAGGGGAGTTTATTAAGTATTAACTTACATGATCTCAAGGTCTCACAATAGGCTGTCTGCAAGCTAAGCCACAAGGAGAGTCAGTCCGAGTCCCCAAACTGAAGAACTAAAAGTCCAATATTTGAGGCCAGGAAGCATCCAGCATAGGAGAAAGATGTAGGCTGGGAGCCTAGGCCAGTCTCTCCTTTTCACATTTTTCTGCCTGGTTTATATTTGCTGGAAGCTGATTAGCTTGTGCCCACCAGATTAAGAGTGGATCTGCCTTCCCCAGCCCACGGACTCAAATGTTAATCTCTTTTGGCAACACCCATACAGACATACCCAGGATTAATACTTCATATCCTTCAATCCAATCAAATTGACCCTCAGTATCAACCATCACACATGCTCTACAGGCAGATCTAATAATCACTACAATTTTGAAGTAGGGAAGAATATGTAGTTTCAACTATCTACAAAATCTGTGAGAGACATAACAAAAATATATTATTGATTACAATATCACAGGGAATTGCTCATTCTACCTTGGCTTTCTGCCTATTTCATAAATGTTAAATTGCAATTAGAGTTTAGTGAAAACAAAAATGTTATTTTTACCAACCTAAGTTCACTGATCCCCTGCATTAGTCAGAAGAGGTTATGAACTTCTACCCTAGAGCAGTGGGCACTAAATATGGACAGCTTTCAGGATGCCATTTTTAGTGGAAACTGCTGTATGTGTAAGGACAATGATGGGGGTAAGTGAGGGACCAGGTGTCCCAGTCAGCCTCTATCCCATAGATCCACTCTCTGCCCTTCTCTTTTCTTTCCTGCAGAACCCAGACTTGTTTGCTACCAGCTTCCTAACGGGTTTAGGCAATGGAGATCCTTGGAGGAGCAAGAATGGAGAGTGCTTTCTGCACTCGTGGAATCTCTCCAGGTGGAGGGGACTCACTGGGCTACAGTAGCACCCTATCCAGAATCAACTCACAGATTTAGAGTTGGAAAACTCAGGTGGAGTTCCAGCCATGAGCTGCATAGGTGGCCCCAACACTAATCTCAAGTTCCTCATTTAGAAAACAGGCACAGCAATCTCTGTCCCGCCTATTTGCAGGTATGTTGTGAGGATTAGTTTAGTGCACAAACACAAACATTATTGTAAAGAAGTCAGGTGAATACAGTGGCAAAGGCAGGAGACAGTGCTAGCCCTTGTACAGTAGAAAGGCCTCTCTCTCTCTCCAGAGAAAGGGGAAAGCTACCACATAAATTGACTGGACTTCTCACATCTCCTCTTTGTTTCTAGTGGAGCTGCAGGTTCAACGGAGAAACTGTGCACAAGAACAAACTACGGTCTGTGTTGATGTTGGCAGCCTGTGTCTGCAGAACATGCTTGACTGACTACTGAGGACCAGAGGGGAAAACAGCTGACCCTACCACTTCTGGGACCCCATCTTGCGGCCTTAGGAAAGAAGGAGGTATGATGAATTCTTTGGGAAACCAAGGAAAGGCTTTGCCATTGAGTTAGCCTTACCATTGACTTGAAACTCTGAGCAGTGGAGATGGGGACAACAGTGATGGGAGCAGACGAACAATGTCTCCTGCTTCAGGTTGAGCAGTCAGGGACCCAGGCACCAAGCAAGAAGGAACTCAGCCTACTGAAATAACTTCTTAGGTCAGTTCCTGGATCCAATACTTCCTCAATGCCATCCATTCTGCAGTCCAGATTAATCCTCCCTAAAAACCTTTCCGACATGCCACTGAAGTATTCCAAGTGCCTCCTTCTGATATCCTATCAAAATGAGCTTCTAATTCATCCTCACTTATTTTACAGAAGAAGCTGAGGTCTTGAGAAGGGATACGATGTGTCCAAGTTCATTGTGACTGGTTAGCACAAATGAAATCTAGACTCTTTAGTCTTAGATTCAAATTTCAACTATTTCTGTCTTCCCATCCGACTTAAACAGTGAACTCCAGTCAGGCTACTCTCTTTACCACTTCATTTGCAATACAGTGTAGCTATCCTGTAGCTTCTATTTTTCTTCCCCTTATAGGGTGGTGATTTGAATTAAAGTGCATCTCCCTGAGCAGGCATTTTTACAATACGAATAGAAGGAGCAGTAGCATTGGCCATCCCTGGAAACGGTCTATCTAGTCCCCTTGGTATCTCACCATGTTTTGTGGATGAACAGTATGTGGGAGCAATTCAGAATGACCTTAGGGAAGAAAATGTCAAAAGAAGAATAAAAAATGCAGCTGACGAAAGACCATAGGAAGTCACTTGGTAACAGGCAACAACAGGTGTAGTAACAAATATTTTCTTTCTGACTCAAAGAAAACTTTTTATGGGGCATCTGGGTTTAATAACAATGGTGTGTTTCTGCATGATGGGGTTGGGATTTTCTGTTTTCTTAATTTTCTCCAGATGTTGCACACACAACACACACACATACATACACACTCTTAGATAATCAAAGCAGTTGTACGGTTCATGGTTGACCCTTGGGTACTAAAGTGGATCACAAATCCATAGTAAACATGCAACAGCAGGAAATTCTGAATATTCGAGGCATTGCTGTCTGCAAGTTCACTGGCTAAAGCAGCAGCAGAACTATTATCATTCAAGATTTACAGGGCCCATTGCCTGGCAATGTGAGAGATGAATGTCTGTAATATAAAGAAGAATTTACCATTGAAAAACTTCAAATCTGGAGCACAAATCAATTAGAAGAGTGAAATAGGGATCCTATCTCCCCTAGAAAGAACTGACGTGGGTGCACCCAGGACTCCTGCTGGGAATCCACATCACACGTGTTTCTCCCATCCATCTCCTCTCTTTGGAGTGCATATACAGTCCTCACAGGGACACTGGGCCTGCTTGTCTCTAGCCCATGCTCAGTACAATGCTCCATGTAGTAGTAGATACTCTAAAAGTGCTGCTTGAATGAATGAGCAGAAACTTTAGTTAACTCCCTGGCTGATTGTCTGGTAAAAAGACTGGAACTACTTTCTTTCTAATAATCTTTGGGATCGGTTTTCTAATAGTCTTTGGCATCTTTTTTAAATTGACTTGTCTCCTTGTAGGGGAAATATGAACAAAGAAAACCTAAATTCAGTCTACTGATCTACAAATCTCATCAAAGGTTACAAGGGTCTACTCATGATTATGTGACCCTACAGTCAGGTTTACAGTTTGCCTCCTCACTGTTGAAGGCAGTGTCCCAATAGAAAACACAAAATTATCTGTGTGTTTGAACAGATATTCAAATAGATTGATAATTCATTTAGGTCAAAAATCTCTTCAACTAAAAATTCTGATAAACAGAATAGTCACAGAATCAAGTTTTGTTTAGTCCTATGATATAAGAAGCAGTATTCAGAAGAATTCCAGTTGGAAAGACCTTTCTACAACATCAAAGAAGTCTTTAGCTATTTCACGTAATTTTACTGCTACACATTCTTATTGGCTCTTACAATTCTTTAACTGAACTGTCTGTTAGGCTGAGCATGGTGGTTCACCCCAGCACGGTGGTTCAGTCCCATCACTTTGGGAGGCCAAGGTGGTCAGACCTTTAAGCCCAGGAGTTCAAGACCAGGCTGGGCAATATGGCAAAATTCTATCTCTACAAAGAAATACAAAAATTAGCCAGGCATGGTGGCATGCTCCTGTAATTCCAGCTACCGAGGAGGCTGAGGTGGGAGGATTGTTGGAGCCCGGGAGGTCCAGGTTGCAGTGAGCCATTGCTGTGCCACTGCACTCCAGCCTGAGTGAGAGTGAGACCCTGGCTCAAGAAATAAAAAATAAAAATAAAAAATGAGTGTACTATCTGTTAAATGGCATAATATGGATGGAGACATCTAATACTGTGCGTGACACATGATAATTGTTAAACAAATGATCACTGAAACAAACTCTTTGGGATAAATGGCAGCATTTATACAATTGATTAATAGTTCCCATTTTTGCAATTATCCGAATCTCCTGGATGGGTGTTTTTAAACCATATCCTGCTAGCTCCCACCCTCAAAGTTCCTCATTCAGTAGTCCAAGGTTGGAGCCCAAGATTTTACATTTCTAATAAGTTCCCAGGTGATGTTGAAGTGTGCCCACACTTCAAAACCACTGCTATTGACTCTTCTTTCCTGTCTGAAACCCTCTCCACCTTTGGCTCCTTGGTAGAGACTGCTGCTAATTGCCTATCCATTATCAACTGCCCCTTTTCCTTACTAATAGACTCTGATTTTATTCTAGGCAGCAATGTAAATACTATATTTCCCAGTCTCACTGCTGTGAAATGCAATCAATAATTCAGATGCAGGAGTTGTTTGATAGGACTTACAGGAGAATCCCTTAAGGCACCACGAAAAGGTGACACAAGGTCTTTTGTCCTTTCTTCTTCTTCCATTTATTGTAATGGGGGCATGATGGTTGGACCATGAGGCAAACTTTACAAAGAAAGCCCTACACAAAAGATCATGGAACAGAAACACAGAACAAGCCAGGATCCTTAATGACAATGTGGGGCAGACTTGCCAGCCCATAAATTCTTTACTTCAGGTTTCTCCTATGTTAAAAAAATATATATATCTCTAGAATGTTAAACCACTGTTATTTTTCTTTTCCATTTTCTACAGAAAACCTAATCATATGTGATTTAGCTTCTAATGCATTGTAGTGTTCTTTTTGTCCTGTAGCTTCTCAAATTATTCCTCTCTGTTCCTCCTCCTTCTCTTCATCCTCTTTCTTCTCTTCCTTCTTCTTCTCCTTCTGTTCCTTTTTTTAAAAAACTTTTTTTTCTTTTTTTCTGCCTTTGAAACCACATCTTCTCCAGGGATTTGACCTCATCTTTCTCCTTTTCTCTAACCCATCTTCCCCCCATTTCTCCAAATTTGTTCTTGACAGTCTCGGCCACCTTCACAGCTCCAGCTATAACCTTTATTCTGAGGACTCTCAAACTTGAATCTGTAATCTTTCATTCACAGAGAAAATGCTGATACCCTGCATCTTCACCTAGATTTCCTAACGGATCAGCACTTTCAGTGTTTCCAAACTGAATTTCTGGTCTTCCCTACAAAATCAATTACTTTTCTTTTGTTTCTCAATAGATCACCTTACTTTTGACTTCACAACCTGGAAACCTCCAAGTCTTCTTAAACTTTACCTTCTCCCTTGGCTTGATAAACGATTGATTATAAATTTATCTGTAATTAATCATCCTATTTAATATCTATATTTGAAAGCTGTCCTCTCTATCCCAACTTTGATTTTTGCAGCTCAGGTATTTGTCATCTTTCTTCTGGGGCAATGAAATAACCTTCTACCGGTTCTTTTTCTCTCATGTCCACAATTTTATGAGTGTCTGTCTGTGAGTGTGGATGAAGTACCACTATAATCACATTCAACCCCTATGCAGCCACAGTAATTCATCAAATACAGTCTGCTATCTGATACCAACATAGCTTTCCAAATAAAATTTCCACTGCTTCCCATCATACACTTTTTGAAAACTTCATTTAACCTATACTGACATGTTTTAGATCTGTGTTCCCACCAAATTCTCACATTCAGTTGTAATCCCCAGTGTTGGAAGTGGGTTCTGGTGGGAGGCGATTGGATCATGGAGGTGGCTTCTAATGGTTTAACACCATCCCCCTTGGTGCTGTTATCATGATAGTGCGTTCTCGTGAGATCTGGTTTTTTAAAAGTGTGTGGCACCTGCCCCCACATCAGCTTTGGCCATCTAAGACTTGCCTGCTTTCCCTTCACCTTCCACCATGACTGAAAACTTTCTGGGCACTCCCCAGAAGCAGAAGCCACTATGCTTACTGTACAGCCTGTGGAACCTTGAGCCAATTAAACCTTCTTGTCTTTATTCAGATATTTCTTTATAGCATTGCAAGAACACACTAGCACATACACGATTTGCTTCTTTTAGTATTTAAACTACAATTCCCAGTTGCTAAGTCATTCATGCAGTTTCATTTGCCAATAATCCCTACTTCCCACTTCCTCATGCTTGAATCCTAGCTATTCTTTAGGCCCAACAAAAATGCCATCTCAAGACTCTGCAAAGCCTTTCAGGAGCTCTTGAGCTGAAAGTTCTCTCTCCATACTTTCAAATCCTCTGTCATTGTGTATGTCTATCTTAAGGCATTAACTTTTCCTTCCTATTGTAGTAATCAGGATACATACTTTATCTTGTGAATTAAACCTCGTGTGTCCTTTGGATGATAGGTTCTCAGTAAACATATTTGGAACCAGTAAACACTATGTTATTTTTAGTTGTTGCGTGCATGAACAAATACATATGTGTTAGATGTTTGAGTGTTCCTTATAATCTATCATCTCAACCAGCATGGTGACTGCACGCTCCACATCTACCTTCCAGCCTCCATGACTTTGGACAAATTTGGCAATGAAAAGTGAAGCAATGAAGAAGGCAAGAAAACTCAGGTTTATGTCAATATATTCCGTTCTTGAAAAATAAGTAAAACAGAAAAGCAAAGGTTAAGTTTAAGTGGAACTTTGATGGGTAAAAAGAGGATTGTGAACATTTTTTGCTGCAGGAAAGATATTTTTACTCCTTTAAAAATATTAAGACTCTCATTGAAAGCTGTCAAGTGTACCTTGTCTGACTGAGTGTCCAACAATAGGGGCTTTCTATTCACAGCACATTTCACACTTGCTCCATTGCAACCCAATTGTCTTTCAGTGAAGCAATGTGCCTTGGTAATATTATCAGTGACTTTTGAAGACTCTCCTGAGGCTTTTTGGAGAGCAAAACTCCTCTCGGTTTCACTGTAACACCCAGGAGAAGAGGTAAGTGATACGAATTCCATGTTGGGGTTATTAATATTGCCTGCTGCACTGAGTGGGACTTTATATCCTTCCATTGGCTGCATGGATGAGGGCTGCACCCCCTGCCTGACAATCTCCAGCCCAAGACCATACAGGCAGGTCCCAATTCTCCTCCTAGGGGCACAGACCATTAGATATGGAGGAAGAGCACAGCGTCAGGGTTCTTGGACATTTACTGAGCCTGCAATATCCTATTTATTTCACCAAAGTGTGGTGAATACACTCCTCTAGTTCTCTCATCTCAGTTTTCTCATCTGGAATATAATCTCCATGGAGAATCTTTGTTTCCTATTCCACAGAGTATGATGCAAATTCTGAGAATTTAACTTGCTTTTTTTCCAATTAGGTCACTGTCTGAGACACTTCTGCAACCCCAAAACCCACAAAGAGGGTGTGGTTCATACCCATTAGATGACGCATTAGGGATGAGGGTCATGTTGGGGATATTCCTGTTTGTTTGTTTGTTTCTGTAAACATTTTCTTGCCTTCCTACAACTGAATATGTTCTGGGTCTCAATGAAGCAGCTCCCTACTGGGGTCTGGTCCTTCCCTCTCAATGGCCTTAGGGGAAGGGATGGGAAGCAGAAATCATTTTCCAACCATCACCATTTCAGACCAATGATTGTACACCCAGGATAATTTACAGAAAGTCATCAAACTGATCATCATTCAGTCATTTTCTAAGCATCTATTAGCCCCTGGCCTTGCTACCTGCTCCTCTAGGCACCTCTTAAAGAGACGAGGCATCCCATGCACAGTTCCTCTTTTTTCTCCTCTCCAACTTGCTGTGACTCTCCCCCTTTAAAGCCTTCCTCCTTTGGTGGGGGGAAGAATTCTTTCCTCTCCCTCTTCTTGCCTAGGATGTGCCATCTTCCTGGTGATGAACCCCCATCCCTGCAGGCTGCTTATGCCTGAAACATCCACTTAAAATCCCAATGACTTTTTCTAATTCTTCCACTTCTGTTGCTTCAGTGAAAAGGAGGAACACGTTCTAATCTCAGTGCTGGCCAACTCCAAAGGGTGAGAAGGGGTGAGATGGGGATGGAGTTCTGGACTTTGTATTGGGGGCAGAGGAAAATAAAGTGGGGCAGAGCAGGATTTACTCTGGGCTGTGTCCATTTTTCTCCTGAAAGAATCTGAAACCAGCACATTATACTATCATGAGAATTAATGTCACTCAGAAGACCTTTGTCTGATCTTCATGAGAAATTTGTATTCCTTTCATTTAGTTTCAATTCTTACAATATAATAATCCTCACCTTATTATGTTAAAGGAGTATCTGCCCCTTCCCTGCCCCATGCGTTATTCCACAGTTTCATCACATTTGCTGGCAGGCAATGGTGCCTCTCCCAAATAAATTTTATTGAACACATCATGGTCCTTCCCCAATTGTGGTGGGGGAGGGGGAGCATCCTCTCAACTACCCACATGTAAAACTGAGCTCCAGGGAAGTGGTGGATTTTAAACCCATAATGCATCCATCAGCATTGTTAAGGAGTGCCCAGATGATGGTCAGGTTGCCCACAGGTGCACCGTGCTGTGAGTACTGATGGGATGGGTTTCCCCATCATCCTCACCGAGGAAAGCAGTCCCTGAGTCTCAGCGGGAATGGAGGAGAGTGCAGAGGTCTGCTGCCATGCCACATTTCACAAAGAATGTATTTTCCAACTGTCACCATTTCAGGCCAACGATTGTACACCCAAGAAAGATTGTGGAAAGCTATTAAACTGATCATCATTCAGTCATTTTTTAAGCATCTATCAAAGCCTACCATGTGCCAGAACATGTGAAAGCATCTTCATGGGCAGTGCAGGCAGGGAGAGGCATTGGGAAGTCTTCCTGTCACAGAGGGAAACGGGGTTCTGTTCAGAGTAGAAGCAAACTTTATTTCCTCGATGTTATCGAGAGCCTCAGCACTGAAGATCCTTTCTTGGCTCCAGGTCCTGAGACATCTTGTTGGATGCTCTCTGGGCTTTAGACTGTGAAGCAGAGGCAACCAGGCTGGGATGACAAGAGCACTGGATTGCAGGTTTGGATCAGGGCTGTGGCCCTGGCTCTGCCACTAGCCAGCCTTGTGACTCTTAGGCCACACCTCTTTACCTTTCTGGACCTCTATTGTAACCAAGGCACTTACATTCCTTCAATACCTATCAAGAGCCAAACCCAAGGACCAAATAATTCCACTCCCAAGATTTTATCCTAAGGCACGTTTTCTCAACCTCATCATGACTGATTGACAATTTGAACTGGACAGCTCTCTGTTGTGGAGAGAGGTCTTCTGCATTGCAAATGTTTGGAAGCATCCCTGGCCTTCACCTGTTAGATGCCAATGGCAACCCCTCCTCCAAACTTATGACATTCAAAGTCCCCAGGCATTGCCAGATATCCCCTGCAGGACTGCATCATCCACAGTGGAGAACCATTGTCTTAGGATATCAAAAGAAAGATTATAGTATCTACAGTTAGGTGTGTGACAGCATTGCATGAAAACAATTTGCATCGACAATAGGAAAAGAGTTAATAGAATTATAATACCTTTATTTGATGGCATATTCTATAGTCATTGAAGATAAAAATAAGAAATTACATATGAATAAAATTCATTCATTAAATTGTCTTATACATACAAGCAGAACATTACAACAATGCAGCTGTGTAAAAATACTCTAGGTTATAAAATCTGAGGATTGAAAAGAACCTTAAAGGTTAACTTGCCAAAGAATCCACTTTTCTGATCCCCAGATCCCTTAGGAGATGTCTTCACTAAGGGGGCATGTATCTCCTGCCTAAACCCCTCTGTATTCGTGGCCTGTGACTGCCACAAGAAATCACCACCAACTTGATAGTTTAAAACAGCAGAATTGTTTTTCTTCCCATAGTTCTGGAGACTAGAAGTCTTCAGAAGCCATGCTCCCTCTGAAGGCTCTAAGGGAGAATTCTTCCTTGATTCTTACACCTTGTAGTGGCTCCTGGAATTCCTTGGCTTATGGCAGCGTCACTGCAGTCTCTTTCTCTGTTTTCACATGGCTTTCTTCTCTGTTTCTGTGTCTCAAATCTTCCTCTCCTTGTTCTTATAAGGTCATTAGTCATGGGATTTAGGGTCCTCCCTAAATCCAGGATTATGTCATCTTCATATCCTTAACTTAATTACATCTGCAGACAACCTATTTCCAAATCAGGTCACATTCACAGGTGCAGGGGACTTAGGATGTGGATACATCTTTTGGGTAAGGGAGTCTTAATTCAATTCACAACATACACTGTTGATTAACTTCCTTCCCGAGGCTGCGTCTTCTACTCTTGGGCAGCTTTAAAGCACAATGTTCTTCACATTGCATAGACATCCTTCCATATGCATAGTTATTAGATGTGGCCTAAGAGTCCCATGACTGAAGAAGTGTCAGTAATTGGAGTGGTTGGGTAGTGAGATTGGAAGAACTTGTTTTTATTTAGATATACATTTTTCCAGCTAAAAGTAAAAACCTGCTTTGTCTTTCCTCACAGAATCAAGTCACATTGTACATGTGAAAGAGTATTTTGCAAATTTTGGACTGCAGAAGAAATATAGGGAATCTCACTGATGATGGCATCTTCATTTTGCACATCTGTTTGGTGTGTAACACCTGAGAAGTCTCCCTTTAAGCCCATGCTTGGCGCATCTGTAAAGGAGGATCATCAGAAACATAAATATATATATAACATTTGCTATTTTTAAAATATTGTTAAATAGTATTTTCTATTTTTAAAAGTCATCATAAAAAATCTAAACTGGTTAATTACTTTTAACTATTATTATTATTATTAGAATGGCATGACTTTCCAGCAAACATTTTTCCATGTTTTCACCAAACCCTTTTCACTGCTTAAGGCTTCAAAGAGCCCTCTCCCGGTCAGTGGGATGCAATATCAAAGGCTGTCTGTTCCTATGAACAAATCAGTCAAGAGTCACTCCAGCTTCTCATCACTCAGGGACCAATAACTTTTTTCCCCTCTTCCTTTTATCTATATTTCTCTGCCTTTTCCCAGTCCTATTCCCTCATCAATTTCTCGCACTTTTTTCTCCTCTCCTTCCTTCCCCTCCTCTTCTCCCGGTTCCCCTTCTCTGCTCCAATTTCTGTCCTGCTCTTCTACCGCTTCCCAGCAAACACATGTAAGACATCTGAGTAAAGTGCAGAAAAGCAGCTCCTCGAAGTTGTAACAGGTAGGGTTGATTCAACGTCTCACTTGGAACTTTCAGGGCCTCTGAAATAGTCTCAGATCCCTCTCCTGACACATAAAGCACATTCATGCTAATGCACGCCTCCATCTCCTTCCCCCAGGCCCACTCAGTGACCACTTCCTAGGAGTTTCAGGGTGCCTCCTGCCCTGTGACTGTACAGAGGACAGCGCTGGAACCTCCAGTTCAGGGCCTGTGTGGGTGGGTCACTTACGTAAGACATCAGCCGCCTTGAGAGAACTGGTGAGCCCTGAAGGTGGCTGGCAAGCCCAAGCTTCAGGCCTCCGCAGCTCAGCATTCACACCTGCTGCACCTGAGTCTCAGAAGGGATGGAGGAGAGTGTGGAGGTCTGCTGCCATGCCACATTTCATGAGGAATGTATTTTCCAGCTGCCACCATTTCAGGCCAATGATTGTATACCCAAGATAGCTTATGGAAAGATATTAAACTGATCATCATTCAGTCATTTTCTAAGCATCTATTAAGACCTACTGTGTACCAGAACATACAAAAGCACCTTCATGGGCAGTGCAGGCAGGAAGAAGCATTTGGAAATCTTCCTATCACACAGGGAAATGGGGTTCTGTTCAGAGTAGGAACAAACTTTATTTTCTTGATGTTATCAAGAACCAGCGAGGGACACCCGGGATAAGAGAGAGTTGCTCCCTTTACTCTCTTAGGCCGGTAACCAAAGTTTTCTTATTGGCCAAAGTTATTCAAACATTCTTTTTCCCTTGCAGATATGTGACTGTAGACATTTGCTAAAGGCCTTTTAAGTTAAAGTTCTCTTACCACTGAGTGCAGGGTCAACATAACAGGACATTAGTCTTGACAATCAGGAGAAAAGAGGCTATGACTCTTCCAGATAGTCTGGGACCAGGAGCTGTTTCAGATATTAAGGAAATCATCAACCTCCCTCATCTGCACCCCCGACCACACACACCACTGGAACCTCTGGACCATCAGCTGGAAGTCTAGTTCCAACATTACTGTCAACCTCTGGAAGTGTAGTTCCACACCACTGGAACCTCCAAATCACCAACTGGAAGTCTAATTCCAGTATTACTGTGAACCCACAGGATAACTCTTCAGATGTGGGATCTTATTTCTCTGTTCTAGAGGACAAGCACCATCCCCTCTTTCTTTTTTCCTTGTCAATAAGCCCATGAGAAGACAGCAAATTACAAGAAGACAATAGAACCATAAATAATGGAGCAGTAGGAGATGCCTTGGCCACATAGCGTAAGAACTCTGTGAGTGTCAGGAGGAAGCATGGCTCAGAGTCTCCAGTTTCCATGTAATTTTCACCAAGCTCGCTATAGCTGAATGGTGGCCCCTGTAAGATACGTAAACTCAGTCCCTGTGAATATGACTTTATTTGCCAAAAGAGTCTTTATAGACACATTATGGTTAAGGATGTGAGTGTAAGACCATCCTGGATTAAGACAGTTCTCAATTTCACTGGCAGGTGTCCTTTTGAAAGAAGCAAGGGGCAGGGCTACAGGATATGGACATGTGAAGACGGGGGCAGAGAATGGTGTTATGCTACCACAAATCAAGGCGTTCCTAGAACCACCAGAAGCTGGAAGAAGCAGAGGAAGGAAACCTTGGTTTCAGACTTCTGGCTTCTAGAACTGTAAGACAATATATTTCTGTCATTTTAAACCACTGAGTTTGTGGTCATTCATTATGAAAACCATGGGACACAAATGCACTCATGAGGAAAACATGATCTATTGGTAGCCAATTTCTGTATTACTAAAACACCCCCACTGTTGTCACAGAAAAACAGGTTTCAGAGTCAGAGAGACCTGGGTTTGAACTGCAGCTCTACGATGTTTCAGCGATGGGCAAGCCATATAGCCCTGTGGTCTCCTTTTGCCTAGAGAAAGGAGAGGGTAAAACCATCCTTCCCAGGGTGTTCCGGAGAGCAGATGTGGTAAGGCCCGGAGTCTGGTTTGTGGCAAGCTTTGATGGCATGTTGGTATACAGCAAGCACTGAAGAAATGCTGGCTTTCTTCGCCCTCCCTCTCAACTTCCTCTTGTCTTCCCCCTGCACAAAATGCTCTGGTGGTTCTTCCCAGAGATCTATAAAATCACATCCAAACTTCACAGAAAACGTGGAAGGCCCTTCACATTTTGCCCACCACTCACCCATTTTCCTCTTGAATCAAATTTCCCTTAATTTTTCTCTAAAAACCTGTACTTTAGGACCTTGTCCTAGGACCAGCCTTCTGCATACCTGATCCTAAATCTTCTGCCCTGCTCCCCACCCATCCTTATTCGACCCTACCCTCCACTTCCCCTGGTCATCCTTCCTGCATCACATCTGTTTCTGTCAGGGCACTGAGCCATCCATATTAAGCCACAGAGCACCAGGATTAGGATGATAAAATGATCTGTTTCCAGGGTCCTTGATTCCACTCACTCCTCCTTCTGTCCCCCACTTCATACCCCCTGACTTGCTTTTCCCCAGCGTTAACTAACTCCCATCACTCTCCCTCTCTACTCCCCACAACTCACTAATACTGTGGTGCAGAATAATGGCAACAGCCTAAAATATTGCCTTCCATAGGGGATTCAAAATCCTAAAACCTAAATAATGAATGTAATGCCTCATCAAATGTGGAAACACAGGGTCTTTCCAACAGCACCCCAGCCACTCTGCCATCCAGGTGTGCCTGCTGTTAGGCAGGTGAGGCAGCCCTCCCCTGCCAACCAACCAGCCCCACTATTGCTGCCTGGCTTATCTGCCTGACTCTGAGATTTGAACACCCCTGGGTCTTGTCTCCCGGACTCCTGGTCTCCTTCCCCAGCCAGCCTTCTTCCTCCTCTTTCTTCCTGTTACTTCATGTTCTAATTGCTCTCAGGGGTGGGGAGCCGGGGGTCATCCATCTTGCTCACTGGGTATTCAATTAGAGCCGACTCAGCGCCCATCTTCTCCCCGCTCCCTCCCTCCCCCAGATGTCGCCCTTCAGGAAGCAATATATAACACCCTCCTTCCACGGCAGTCTACTGGCCACCCGCCATTTCCAACCTGAGTCCCCATTAACTACGCCAAGGCAAATGAATAAATAAATCTCTAAGGAGGGGAAGAAAGAGGAAGAAGTGCTGGTTCAGAGCTAATGAAGGTCACCTCCCAGCCAGGCCTCCCATTCCCCCTTCTATGAATTGGAGCCCAGGACTGGGGAGGAAGCTTCCTCCTCAGACAAGAATCCTGCATGCGTCTTGTTTGCCTGTGCATGTGTGCCCTGGGTCCATTCCAGGAACACAGCATATTATCACAGCTTTGCTGTTAACTGCTTAGCTTAATTTGGTCTGCACACATGATGACGGCTTAGGAGCAGAAAGGCACCGTGCTTCCCATTGAGACAGACGATACCTACTCAGATGACCAGTAAAATAATGCACCATGTTGGTGGCACACTGAAGTCAGTGGTCACTGTGGGCTTGATAGATGGGGCAGTATTACCTTCATGTCAGAGATGGGAAAACTGCCTCACCCAAACTCAGAGATGATGGTGGAGCTCTAGCTACTCGTTCCCATTTCAATTTCCATTAATTGAGAATATTTCCCAGAAAAGGGGACACACACCTCTGTGAATGTTTGGCTTTGTGCCAGGAGGTGCATGAAGCCATAGTATAGATGAGCTACTTCCTGGATGGTCCATTGTACTTGATTATAAGTAATTTGAGACAATTTCATATTAAGAGTGGTAATATTATTGCATTAGATTTATATATTACATAATATATTCATACGCACACATATGAAACAGAAAAAAAAATGCTCATGTTAGCTTTTATGATTAAGCAAAAGACATCAAAGTAATTTTCAGCTTGTTTTCTCTTTAACACTGGTTCCTGGGGGACACTCTCACTCTCCCCTGATTTAGTGACGGCTCTTGATAGGTGCCACTTGAGATGCTCTGTCCACAGCATCCCTGGGTGGATCTGGTTAACTGACTCTAACCCCCAAGGATCTGCCACCTCCTGTAGGATTTGCCATTGAGCCCTCGCAACATGTGTGTAGAATGTTCACCTGGAGCAGACCCAGCTTAAATCTGTTGTCCCTTAGCCACTGTACTTGCTAAAATCTTCACTAAGCCCCTTGTTTATCACCTTGATTCATTATTTTTTATTATTACTATTATTATTATTATTTTGAGACAGAGTCTTGCTCTGTCACCCAGGTTGAAGTGCAGTAGCGTAATCTCGGCTCACTGCAACCTCGGCCTCCTGGGTTCAAGCCATTTTCCTGCCTCAGCCTCCTGAGTAGCTGGAATTATAGGTGTGCTCTACCAAACCCAGCTAAACTTTGTATTCTTAGTAGAGATGGGGCTTCACTATGTTGGCCAGGCTGGTCTTGAACTCCCGACCTCAAGTGATCCACCCATCTTGGCATCCCCAAAGAGCTGGGATTGCAGGCAGGAGCCACCACAAGCAGCCCAATTCAGCACTTTAAACTAGTGCAAGCCACCATCATTTATTCTTGAACTACTGTCAACAGATTCCTGACTTTTATTTATTTTTCACCCTTGCATTTCCCTATCTCCTTTCCATACATTAGCAAGAGCGGTCCTACTAAATTATAAATGGGTGGTTTCACTCCTGAAAATGTCCCATTGCTGTGAGGTAAAAATGAAACTCCTTTATACAGCCTCCAGAGCCCTAGGCGGCCTACCTGTGTCTTTCAAACCAGCCTCAGCTCCTCCTGGCTTCCTCAACCCACTAAACACCAGTGAGTCTGCTCTTCTTATGATGCCTTGAACATGCCAATTCCTCCTGCCACAAGACCTTTGCACAGGTGTGCCCTCTGTCTGGAGACCCCCTCCTACACTCTTTTCATGCCTTCTTTTCATAGTTCACATTTCATATAGCACAACTAAGATGCTACTTCTTTTTTAAAAATGTGGTTTTGACATCATTTTAATAGCACTACTTTCAACTCGCTGAGAAGAAATACAATCTGTACTAGCTATGACATCTAAATTATACACAAATTTTAATAAGGCAGATTTAAAAATATTTAGTGTACAAAAATAACCCTAAAAACAGTGGTTGTGAAACTGTTCCCTGGAGCCCTGCTTCTTTTGAAAAGTCTTCGGAGATCACTCAATTTAAAAGAAGTGCCTTTTTCAATTGTTTTCTTAGATGACCTTTTTAGCACTTACCGTAACGTGTAGTTGTGGGATTATTGTTATTATTAGCAGTAGTTGTTGTTGTCGTTAGGTTATTTAATGCCCAACTTTCTCTCTAGTTTATAAGCTCTTTGAACAAAGACCATGTCTGTTCTGTTCAGCACTGAATATGCAATGATTAGCTTAGCACCTGCCACCTAGAAGGTGCCAAATATTGTTTGGCTTTATGAATGAATGAGTAAATGAATGACCTGTCTATAAATGCCACCTTGGATTTCATGGGTTTAGTCAGTGGGACAGCAGTTCTGATACCTTTTCTATATTACGTATATTTAACCGTGGAAGAACAGCAGTCTATGGATATTTTCTTTGTTTGACTGAGTTTTTTAGGTTATCCAAGCCATCCTGTTAAGCAGGAATTATTAGTGTTCAATTCAGATTTTAAATCAGAAGTAAACATAGCATAAAAATTATGATTGTGGGCTTGAGAGTCAGCTAGATTGGAATAGCAGTCTTGATTGTCACTTACTAGCTGTGTGAGCCAAGCCTCAGTTTTCCTATGCGTAAAGCAGGACTAATAATAGTACCTGAGTTACAGGGTTATTTTGAGCATTAAATTAAACGGTATTCCTAAACTGCTTAGCACAGTATTTGGCCTTCAGTCTGTGGTCAATGAAGGTGTACTATTCTTATTTTTCTTATTAGGCTCAGAGCAGTATCTGCTTTTTCAACCACTGTGCTAGAGACTGCTAACTGCTCGCTAGTATTTACGCTTCTTTCTTTCTTTTAGTTTTATTATCAGCAGCACTATCCCACAATCCTCTCTCAATACACACACACAAATTAGCTGGACACATTCCCACATGGTTATAGACCGTATTTCTCAGGATTTTGCAGAGAGACATGGCCTATGACTCAAAGCTCCTGCCAATAGAATGTAAGAACAGGAGAGGTGCAATTTCCATGTCACTTGACGAAAGGCAATTCCTTTTCTTCACTTCTTATTTGGAAGAAAGACTTGCAGAAGTGGACAGTGCTGGAGGGACTGAGGGAGACACAATGTGAAAGAAACCTAGGCCCCTGTACAACCTCAAGAAGCAAAGCTGCCCTGCTCTTCTGAGCTCCTCACCTCTGGACTGCCATGAAGTAGAGAAAACACTGTCTTTTACAAAAGACCATATTTTCAGGTTGCTTTGCCATCACAAATGCTGCAGTTCATATGGCCTTTTCTTGAGAGTCTAAGGAAAAAAACTGACAGCATCAGTGTTAAAATCACAGTCCTCTAGCTCGAATTCTCTCTCTCACACACTGTGGTGCTAAGGAATGTGATGTGAAAAGTAATGGTTGTTCTCTGTGATGTCAGCTTTGGAAACTGAAAATATGCATCTGCTTTAATATCTCATCCTAAACCCATCAGTCAGATGCTCTATCGTAGCAACTACAAGACTTTGGCCAAGTCACTCTAATTTTTGAGTCTCAGTTTCCATGTCTTTAAGAATGGGTAATGTGGGCCGGGTGCGGTGGCTCACGCCTGTAATCCCAGCACTTTGGGAGGCTGAGGTGGGTGGATCACAAGGTCAAGAGATCGAGACCATCCTGGTCAACATGGTGAAACCCTGTCTCTAATAAAAATATAAAAAAATTAGCTGGGCTTGGTGGCGTGTGCCTGTAATCCCAGCTACTCAGGAGGCTGAGGCAGGAGAATTGCCTGAACCCAGGAGGTGGAGGTTGCAGTGAGCCGAGATCACACCGTTGCACTTCAGCCTGGGTAACAAGAGCGAAACTCCATCTCAATAAATAAATAAATAAATAAATAAATAAATAAATAAATAAAAGAATGGGTAATGTTACAGACCTATGAGTATCATATAAAGGAACAGTAAACTGGAATGTGCCATGCACTGAGGAATGCTGCTGATGCTTTTCACCTCATTCCTTGGTCCCAGTCCTCAGCAACTCAGGGAGTGCACTCAGCATGTATCCCAGCAGGGCTGGGGTGGCCTCGGGTTAGAGGAATAGGCAGATATCTGTCCCTCAGTATGGGAGATCATCTGTGCTTTGCACACTTGGCTTTCTTTTTTAAAATTTTTTTATTATACTTTAAGTTCTGGGCTACATGTGGAGAACGTGTGGGTTTGTTACATAGGTATACACGTGCCATGGTGGTTTGCTGCATCCATTGCCCCGTCATCTACATTAGGTATTTGTCCTAATGCTATCCCAAGCTTTTTCTGATTGTGAGCCTGTGAAGTGGCTCCTAGAACATATTTTCCAGCTAAGGTACAAGATGTTTCCTTGGGAGGTCACCAGAACAGAAGAAATAAAGTCATAGATAAAACAGTCCCTGGACCAGGAACCCAGCCCTAGCCCTGACACTGAGTCTCTCTGCTACCATGGACCTGGCACTTGCCCTCTCCAAACCCGTAATCCGGAAAGTTTCCTTTCTAGCTCTAAAAATCTGTGATTCTAGGTACTGTGAAAAAAACAACATAATGAAGTAAGGGTAAAGGAAATGAAGTGGAAGTCTAATAGAAGGGAATTTATTCATTCATTCATTCATTCTTGCTTTGTATCTTTTAGCAAGATGTCATCATGCTTCTACTAAATGAGAGGTACTGTGGGGATGAGAAAGAAGGGCCTGATCGCTCTCCAGACACAGGAGTGGGGAAAAGGGATCACTATTTGCTGGCACCAAGTAAAGCCCAGCGCTGCCCACTGTGCAGTTAATTCAGGCCAGTGCAGGTAGCCAGACATCAGACTGAGTGCTATCCACAGGTTCCATGGACCCATCCCCATCTTCCAGTGTGACCCTGAAGCAACAGTGGCTGAAATAAGAGTAATAGGACAAATCACCTATGTTTAAAAATAAATGAGGAATACAAACTTCACCATATTGGATTCCAAAGACCACAGAATTGCCATGCCAGAACCGAAAAGGTAAGGCAGCCACATGGACAGGATAGAGCAGGCGTCCCCAAACATTTTACACAGGGGGCCAGTTCACTGTCCCTCAGACCGTTGGAGGGCCGCCACATACTGTGCTCCTCTCACTGACCGCCAATGAAAGAGGTGCCCCTTCCTGAAGTGCGGCGGGGGGCCGGATAAATGGCCTCAGGGGACTGCATGCGGCCCGCAGGCCTTAGTTTGGGGACGCCTGGATAGAGCTTGAACTAGAAATAGGTCATCAGCTCTAGCTCTGATCCAGGCACCTTCCACCTATGAGTCTTAGTTTCCTGTTCTTTAAAGTCTGGGTTAAACTGGATTGTCTCCAAGGCCTCTTCCAGATCTGATGTTACATGATCTGCCCCTGATGTTATTCCAGTAAGTAGTATTCCTTTCTAAAAACAGCAAAACAAAAATTCCCCAAAGGCAAATGCAACACCTTTGTTTCCTTTGCATGGCTGATTAAATTAGTGAGAACCAAGCAGGCTTTCACGGGAGAGTCTGGGAAATTGCCGGATATTTGGGGAAGACTACTGAGGTTAGTGCACAGTTGTCCTTGGCTAGCATGTGTGGTCCCTTAGAGTTTTCTTTGTGTTGAGATTAAGCCTGAAATAGAGACATTCAGCTATGTAGACAACAGGCCTGAGTCTCTCCTTAACCGAAAATGCTTCTCAAGAAAGGCTCTTTTATCACTTGGTATGAGGGAGGTATATTTATTCTTTGACTCATTTTATATATCTCCATTTCATTCTTTGTGGTTGCATAAAGCACACACATCTATTTACACTGCTTCAAGGTGAGTGCAATTATCCCTATTTTATGTATGAGGAAAACAGGACTAACAGACATGAGCTAATTGGCCGAAAGCAGAAAGTTGAAATCCAGGTCTTACTGATTCAAAAGACTGAGCTTTTCCACAAAATCAATGGTTCCCAAGTAATCTATTCTACAGCTAATGCTTGGGACACATATGAATTTGGAGGAACCTTAGGAATCCTTGTATTGCAAAGGAATGGCGGGGCTTCCTGGGCCCAAGGAAGAAGGTGACAAAAAATAAAGATGGAATGTAATAACTGTGCTACATCACATATGACATGCTCCAACCTAGGACACTTAAAATTAGGATGCTAATTTTTAGTCTTGCTTTTCTAGCCCCTTATTTCCGAAAATAACAAATGTTTGCTTTTGTATATTTCACAGGATATGGCAGAGTCTCCTTGAGAAAAACAAAGCAATGATGCTTTACAGGTAAATAGATGCTGAATGAATGAATTTCCACAAGTTATTCATTCTATTTTCATTAATTAATGTTGCTTCATTCATCAGCTGCATTGTCCAATTTACTTTAGCAGACCAGCTGTCATCAACTCCAGAGAGCTTATGAAGGGTTGAGATAATTAGTCTCCATACCCTTAAGGAGAAATGGAGGTACAGTCTTGCTCTCTTGAAGAATTGCACACTAAGAAACCACAAACCAGAATATAAATGAGTTATTGACTGAATATGAAATGATCAGATTGATGCACACTTAAATGCAACTGCATAGATCTAGAAGAGAATGTGTTTTTTAAAGTAGATGAGATGTTTCTTTTAGCATGCTAAAGATGCAGGTCTAATCCGTCTTCTCTCTGAATTCTTCGCAAGATGGAAATTCTGCAGCAGGCCGCCTACCACCCAATGTGCCCAGCAGAGTCAGCTTAAATACAGGAAACACCTGTGGTATATTCTAAGAAGGCCCCTTCCCCTTAAAATAATCTCTTCCCCATTAGCCTCTGGCAATACTTGGCATGCTGCCATTCATTTCTTGTGCTGATAATTTTTTTCTGGAATAGGAGCAACTGACATGACAAGAACTGAGATGGGGCAGTTCTGATACAACTGACAAAGAATTAGCAGTACAGAGCATGAGACCCTGCATAAAGACAGATGTAAGTGAAGACACCCTGTCGGACAACTGCAAGTTTGGCAGCCCATCGAGCCTGCTGTGCTGTCAAGGAAAGAGTAAAGAATGAAGAATTACTTGTGTGCACACATGCATGTATGTGCACAGGCAAGGAGGCTATTTGAGAGAAGTTCCCCAGCTAGGCTGCTCAACGGAGCTTGTAGGAGGGCCATTGTTGCCATCTTTTCTCTGGTCTACTCCGCCTCTGTATTTCCTTTTCCCCCAACTGCTTGTAGAATTTCTTGAAAGCATGTTAAATAGATCTCAGAATTACTGAGCAAACCAGCAAAGCAGCCCCCCACAGCAGGCAGCTTCAAATGATGGCTGGGCTGCCAGTGCCCAGAACAGAAGTCAAGAATCTTTGTTTCCATTCTGGCTCTGCCAGTTGTAAGAAATGTCCTTAGCTCCTCTCCAATTCTGTCATTCAGTGTTTGACCCTCTAAATTCCCTGGGGGCATCACAATTCACCATTTTCCCCCGTGTCTTCAAGTTGTAGACTGAACCAAGTGGGCAGGCTTTTGAGCCGCAGCCAACCAAGGATGTGTAGAGAGCTAGTAAAGGGGGTGTGTGTGAGTGTGTGTGTGTGTGTGTGTGTGTGTGTGTGAGAGAGAGAGAGAGAGAGAGAGACAGAGAGCGAGAGGGAGAACAGGGTGGGGGTAGGGAAAAGAAGCTTAATCTTCATCTTTCATTAATACAGAACGCGAACACTTGTAGATCACCTACTGGTGCTCAGATACTAAGTTAGACAGTGATAGTGCTCAGATACTAAGTCTACTCGGCATCAGATACTAAGTTAGACAGTGATACGTTAAAACAAAAGCTCTGTGAATTTATTTTTAAAATACTCAAGAGTATACATTAGAGGAGCTCACAAGATTATGCAAGTGAAAATGGGATAAGGATGTAGGTGAAGGAACATTACAACAGGTGGTGTGAAACAGGAAAGTTAACCCCAGAAGACAATCTGAAAATGTTGTGTTTGAGGAGGAAGAGAGGGAAAAGGTCACTCTGGGCATAGTTTGGCTCCAAGATTAATTTTCCCTCTAGTAGAATTTGGCTAAGAAAAAAGCAGAGTCCTCCCTGTTCCCCTAAAAATGGGCTGGGATCTTTCCCCGAAGCTCTATTGTGCATTTGGACATTCTCTTACTATATTTATATGGGAAAAAGAGAAAACAATTCACAGCCACCCCCAACCCCAGTTCTTTTTCTTGCTGCTATCCATTTGTCTTTGTTGCTGGCATGTTATTTCACTAGAGAGGAATGTTCTATTTTTGAGGGGTAGAAGACAGTATGTGGGTGGAGGTTATACTAATAAATTTGACATGAAAAAAGGAGAGCACCTCTAACTTCTTCATGGTAAAGGAAAACAAAACCAAGACTCTTGAAACTCACTGTCATCTCAAAGTGACAGGGAGAACGTCAGGAGGGAAGAGAGGTCTTCAGAGGGTCTCTGAGCATGTGCCAGGCAGGACGGAATGCAAAGCAATGCCTTGAATCCCCTATGATGTTATTAGTGCCCTACACTCTCGGGAATTTCCTCGATCTCCTCTACGGCTGGATGTCTCCTTTTACTCAGAATGTGGTACCTACCTCCAGTTCCCCTTGGATGATGCCAATCCCAGCTACCCTGTCGTTTCATACACATTTATTGATTATCTTCTTTTCCAAGAAACTCCAAGTGGGAAGGACTTAAAGATGTGCAAGATTTTCCCTCTTGCATTTGCTAGGACTCATTTGCTAGGGCAGCCATAACGAAATACCACAGACTGTGTGACTTAGACGACAGAAATTTATTTCTCACAATTCTGCAGGGAAGAAGTCAAGCGCAGGGCATCAGCAGGCTTGGTCTCTTCTGAGGCCTCTCTCCTTGGCTTACACATGGCCTCCCTCCCGCTGTGTCCTCACGTGGCCTTTTTTTCTCCATGTGTGTGCCTCCCTCGTGTCTCTCTGTGAGTTCAAATTTCCTCTTCTAATAAAGACACTAGTTAGACTGGATTAGGGACCAGTCTAAGGGCTCATTTTAACTTAGTCACCTCTTTAAAGGCACATTCTCCAAATGCAGTCACTTGTTGAACTACTATGGGTTAGGACTTCAACATATAAATTTTGGGGAGACACAATTCAGCCTAGAACAGCAAGTCGCCTCCCTTTACTGATGATAAAACAGGTATCTTAATAAAAACAGGCAACTCACATGAAAAAAAAAAAAAGCCTCAATCTGTATTGAGGTCAGCAAATTGAACCACAGTTGAAGCACTTTTGGTCACACTAGCTGCTTCCTACAAGTCTGATGACCTGACCTTCCCTCAGATGTATAGGGACACCTCTACAATTCCAGGTTCTGTAGAGGTTTAACATGCAAAGAGAATTCTAGGCAAGGGGAGCAGATGAAGCAAAAGCACAGGCATGGGAAGATCCCAGTGAAAACGCTGTGTGTAAAGTGTGAATTATGAGGGAAGGTTTGGAGATAAAACAGAAAAGGTGGGTTGGATCCAGAGGCTAAATGGCTGGACATGTGTGCTAAGGACCTGGATTTCATCCTACAGGCCTCCAGTGAGTGGCAAGTGGACCTTTCTATAAAGGCAAATGACTGTAGGTGTCTGTGTGAAGAACGGGCCAGAGAAGGCAGAGACTCAGACAGAAACCCCACTTAGGAAATGACTACACAAGTTCGGGCCATTGTGGAACAGTGAGGAAGCCACGGGATCGGGGGTAAGAGGCTGCCGTCTCTGCAAGTCATGGGGCATCCCAAAAAGACTCTGGGCAATGCCCTTTTAATCTTTCAGAACAGACAAATGACAATCAAGTCAGGCTCAAGGGAAGGTCATTGGCCAGACCTTTCTGCAAATGCCAGCGCAATGCCGTTGGTTTCTCTTGTACTTGAACTGAAACCATACTGAGGGAAGAAAGGAATGAAATTAGAAGCTCCCAGAAGATATTTGGGGAATCTCTGTGGCCATGTTAGCTGTAGGATAATTAAATTAATTCTTAGAAAAGTGAGCTATAGCTTCTCTTTCTCATTACAATATTCTTGGAAGACAGACATGTGCCTTCTGCTAACTGTCTGGTGTGTCCAATTCTGAAGGTCAAGGCCAAGTCCTGAAAATGGATGCTGGGGACTGCTCGAGAGGTGAGTCAAGGTGGGTCTCACCCACTGGGATCAGAGGGGGCTTCTCCACAAGTGAGCAACCACCTGTCTTCTACAGATGCCAGAGCAGAGAATGTTCCTATTTCACAAGGACTATTTGACTTGATTTTTTTCTTACAGCTTTTCATTCCCTCACTCAGCACTTGTCAAGTACCTTGTATGTGTTAAGCTGATGATAGGCATTGATGGTACAAAGATGGATATGACCCTGTCCAGCAAAATCTCTTGTTGTCTGGTAGGGACCAGGCAAATATAAATGGATGGGTTAAAGTACTGCATCACAGATACTATGAACCAAAGACTCCAGAGAAAGAGCCATACCTGACTGCCTTTCGTCCTCTGACAGAGGATGCCATGTTGCACGTGGTGTGATCATCTAAGATCCTAGGACCAATTATATGACTCATTGACCTGCATGAGTATCTGAAACTTCAGCTCAAACATTTTACAATAACCAAGCATCCAAAAGATATGGAAACACAGAACGGACAGATAATCTGTTAAATCACTCAAACATCTATTAACTACCTGTTGTGTAACATTTGCTGGATTTGAGCACTGTAAGGGTATAGAAGGGCACATGAAGATCAACAAAGGAGAGGAAAGAGAAGAGTCAGAGAGTTAGCATCTATTGACTGCTAGGCATCATGTTAAGTAGTTCATATATATTTAATTCTAAAAGGAAGGGATTACTATCTCTATTGTGTAAGTGAAGAGGCTGAGGTGACATGAGTTGCTCAAGTTCACCAACAGCAAGAGGTGAGCCATTGCAACGCAAAGCCCATGTCCAAATCCTCACTCCTTGCTGCTCTGGAAAGAGTTCGGGGGGTAAGTTTTTCAAGGAGAGAAAGAGAAGACGGAAAAGCCCTGACAGCAAGTGAAGCAAAAGCCTGGATATCTAAGTGGGAGGAGACACCCACTGCAGATCCCACTTGTCCTCATTTTCCCAGAGGCGTGGGAGCAGAGCACACCCCCACTGCATGTCAGCACGCGGAAAGATGTCCACAGACTGCTGCATTTGTATTTTTACTGTGCCAGCACTGAGGAATTCCGTAGACACATGTTTTGTGCATATATGGGCTGACACTTTTTAGGTGGCTATACATGTTAGGATTATCAAAATAAGCATCTTTTTAAAAGAATGATTTGAAGTTGTACCTTTTCATCATCAGGAATATTCTCAGTAAATGGATGTTAGGTCAGTCACTATTCTGTGTAAGGAATGATGACATTTTTGGATCTTGGCATCAAACCAGGAAGCTTATTTTGGAATAGGATACATAGGACAAAAGACTACAGAAGTCTTATGGTTTCCTCTGGCTAATGTCTGTCAAGTTCATATAAAGTGCCAAGACACTGTGGGAAGAACTTTGTACATGGTTTTACTTCAGCTTCACAGCAAACTCTAAAAGTAGGCAACATGGTTTATCCCCATTTTACAGACAAGAAAATCAAAGATCAGAAAGATCAAGTGACTAGATCAAGGCCAGCTGTTTCTAAACACTTTAACATATTGGCTCATTTAATACTCGTAACACCTATATGAGATAGGTACTATTACTGTCAGCATGCTCTCCATTTTACAGATAAGGAAACAGAAGCACAGAGAAGCCCAAGATCACCTGGCTGGTAAGGCCTTGAGCTGCTCTTTGTACCTGTGTTGGACTTGCCTGCAGAGCCCAGCTCATAACTGCCAGCCTCTCTCATCTCTTTGATAAGCCACAACTCTGCCTTCCTTGATGCTCCTTCAGAGAGAGATATGACTTCCCTCCAGAATGCAGCTTCATCCTCTGGGTGTAAAAAGACCCTTGAGCATGTCCCTTGGGTACTAAAGCAGCTTACTTCCACGGCTTTTTTCAGCTGCTGCTAAAATGCTTTGAAAAGGAACTACTCACTAAATTGGGCTAATTTCAGCGGTGTTTATTTATCATTCTAATGGGTTGGTGCTCTGGGTATAATTACGTACAAGATAAACTATCCAGTGGAGAGAAAAGGAAACTCCTTGCACTCAGAGCCAAGACAGGAAGATGAAACTCTGCCCTGAGACTCATGGGGACCATTTCATTCATTGGTTGTGAGAGACTTCAGGCTTTAAAGACCTCTGCCAATTCCGTCTCTCCCTACCTCCAACACATCTGACCAGTGCAGTCCCCCGGGATTCACTTTCTCCAAATGGAATCTAGAGTTCTTTCAGTGCAGTGTCAGGTTGCATTTGCTTCGACCCAGAAGCCTTTCCATCTTGCCTCTGTCCACGTTCCACTGACACTGAACCTCTGCTCACTCCTGCGGAACCGCTCACTATCAAACCCGATCGATCATTGCATTCTTAGTCTGGCAGCATGGTCTTTTGTATCTAAACACAAGACTTGAAGTTTTGGTCTTTTTCTTTCATTTCTTGCCCTCCAGAAAGTCACCTTGGCCCTTCCCACCACAGGATGATGTCATCCGCTTGGTGGATGGTGAATAATTGCACTGTGCCTGACACACAATATACCTTGAGATCACCTCTTCCCTCCTAATCCTTCTACTGAAGCAATTAAATATTAAGACAATGCAGAGCCCATAACTTTGTGGTGCCTATATTGTAGGCACACTACCAAGAGCCTCACAAATTTTATCCTATTTAATCATCACAGCAATTTATTTCACAGATGAGGAAACGTCGGCTCACAGAAGCAATTACATGCTATTAAAGATCTTGCCCAATTTCTCCAGCTAGCAACCGGCTTAAAAAATGTCGAGATTCGCCAGGTGCGGTGGCTCAAGCCTGTAATCCCAGCACTTCGGGAGGCCGAGGCGGGTGGATCATGAGGTCAAGAGATCGAGACCATCCTGGTCAACATGGTGAAACCCCGTCTCTACTAAAAATACAACAATTAGCTGGGCATGGTGGCGCGTGCCTGTAATCCCAGCTACTCAGGAGGCTGAGGCAGGAGAATTGCCTGAACCCAGGAGGCGGAGGTTGCGGTGAGCCGAGATCGCGCCATTGCACTCCAGCCTGGGTAACAAGAGCGAAACTCCGTCTCAAAAAAAAAAAAAAAAAAAAAAAAGTCGAGATTCAAAACAAGTTTGTTTTATTCCACAGCTTTTGTTTTCCTTTTCTTTCATTTAAAAAAAGAAAAAAGAAATCGTTCTCTGTTCTTTCACATCTATTCGCCCATTTTAGGATAGAGGTCATCCAAGAGCGAGTGTGGAAGGTATTTTGAGAGAGCTGGATGGGGGTATGTGCTAAATTCACTAAGCTTTATTGGAAATTGACTGGACTGCAGCCTAGACTTAGAGATGGGAGACACGTAGCATCATTTGAAATATCCCTTGCTACCTAGGACTTTTGCTTGTGAAGTTAGAGAGTTTGGATAAGATACTTTCTAGAGTGTGATATGGACCTAAGGACAACAAACATGTGAGAAGTAGGAGATAACTAGAGTCAGGACAGGCTGTCTTCGTCTCCAGCCTAATTGGACACCAAAAATATGCAGGGAAAAAAAAATGGGCTACGGAGAACATAAGTTGCTGGCAGTTCAATATTTCCGAAACTCAGGTCTTTGGCAAACCACATAGTGATTTTCCCAGATATGCATAGCTCTGGTTTTACTTAATTAAAGGAATATTTTCTTTTTATTAACAAATTATTAAAGTATAATAGTCATGCAAACAAGTGTCCCAATCATAAATATGTAACTTGGTAAATCTTCAAAAAGTAAAATTCCTGTGTAACTATCACCCAGATCAAGAAATGAATACCAATACCCCAGAAGTCCTTATTCTCCCTCCCTCTAAACACCTCTTTTCTCCTCTTCAAAGGTAATCACTGTTATAACTTTAAAAATCACACACTGGTTTGGCGTCTTATAGAAATTTATTAAAAACGAAATTGTATATATGTATCTTTGTGTGCATATATATACACATACATATATATGTATACTTATTTCTGTTTTGAATACATGTGTATATGTATGTGTATATGTGTGTGTTTATATAGATACACACACACGCACACACACACACACACACACATATATATATATAGTACACCATAGCCTCAAAGTCCTGCCCTTGAAAGATCGTCCTACCTCAACTTCCTGAGTAGCTAGGACTACAGGCATGTGCCACCAAACCTGGCTTTTTGATGTTAGATATTATGTAACCTCTTGTGTCTGGCCTTTTTGTTTCAACATATTGGTACTCAGATTTATCTAAGTTTGTTGCATGCAGCAGTAATTCATTAACTTTCATTTGCTGTAGAGTATTCCATTGTATGAATACACTACAATTTATTTATTCATTCTACAGGTGAGAGCATTTAGATTGTTTTTGAAGTGTTGCTACTACAAATAGTTTTTGCATATTTTTTATGTGGAAGTATAACATTTCTGTTGAGTACATATTTCTGAAGGCATTGCTGTGTCAAAGAAAAATGCATGTTCAGCTTTAATAAACACTGATAAAATCGTTTTCTAAAATGTTGTGCCAATTTGTTTTCACACCAGTAGTGCACGAGAGATCCAGTTGCTCTACATCTTTGCCAACACTTGCTATTGTCAGCCTTTTTACTTTTAGCCATTCTGATTCGGGTGCAAGAGTATCACATTGTAGTTTTAATCTGCATTCCCATTTTGACTATTGAGGTAGAGCACCTTCATATTTTGGTAAGTCTATTTAGTGAAGTGCTGGTTCAAGCCTTTTGCCTGCCCCCGCCCCCTTTTTTGTGCCAGGTCATCTTACTTTTTCCTAATGTATTGGTAGTAGTTATTTAAACGCTCTGGACACAAGCCCTTAGTTGATAACATGTATTGCAAATAGCTTCTTTCACTCTGGGAATTACTCTTTCACTTTCTTAAGGGTAGGTACTTTTATATAAATATTTTTAAGTTAATACAGTCCAGTTTGTCAATTTTTTTATGACTAGTGCTTAAGAAACATTTTCCTATCTCAGGGTCATAAATACATTTTCACAATATGTTCTATGTGCTTTATTATTTTACCTTTTACATTTAGGTTTATCATTCACCTGTAGTTATTTTCTGTATATAGGGTGAGGTAGGGGCAACATTCATATTTTTCCATGTGGGATATATATTTTACTCAACCCACTTTAGTTTTAAAAATATATACTTTCCTCTTTCTCTGCAGAGCCATAAGTGCCCCCCTACTATGCGTTTGCTCTGGGTTCCTTACACTGGTTCATTAGTCTATTAGCCTATTCGTGTGCAAATGCCACAGCTTCAATCAATGTAGCTTCATATTGATTCAGAATATCAGGTAGTGTAAGTCACATAACTTTGATGTTTTACAAGATTGACTTAACTTGGTGGTTTTCAGAATAAATTTAAGAATATAAATTTTAGAATCAACTCATCAATTTCATACCTCAATGCACACACACATACAAAAACTTTCCTGTGATTTTGTCTGGCTTTATACTGAATGAATAAATCAGTCTGGGAAGAACTGACATATTTATGATATTAAAGTATTCCAGTTTATGAACATGTTTTATCTCTTATTTGTCTTCTTTGATTTCTTTAAATAATGCTTTGTACTTTTCCAGGTGGAAGTGCTGCACTTCTTTTATTACACCTATTCTTAGACACAAAATGTTTTTATTCTGTTGAAATGGCATCTTTTTAGCTTTAATTTTCTAGTCATTTGCTGCTAATAAATAAAGCTGATTTCTGTGTGATTACTTTGTATGCAGTGATCTTACTAAATTCACTCTCTAAAAACACATTATTAGGAGATCCTTTTGACAGCTTTATTATATACACAATAATGTTATCCATAATGGCAACTTTACTTCTTCCTTTTCAACCAACTTATCCTATACGTTGGTGCAAAAGTAATTGCGGTTTGTCATTATTTTTTAATTACTTTTGCAGTCACCTAGTATTGTATTTATTTTGCCTTTTCATCCTGACCAAGAGCTCTAGGTTAGCAGATGTCGTTGTCTCGTTACTGTTCTCAAGACAAAAGCTCCCAATACTTCATCATTAAATATTTGCTGTAGGTTCGTAGGTGTTGTGTGGGTGTGGGTATGTGTGTGTGTGTAGATACACTTTATCAGATTTGGGAGATTTGTTTTTAATTTGCTGAGTTTGATAGTTTTATCATAAATGAGAATTAAATTTTACCAAATAATTTTTCTGCATCTGTTAAGATGATCATATGCTTGCTTTCTTTTGTGATCTTCATGTACTGAATTAAACTGGTTCTTTCAGTGTTCAACCAAACTTGTGTTTCTGGAATAAACACAAATTGAACATTATTTTATTCTTTTTGTATCTCAGATTTTGCCTACTAATAATTTAAAAATTTTGCATCTGTATTTGTAAGAGAGAATGATGTGTAATTTTTCTCTTTGTGTAGTATCTTTTACAGGTTTCAGCCTCATAAATAATTTGGAATGTATTCCCTCATTTTATTCCTTCATAGACTGTGTGTAAGACTGATGTTATTTCTTCATTAAATACTTATAAGAATTCATTGGGGAAGTTATCTAGGCTAGGGAATTTATTTCAAGAGGGTTTTAGTTACAGACTCTATTTATTTAAAAGTAATTTGTGTCATTTTTAAGAATTAGTGGTTGTTTTCTAGGAATTTGTACACTTTATATAAATTTTTAAATATAATGACATAATTTTGCTCACAGTGTCCTCCTATATATCTTTATTTAAAGTCTTTAGAACCTATGATTCCCTGTTTTATTCCTATTGTTAATTTGTGCCTTCCATATTTTGCTGATTAGCTTTGGCAAGATTTATTATATTTAATATCAGTTATATTAGTCATTTATAAAGACATTTGAAAAATGTTAAAATTTGTGAATTCCTCTATGGTATGTTTGTTTTCTCTTTCATTAATTTCTGCTCTTCTGTGCAGTATTTTCTTACTTTGTTTTCTTTGCATTCAATAAGTTCTTTATTTGCTAACTTTTTTTGTGTGGTGAGAGGAACAGAGTCTTGCTCTACTGACCAAACTGGAATGCAGTGATGTGATCATTGCTCACTGCAACCTTGAACTCCTGAGTCTAAGCTATCGTCTCACTTCAGCCTCCCAAAGTGCTTATATGACACTGTGCCTGGCCAATTTGCTGACTTCTTGAGATGATATTTAGTTAAATAACTTTTACCGTTTATTTTTTTTCTAATATATATATTTAAGGATATATAGTTTTCTGTAATCATGGCTTTAGCTGTATCTCACAAGTTTTTTTATATCATATTTCATTACCACCCAGTTTGAAATATTATTTACCTTGTAACTCTTTAACTTATGCGTTATGTAAAAGTGTGTTGCTTAATATCCAAACATTTAGGAATTTGATTTCTTAGTTTAACCATAGGCAAATTAAATATTTTGTATGATTTTAAACTGTAGAAAAGTTTTGATACTTGTTTTATGAACCAGTGTGTGGTCAATTCTATTAATTGTCACTTGTGCACTTGAAAATAATTGTTAGGTTCTATATTAGTCAGCTTGGGCTGCCTTAACAAAGTACCATAGACTGGGCAGTTTAAGCAACAGAAATTTGTTTTCTCATGGTTCTGGAGTCTCAAGAGTCTCAGATCAGGATGCCAGTGTGGTCAGGTTTCGGTGAGAGGAGTGTTCTTGTTTCCTCACATAGCCAAGGAAGACCGCAAGAGCAAGAGTGAGAGAGAGGGTGTGAGAGAGAGAGAGTGAGAGACAGAGAGAGAGAGAGAGAGAGAGAGAGAGAGTGAGACTGAGAGAGAGGAGTTCAGCATCTCTGCTGTCTCTTCCTACAAGGGCACTCATCCCATCTCAAGGGCTGTACCCTCCTAAGGTCATCTAACCACTTAGTTCACTTGTTGTTGCTAGAAGAAAATATCAGTCTTGGTAATTTATGTAGACCAGAAGTTAATTTGGTTTAAGATTCTGGAATCTGGGAAATCCAAGAGCAGGCACCAGTAACTAGTGAGGATCATCCCATGGCAGAAGGGCAACACTTAGCAAGCAAGCCCAACTTATCTTTTCATCAGAAATGCATTCCTGTGATGACTATTCCACTCCCAAGATAACAGCAGTAATCCATTCCCAAGGGAGGAGCTCTCATGACCTAACCACCTTTTAAAGGACCCACCTCCCAATACTATTACAATTGCAACTGAATTTCAACATGAGTTTTGGTGGGAAAATTCAAACCACAGCACCTAATTAACTCCCGAAGTCTCATCTCCAAATACGATCACATTGGGTGTTAGGGCTTCAACATATGAATTTGAGGGCACCTTAGTTTAGTCCATAGCAGTGGCAATATTTTAAATATTGATTATGTTGTAGGAATATTTTATAACGTTACTAATTTTTTTCTACTTGATCTATCAGTTACAGAGAAATATGTATTAAAATCTTCCACTATGATTTGGGGTTTGTCTATTCTTGACTATGTGTCTGTTACATCATATATGTAAAATATACACATGTTACTAGGTACATGCATATTTAGATTGTAAGTGTATTGAAACTTATTGTTATTAAATAGTCTTCATTTCTAGTAATGAGACTTGTCTTACTATTGATTTTATCTATTATTAGTATAGTTGTACCACCTTTTTAAATTTATGTTTTAATGGTATGTGTTCTACAAACCTCTTGCCTTCAACCTTTCTTTATGTAATTACCATGTAGTGGTTTCATTAAAAATCCAGTTTGTATGCTTTAATTGAGTTATTTAATTACTTTATTTCTTTATGTTTATTCACTAATGTATAAACAACGAATATACTTGGGCTTAATTCTCTACTACTTTACTATTCGTCTTGCATGTGCTTCATCTGTACCAAGTCCTCTTCTCACTCTTTTCTGGCCTTCTGTGGAATTAATTAATATTTTCTCATCTCTCACATTAGCATCTTAAATAAACATTCTTTTACCATTCATTTCTTGGTTATCATAGAGACTACAACATGCTACCTTGAATTTTTTAGTCTACTATACATCAGTAGTTTTATTACTTCCCAAAGAACGAAAGGTCCTTAGACTCCTTTACCTATTTACAAAGCACTGCCTTTTGTGCTATTTCTGTCATTAACTAGTTCTACAATGTATTTTGTGATTTTATAAAGTTAATATTTATGCACATTTGCCTGATATTTAAACTTTATGTTGCTTTCTGTTGCATTCTTTCACATTTCCATATTTTTATACCAAATCATTTTTCTTATGCAGGAATAACTCTGTAATATTTCCTTTAGTGCACATCTTCCAATAAAAGTTACTTTAAATTTTAATAATCTGAAAACAACTTTATTTCAGATATTTTTAAAGGACATTTTACTGGGGATAAAGAATTTGAAACTAACAGTTATTTTCTTTTGCACTTTGATAGTCTCTCATCTTTTGACATCCACAATTTCTGTTAAAAAGTCTTTAGTCTTTAGTCTTGTTGCAATTGAAAGTAATGTGTCTTTTTTTCTCTAGTATTTTTTTGTTTTTATTTTTGTCTTTATTTTCAGCAGATTGATTGTCATTCATCAGATTTAGTGTGGTTTTCTTTCTATTTATCCTGCTTCAGGCACACTGAGCTTCTTGAATATGTGAGTTAGTATCTTTCATCAATTTTCAAAAATTATTCACATTATCTCTTCACCAATTGCTACTCATTATTCCCTCCCTTATTTCCTGGAATGCTAATTAAATATGTTATTATAACTTTTTTATGCATCATGTGTCTCATATTCTTTTATGCATTTTCCTTTATTTATTCACTCCACATTTCTGTCTGGATATTTTCTATGAATCTGTCTTCTGACCCACTAATCTCTTCAGCTGTATTTAATCTGAATTCTTAAGTTTGTTGTAGGTTTTTAGTTCTAACATTTACATTTAAGTCTTAAATACATTCTTATTCTTCCATAAAATTAATCCTTTTGCTATGTATGTATTGAAAATAATAATTTGTAATTTAAAAGTCTGGGTCTAATAACTTCAATATACAGATGCCCTTGGGTTTTTTTTTATTGTCTGATTTTTTTTGTTTCTCAACTATTTGGACATATTTCCTCATAATTTATTAATGAACAATGGAGATACTGTATGGAGCATTGTACAAATAACTTGAAGCATGGTGCACTCTTTCTTCATCTTTCTTTCATCAGTTAGGCCAAGAAAAAATCATCTTAATCCTATTGATTGAGCAGATTGAAAAGTGGTTTTTCAAATTGCAAAAGTGATTCTATTTTTGGTTCTCTCTTACTCCTAAGAAGTAGCCATTTGATTGTTTGCAGCCAAACAATCAAAATCGAAAGCCCTCCTTCTTCAGTGAATCTTGAACTCCAATTTTTGTCTCCAAAGCCTGCAAAGATTATTAAAAGTTCATCTCTGTTTTTTATCTTCTCAGCTACCACTCACAAATCAGCATATGCCTCAAGAGGAACATGGAGCTGAAGATCAGTTTCACTCCTCTGTACTTCCTTTTTCTCTGGGATATTATCCTTCCTTACTCATGTTGCCATGGATGAATTACTTCAAAAGTATATTTTCCTTTTTACTCACCATTTTCAGATATAAAGAATAGGTTAAAGTGTGTTACAGTGAACAGCCAGCGAACAGATCAGATTCTATCATTTAAATTTCACCATGACTGACTTATTATATATCTCTCCCTCTATCTATCCTTCTGTCCATCTATCAATTAATCTTAGTTTTTGATGAATTTCAAAATAAATTAAGGACATCAGGACATTTCCCTTTCAGTCTTTCAGCCTGCATTTTATTAACTAGTGTTCTATATTATTTTACAAATATTTTTCATTAGACACAAAATTTACATAAAACATTTGCATAAATCTTAAATGAACACAGACTGACAAGGGTATACACTGAATAATCCAAGCCTCTATCATTCCAGGAAGTACCATAGTGCCTCTTTCTCACCATTCCTCACTCCCAGCCCTTCCTCACAGAGGCAACAGGTATTATAATTTTTTGTACAATAGGTTAGGTTTCCCTGTTGTAAAACTTCATAAAAATTGAATCATATAAAATGTATAATTTTTTGTAAGTCTTCTTTAACTCAACACAACATTCCTGAAGTTAATCTATAGTACTCTGTGTATCCACACTTTGTTCCTATTTCATGCTAAGGAATATTCTATTATACAAATACATGACAGCTTGTTTACTCATTCTCCTTTGAGGGATACCTGAGACATTTGTATCCTTTTCACTGTTTCTGATCTTAGGGAAAACGAATTCAACATTTCACTGGTAAATAGTAAGTTAGTTTTATGGCTGCTTTTTATCCGATTGCACCTTTTATCAGATTGTGGATGTTCTTTTGATTCCTGCTGTGTGTGTGTGTATGTGTGTGTTTAGTGTGTGTGTGTGTGTTTATCATGAATAGGTACTGAATATTATCAAATGCTTTTCCTGAATCTATTGAAGAGATTCTACAATTTTTCACCTTTATCCTATCAACAGGGTGAACTACATTGATTGAGTTTCAATGTTAACTGCATTGCTGTGATAAACTCAACTCGGTAAATACATATATATTTCTTTAAATTTTATTCATGATATTCATGAATATTTTGTGATATGGTTTGGTTGTATCTCCTCCCAAATCTTATCTTGAATTTAACTCCCATAATCCCCACGTATGGTAGGAACAACCCAGGGGAGGTAATTGAATCATGGGGGTGGGGTTTTCTCACTCTGTTCTCATGATAGTGAGATCTGATGATTGTATAAAGGGGAGTTCTCCTGCACATGCTCTCATGCCTGCTGCCATGTAAGACACAACTATACTCCTCATCTGACTTTCACCATGATTGTGAGGCCTCCCCAGCCATGTGAAACTGTGAGTTAATTAAACCCCTTTCCTTTATAATGTATCCAGTCTCAGGTATGTCTTTATTAGCAGTGTGAGAACAGACATATACATAATTTCAGCATTTATTTATAAAATATATTGGTCTGCAACTTTCTTTTTTATTTATTTTTCTTAGGAATAGTAATGTCTTTGTCTCTTTGTCAGGTTTCGATATTAGGATTATATTGGCCACATATAATAACATGGGAGTTGTTTCAAGATTGAAACTATTTCTTCCTTAAATTTTTGACAGAATTCAACTGTGAAAACATCTTTTTCTACTGTTTAATTGATGGGAAAGTTTTTGATAATAAATTAATTTTTTTCTAATAGATAAAGGCTATTAAAATTTTCTACTTGATCATGCAAAAGTGTTAGTAAGTTGTATTATTCAAATTATGTTTTAATTTCACCTAAGTTGTCAAATTTACTACATGAAATTTTTCATTCAAGTCCCGTTTTCCTTTTAACCTCTGTAGAATCTGAGGTTTTAGACCTTTTATTGCTAATTTTTTTACCTTTCATATTTGTAGACCACCCTTACTAGAAGACTATCAATTTTGTGGCTGTGTCCAAAGAACAAATTTTTGGCTTTTATCTTCTATTTCATAATTTCTTATCTTTGCTATTTCTTTGATCTACTTGCTTTTCATTTGGTCCATTCTTTTCTATTTATAAGCACTGAAAGCTAAAACTTTTCCTATAGGTACTGCTTTGCCTGGATCACCTAGATTTTTCTCTTCTTTTTTGCGGAGACAGGATCTCACTACGTGGCTCAGGCTGGTCTTGAACTCCAACCCCAAGCAGTCATCCCACCGCAACCTCTCAAAGTTCTGGGATTACAGGCATGAGCTACCATACGGATCCCATAGATTATGATATATTATATTTTCATTATCCTAAAGGTCAAGATATTTTCTAATTTCCTATGTGAATTCTCCTTTCACCTATGCAAAGCCTAAATGTGTTGTTTAATTTCCAATTACTTTGGGGTTTCCAGATCTCCTGTTGTCATTGATATTTAATTTAACTCCATTATAGTCAGAGAATATACTCTGTGTGATTTCCTTCTTTCAACATACTGGGACTTGTTTTATGGCCCAGCATATGGTCTATCTTGGTGAATATACCCAGGGTCCTTGATAGTAATGTGTATGCCACATTTAATTACTATTCTACAAATAGTAATTAAGTCAAGGTGGTCAATAGTGTTGTCTTTATCTTAACAGATATTTTGATTATTTTCTCTACTAACTTCCTAAAGAGAGCCATTAAAATGTCAAGCTTTATTGGAAATTGTCTATTTCTCCTTCCATATCTGTAAGTTTTTGTTCTCTCATATGGTACCAACTGTGGCCTGCTCTCAAGATAAAAAATATTTTTGAAACAACAAAATCATCTTCATACTCCTCCCCGTTTTGAAAAGTCAACTCCCCTCCAGAATCTGCCTGTATTTGTTCACTTTTGGTCCCCAGTATATAGTTCTTGTTTGTAGAAGAGTTGGTCTAGAAGAGTTCACTCAGCCATACTGTAAGTGGGAACTTCAGATGGCTTTTTAAAATATTGTTTCCAGGCTGGGCATGATGGCTCACATCTGTAATCCCAGCACCTTGGGAGGCTAAGGTGGGCAGATTACTTGAACACAGGAGTTCAAGATCAAGCTGGGAAACATGGAAATACAAAAAATTAGCTAGATGTGGTGGCACACACCTGGGGTCCCAGCTATTCAGGAGGCTGAGGTGGCAGGATCATTTGAGCCCAGGAGGGTAAGGCTGAGAGAGCCATGATTGTACCACTGCACTCCAGCCTGGGTGACACAGAGAGACGGTGTCTCAAAAAAAATTTTTCCAGCTTTTTAAGGTGTTTTTGATGGAAGAATTGATATACTACAAATTGGCCTGTATAGCCATAAGTGAAAATCCCTAACAAATGTATTTTTAAAGGAATTTTTGTATCTCCATAGATTTGACAAAACAAATTAAATACAACTATTAAAATGTAAAATGTTTATCTATGTACCACCAAAAATAATTTTCAATAATATCTGTGACAGAAGCATTATGCTTTGGGAAAGTATACACACTTGCTAAAGTGACCAGATCATGATATGTGCTGTTTCATGTTTGGAAGGAATCTTGACCACCACCTATCCAAATCTGAAACCCCTACACAATGGTGTTTCAAAGTGGTCTCATGCCTAAGCTCATCCAGTGACAGAGAACAACTCCACCTGTGGAGGCAAAGGATTCTATTTTTGGAAATTCTGTATGTCAGAACCATCAACATTTTCTTGACTTGAAATCTGCACCCCTATAAATTCCACCCATCAATTCTAGCTTTACTTCTTGGAGTCTTTCAGATTAGTCACATTTTCCATTTACTTCATGACCCTATAGATACCTGGATCTTTTCTACTCCCATTTATTGGATGTTTCTAGGCTCCTGGGATCCATAATGCTAATACTAGATATTAGTGTCACTTTGTTTATGAAAAAGTAATTAGCAGGAAGATACAAGAGCTAGAAATTTATCCAAGGATTTCTTGATAGCTTTATCACAGGAAAAATAAAATTAAAAGTTTTAGGGGCCAGGCACAGTGACTCAGGCCTATAATCCCAGCACTTTGGGAGGCTGAGGCAGGCAGATCACTTGAGGCCAGGGATTTGAATCTAGCTTGGCCAACATAGCCAAACCTCATCTCCACTTAAAAACATAAATAAATACAAAAAATTTTTCAGGCATGGTGGTGCATGCCTCTAATCCTAGCTACTCGGGAGGCTCAGGCGTGAGAATCACCTGAACCCAGGAGGTGGAGGTTGCAGTGAACCAAGATTGTGCCACTGCACTCCAGTGTGGGTGACAGAGTGAGACAAAATGCCAGATATAGGTTATTGGGAGGAAGGCAGCAAACCCATGTATCTATGCAACAATCCTGCATGTTCTTCACATGTACCCCAAAACCTAAAACACAATAATATATATATATGTATTTTTAAAAATAGTTATATCAAAGAAACATTTCCTTAGAAAAATAGATCCTTCCCTTATCTTTAATACAAAGCAAAGATTTTTTAAAAAACAAGAAAGATAGGGAGAAAAAAGATTTTCTCATTTGGGAACCTTATAAGGTCATCTATAATAACATTACTGAAAAAGATATAGAGTTCATCTATTTAATCATGTTTCTTCAGAAAAGACCAACCTTATGTCTTCAGAAATAGGAAAGTAGCAATTACACTTTTAAAGCTGTCTTGTAACCTCAGCTGTGATTAAAATTCTTTCCTGGCTCCTACTAAAACCTTGCCTTCTGCATGTTAATTTTCCCTTGTGCGACCTGTAGTTCACAACAGGAACAATACGAAGGAAATAGTAAAATACGCTGAGATAAGAAAGAGAGGAAAGAAGAAATTGAAGAGAGGGATCGTAAGGAAATAAAACGCTTCCAGAAGGAAAGCCTATTTCTTGGGAGCCGTATGAACAGAGTATACAAACAGCGGCATCCTGGGTGTCAGGTGTGTGGGCTCCACACTCTTACTGATGAGTCTGCTTATCTGCGTGGCCTCTGGCAGGTGTGTTCATTTTCCTGGGTTGTAATGACTTCCTCTGTAAAGTGAGGGGCTTGATTAGGGGAATCTCAGTTACCTCCCAATGACTGCGTGTCATTTGTTCATTGAGTGCACCTGGCAGCTAGTCTCTGTTTTCCAACTTGAGATACGGGGTGTGGACCAATGTTCACACTGGGCACCTCCTTCCGGTTGTGACTTCATTCCCAACTTAACCGCAGACTCCCTGCTAACCGTGAGCAAAATACATTCGTTTTAGTTTATTACTTTCTTATGTCTAGAAGGCTATCTCTAACTTTCTTGTGTACCTCTTTTATTTGCTTTATTTTTAAGGTATCCATACAGTCGGTTAGGGGAGATAAATATGGGTGGAGTTGTTTCATTTGTAAAGTTATTCTTTCTACTCACTCCAAAGGAACTAATTTCTAGCTTTTGGGCTCACTGCTGAAAACTTCCGATGAACATTATTTTATGTAGTGGGAAAAGGAACAGTGGAATTTTCTCATCTTTGTTTGGAGGCAAAGAGGCAGATATGCTGGAGAAGTCAAATGCAAATCTGATGCCCGTGGATAGTATCTTGACAGCAGCTCCAGATTTTAAAATTAAATTCAAAGGCAGGTTTTAAACGCTGACTTGACTTTGGAGTCTGAGCTTTAGGTGACATTTAAGTTTATGTCTGTGTTAAAGGAAGATACATTTGCATGAGTAGACATTTGTGCCTGGATGGGATTCAAATGAAGCGTAGGTAACAGAATATCAATTGCTCATAATGTTCTAATCCAACATCCTGTCTTTTCTAAGCAGGCATTTACAGAGTTAATACTTACTAGAGAATCAAGGCTCAACTTTTTTCTTGTATATCTCGATATTGCAAACCCTGGTAGTTTTAATTAGTGGCCTTTTAATCTCTGGAATGAAGCCAATGGCCTGTTCCCTTGGACAAATTTCTTAACAACCTGGCACTGAGTGGCTTTGTCTAGCCTGCTTGTGGGAGCTCTTGTACCCCAGGCTGTCATAAAGAGTTACACAGGTTATGTCTGCACGAAGGAACCAGCTGAAGAGACAGGTGGGCACTGAAATCAGTTCTTCTTCCATATGCCAAATCAGTGTCCTGACGTGAGCTACATTCACCTAGAAAGGGCTTTTCCCCTAGCACACACAAAAGCCCACGGTTTCACCTGATCCTATCCTACCTTCAGTCTCCATTTCCTTCTTTGTCTCATGCCCTAGGACAACCTGGGGCCCAGGAGGGCTGGTTCTGTGGATATTGCAACCTTCCTACTGCAGGTCTTGACACTGGATTAAGTGACAAGAGACCTGGCTCATGTCTGAGCTCCTCTGTGTGATCTCAGGCAAGCTGCTGTCTCCTCCCATGACTCAGTTTCTTCATAGGTATAAAGAGGAAAATGTCACCTTATCAAAGTTAAGGTGGTGCAGAGGTAACAGACAGTTGGGGTTCAAGACTCTGTTTGCCACCCATTCATTACCTATGTATCCTTGCCCAAGTTATATAAACTCTTTATGCCTCAATTTTCTTAATCTGTAAAGTAAAGCTAATAATGGTACCTACCTATATCTCTTTAGTCCTTACCGAAAAGCCTACAAAGTAAGTGCCATTATTTCTTCCACTTGACATATTTAATAAATTGAAGCCTAGGAGGAGACAAGTGCCTAAGATCACACAGAGGAGCTCAGACAAGAACCAGGTTTCTGACTCTTAGTCTAGTGCCAAAACCAGTGCGTGTTTATATAGATAGATACAGATATGCTGGTATGGATAATACAGATATAGGTATAGCTATTGATATCCGTATGTGCACGTGTGTGTGCTGGTTAATATATATATGTGTATATGTATCTGTATGCACACACGTTTGCATGTGTGTGTATATGTACCTTTATATATGCATATACACACATAAGCACACATTGCTTAAAACAGTGCCTAGCCTATAATACTAAGATTATTAAGTACCTGATGCTTGGTAGGTGCTCAATAAATGCTACCTATTGTTATTATCTGTAGAGAAGGTTTCTACCTCTAACAATCCCTTCGGTGCTGGAAGTTTGTGGTTCAAACAGACTAGAGTCCAGTGTGGTCACCCTTGGCTTCTTCAGCATTATTTGCATTCTGAACTGGGGCCTGAGGACAGCCTGCTCTTAGGGCGCAGGCAGGAGCAGAACTGTTAGTGAATTGATTGTTAATATAGCAAAGCATCTGATGGGTTGGCTGCATGGGGCATGTCAGTCTGCATATGTTTGTGTGTGTTGGAGACAGTGGTATGCAAGCTTATTTGAACTGGAACTCATATTTTCTAGCCCTTCCAAGAACTCTTTCTAATGCTTCATGGGAACACTGGATAGAGGATCTTTAAGGTAAAAACACAGTGGCTAACTCCCTTTCTTCAGTTTTTCTGAACCGCTGAGCAGAGACAGGAATATTTTGAAGGAAATGTGGAGATTAGGATGAACCTTTTTTACGCCCGTTCCGCTTTGTACCTATCAGTGGAAGGTGAGGGCTGGTCTTGGGGGCAGGAAGATAAATGAAGTCACATTTGCAGGATCTCCCAGCCTTAGATTCTGAAGGCAGGTGTCTAGGAGGTGAGTACTCAAGGGAGATTTCATCACCTGTTGCTCTTAGGCAGGCGTCCCCAAACTATGGCCCACGGGCCACATGCGGCCCCCTGAGGCCATTTATCCGGCCCCCCACCACACTTCAGGAAGGGGCACCTCTTTCATTGTTGGTCAGTAAGAGGAGCACAGTATGTGGCGGTCCTCCAATGGTCTGAGGGACAGTGAACTGGCCCCCTGTGTAAAAAGTTTGGGGACGCCTGCTCTTAGGCATGGCTATGGCTAGCCTGGATGGGTCCGAATTAGGAGTAAGGAGACCAGGGTTCCCAACCTGCTTAGTCCCAATTCTTGGGAAGGCTGCACCTTGAGTCACTAGGCATTTACTTCCCAGACATTCCCTGCCCCTTACTACCAGTAAAAGTGGTAAATGGAGGGTGTGGCCAGAAGGCTCTTCTAATCCCTAATGCCACTCCAGGTCCCCTAACAGAGTTAAAGCCTAAAATGACTTCTATACCCAACGGAAGAAATTGTGTGATGGAGACAGTTCTAGCTTTCCAGTTGGTTTTCTAGCCGTGAACCTGTGTCCTGTGTCCTTTCTCCAGCAGGTCAGGGAAAGTGCAAAAAGCAGGCTTTACTCTACATTGGCTGCCCAGTGCTAACGGGTGGGAGCACATCAGCCGTGGGACTCGCTGGAAAACTCACCACATTTTGGATTATAGAGGTCACCCGGCTCTGTCTTGTAATCAGTTGAAGACTTCACTCACAGATGTCACTCTAGGGCTACTGTAAGTAGAAGAAATCAAATAATGCAAAATTTCTAACTGTATTCACATGAGTGTGTTCTTTGTTTTCTTATTTATATTCACAGTCATAAAAGAAAATGAGATTAAGTACCTTTACACACAGAAAAACCAAAGAACCAAAAAGTGTAGTTACTTCCCTGAGCTCACAAAACAGTGACAAGACTGGATCTCCTTTCCCCATCTCCCTGTCTCTAACCCAGGGATGATTCTCTGGATTGTATTGCCTGTCAGAATTTCTCTGTTCTTACAGTGTAAATTTCAGCCCTAAGCTCCACCTACAAGTTGCCATATATTCCAAAGCATTCAAGATGTTCTTTAGCATCCAGACCTTCCCCCAAATGAAGGAAGCCACAGTGAAAACACCACTGGGTTGAGGGGTTGCCAAACAAACCTCAATTCCCATAATTCAATTCTCAGGCCCCAGGTTTCTGCTAAGGCTAACAGATCCACTTCAAAGTTTCTTAGAGTCCACAGTGATCAAAACATCTGTATATTCTGAAACATGCAAATCAACCCTGTTTTTCACCCTCATCTCAACGTTTGGTGGAGGGCTCAAGAGTCAGCTGGCTGGTGAGTGGACACAGCTTAGCAGATGAATGGAAGAATTGAATTCCTCTCAAGATTTGTAGAATTTGATCTGAAATATGAAATGCCAGCGTATGTGATGACAGGGATAGCCTATCAGGTATTTTATTGTCCAAAGATGGAATTAATGGCAATGCTGTATCTATGTCAGACCCAGGTAATAAAACTTTATGGGTTCCTCCCTGTGAAATATTTTGTTTATGTCACATGGGTCTCATCGAATGTTTTTTTCTCTTTTCTTCACTTCCCCTCCCCACCCTTTTCCCTGCCCTCTTTGTCTCCTGTGGCCTATTCCCTTTGGAAATGCATTAGTTACCTAGGAAACCTTAATGTCATTTTTTTATGAGTGGAGTTTGGTGCAGCATAAAGTTAATTTATAGGGTGGTTAGGAATTCATATCACAATTGGTGAAATAGGAGGCTTTATTATGATTTCTATATCCACCTGTGTGGTAGGAATACATACTTTCCCTCTATCATTACGGGTAATTTCTTGAAACATAATTATGAATATGTATGCCATGTCACAAAATGAGTTGATTCACTGTTGTTCAATGCAATTCATTATATAGTTCAATGTAAGCCCTTGAACATAATTAGCAATAGCAACAAACCAATAATATACCCAGGCAATCTGTTAAGAGTTGAAGGATATGGTGGAATTTCCTTTTAAATGATGAGGTGGTTCTGGGTGAGAGGCAGAGAATGAATAAGACGACACTTTGAAATTCTTCAATTCTGTCTTTCATGCACGTTGAGGTCCACGTTAGGAAGCTATATAAATTCTAAATATGTCCACTACTTCGTTCTGCTAATTTCTTGCTATATTTGTCCAAGGGGAAAATATACATCCATAAAATTATATTAATGAAATGTGTATGGGTGGCACACAAATAATAGTACACAGGCCATTCAGAGCCAAGCTTCTTTCTAAAGACAGTCATTCCCCTAGTGGTGTGACGGTGTTTTCAGGGTAAGGACTATCAGATTGGGATTGGTACAAACATTGTGCCAGGCACCGTGCTGAGTGTTTTAAATTCATTAGTTCCTTTGGTCTTCATATTAGTTCTATGAGATTGGTGTTTTCACCAACTCAAGATGGTTCTGAGAAGTTAAGAAACCTGTCCAACAACACATGGACACCGGGTGGAGTAGGCAGAGGGGAAACTGCTTTTCTCAGACACCAAAATCTACTCTGGCAGTGAATTCTAGGTCCTGGTCTGTTACTGTGTTTTTCTTTTACGTGATTCCGAGTTTCCTTAGTTATTAAATGTGGAATGAGGATGTAGGATGATAGGAGTTGATCTCCGATGTCTGTGTTCTGTTTAGAGTACTGGTCCTTGGAGCAAAGCTGTGCTTTCTTAAGATGACAGAAATTTGGGGGAAGACCCGGGCTTGCTGAATACATATAAACAAGCCACTCCGTTTCTGTGGACAACTGGATCCAATTTGAAAGAAAAGAATAAGGTCTCACAGATGACTCCAAGGCATCTGAGAAGAATTGCTACGTGGCTTGACAGCCTGTGTAGCTGTTGGTTAATAATGCTGTTGCCAGTAGATGTATAGTAATGGGTGGGCAGCCAGAAATCTTTCAAGTGCAGAGGCGCCAAGGTAGCATGAAGACGCCTTTCCTGACCCTTAAGCTCCAGTCCCTGAGCAAACACCTTTCGCATTCACTTTTATTGTTTGAAAAACGGAGACTTCCAGACTCCAGTCAGCTCTAGCAGCTGTCTGGGTGGATGGGGGTGGGCAGGACCTCCCCACAGCGCCCTCCAGCAGCAGAAGATGCAACTTGCAAATGCTTTAGGATCAGTGAAAAATGTGGCATTTATCAAAAGAGAGAGAAAGAAAAGCAATGGAAGAGGACAAGCATTCAAGGCTAGCTACCCGATCATGGCGGGGAACATCCAAGCTTGTCTTTGACACGGACAGGGTCCTAGGAGGCCATTCGGTCCAATTCTCTCATTTCCTGGGTCAACATGTCACAATGAATTAACCACATACTGCCACTGCACAGGGCCCCCTCCCTCACCACATGCCGAGCCCCCACCACAGCGCACAGTCCACTGAGCTCACACAGAGGACAGAAGCGCTGTTTTTCATGAGGTAAAGGCAAAATTCAATCCCACGTTCCTGTTTCTGTTCAGTGTTCCAACCACAGAGTGGTGCTATTGCAAAAGATAAGGGTAACCAGAAGGCATGCTCTGGAAATTTGCTTTAGGAAAGAGTTTTAAAGGGGGTTTTCAAAAACAAGATCTGGTTCCTGCTCTCAGAAATCACTTTCAGGAGTCAGGGACTTAGGCTCAGAGACAGCAGGGAGAAAAGAAAGTTCAGCAACCTAAAAATATAGTCGACAGATGGACAGCCAAAGTCATGGCCACGAAGTCAACTTGGAGAGGGGCAATTGCCTAGTGAATCCTAAAAGATCTCATCCTGGATGCTTCCTTAACCAGGGCTGTCTATGCGGCACGAGCTCACAGCCTAGCCAGCTAACTTTCCAGTCCTGATCTTTGCTTTTGCTATCCATACTACTACGGTCTTTCTATAGCAAAGAAAAATCTCTATTTAGAAACACGGATTTACTTAGAAGTCACAATATTCTGCAGCTTAAAAATGGCCCTACATTGTATATAATAATCTTTTTATTCTATCTTTTCAAAAATACACCTTTCTAATTCTTTTTTTCTGCCCACCCTGTTCATTTAGCACCTTGCCACTCTCTTGGAAGCCACTACAGAGACCTGGGGGGTGGTGTCACTCCCTAGTCCTCGGAGGCAAGACATCTTCAGGTCTGAAGTCTAAAGGAAAACAGTAAAGGAAAAGGCAGTTGGCGGCGCTCAAGGGAGATTGTGTGAAAGACGCCCAGAAAAGGGCTAAGGCTCTCCCTTTGGGAAACCAATCGTCTGAGGAAAAGTGCATTTTTCACCCTCTGCTCCGTCGGGGTCTCTCCCTCTTCCTCTCTCCTTCCTTCCGTCCCTCCTCCCCTCTCCCCACAAAGACACAGCACATATTTGGCAAGATTAAGGTGTCACCTCTCATATTACAAGGCCTGTTGATTGCAAGCAAAGACGGACCCACCAGCTCAGGACAAAACCCCCTGGAGCTGGAAACAATACAAACTCTTCCTGGGATCCCCGAAAGTCTGGGCAAAGTGAGGCGGCCAGCCAGTGCAAGTCATCTGCAGAAGAAATCCAAGTCCTAAAGGCACTGCTTGCTGCCTTTTCTTCTTCTTCGTTTCTTCTGATTTTTCAAGTTTGTTTGCCCCCCTTCCCCTCCTCCCTCCAGACTGCCAGGGACCTGGGAGCTGCCTGCAGATCAGTCCGCACAAGTATTTAACCCCTTCCCTGCTGCAGCAGGAGCCAACCACCTCTTTCCTTGCAATCTTCAGGTTCCCGGAGGACCTGGAGCTTGAGAAAAGAACTCCACCAGTGGATCTGAAACTGGGGACTGAATCCCCTCCTTTGACCAGGGCGAGAAGCTGGAGGAGGGGGGCAAGTGCGGGAAGTGGGGGAGGGCAGGGAGGCGGGCCAGATGAGAGGGAGAAAAGCAGAACCCGACAGAGCACGCCCAATCCAAACCTTCATGGTGCTGAGTGTCGGGGTGGAGGGAACGAGTCGGCAGCCTCTTCTGGCCCTGAGGAAGACGTCGACATTTTGGCACGAGGGGAGACACTGAAGGAGGACCCTACCCTTGCGAGGAACCGCAGGAGGTGACGCCCCTGGGCCTCAGCGGGCGCTTCCGGCCGTTTTCGATGTGGCAACCCCCATCAGCCAGGATAATGATGAGGCAGGTACAATCTATCTAGTACGCAGCCCCCAGACTCCTCCTCCCTTCCCACCTCCCCATCAAACCCCCCAGCTTCTCCTTGCGGCCGGTTGGTCCTGAACCGGTGGGTGCAGTTCTGCTGTTTGACCAAAATTTCAAACAATTCCAAGGTATTTGGATTTTTTGAACCTGGGCCCTAACCGAAACATGGAGTGGCTTGCTTGTTAGACACCTCGAACGACAGGGAAGGGAGGAAACGGGATACTCGCTCCCCTCCCCACTCGCGCGTGAGTCAAAAGGTCCTGGCAGGAGATGATGTGAGGAGTGGCTGAAGTGGCCGGGAGGAAGGGATGAGGAGCTTGGATAGAAGGTCCACCAAGCAAGGGATCGGGCAGGGGGCAAGAGGGCAAAACTCCGCTCCAGGGGTCTCGATTTCTCGTTGATCCCTAAGTGCTATTCACCCCCCCCCCCCCCCCCCCCGCTTCTCTCGATGGCAAATGGGCGAAAGCAAGATGACTTAACTTGGTAAATTTAGAGAGAACGGCTCGGAGCAAGTGGGGTCTAACGGGCAGCTAAAATTATCTCCAAATAAGAGATGTTGCCCCCTCCCCCTATCCTTTCTTCCAATGAATCCACCGGTGGGGAAGTGAGCGTCATTACTTTCTGGGCGCCACGAAGAGGTTTGTTGCTCGCCTTTCCTGCTTCTCGCGCTGTCCCTGGGTGCAGACTGGTGGGTGCTGGGCGAGTGATTAACTGCAGGGCCCCATCCTAGTTTGGAAGGAAGGGGTTTAGAAGCTGGAGGCTGGGTGAAATGGGAGGCTGTGATCCATCCCCTTCTCCCTTCCACACTCCAGCTCCCGCAAACAAGAGCGCGCGCACACACAGCCCCTCCCTAGTCCCTCGGACCACCCGCCCCCACACCCTCTACCTTGACCTCCCTTGACCGCCGACACAGCGTCCTGGGCGCGGGTCCCCGGGAGCGGCGAGGTCGCCGGGGAGCGATTGTCCTAGGGCGTGTTCGTGTTGTGGGGTGAGGGGAGGAGTGGCGGGTGGGCTTGGTAGGGGGTGGGGAGAGATCAAGAGCTGGAAGGGTCTAAGGTTTGGAGGAGGAGTTTACGCCTCAGACCTGATCCGCCAGAGAAAAGGGGCAGGAAAAGGTCCTAACGCCTTGTAAAGGAAAAAAGATCAAAAAGAAAAATTTCAAGAAAAAGAACAACTAAGAAAGGCTAAAGACACTAACATGTAACCTGTTAGGGTAAATTTAATGTTTCGTTTTTTTCCTGGATCTCTAAAAAAGAACTCAAGGGTGGGGGTTACTGAAGAATACTACTGATCTGGAAGTTTTTGTGGCTGTTGCTGTTTTGTTTTGTTTTGTTTTGTTTTTCAAGAGGGACTAGGAGAAATGACCCCTTCCCCGCCACGGGTCCCGAAGTGAGGTCCGAGGGGCTCTGGGGCACCGGCGTGCGCGGCGCGGAGCGGGCCGGGCGGGGGCGGGCGGCGCGGCGCGGAAGGGGTTAAGGCGCTGAGCGCGGAGCCATCTGGCCGGGTTGGCTGGTTATAACCGCGCAGATTATGTTCACGGGACTCAGAGTTGAAGCTCGTCTCCCTACCGAACAGCTCCGCGCACCGCCCCGCGACACAGCCCGGCGCAACTACTTTCTTCTCTCTCCTTTCTTTCTGCCTCCCCGTTTTCCCCTGCTGGGTAGTGGCTGCGGCGGGGTGGGGGAGACTCTGAATGACCGAGCTCGCGTCCACCTCTCTCTTCATGTCGACGTCCCTGGAAACGGTCACACGGATGCCATGGTTACTTTTGCCACGGTAAGGGGTGCGGCGGGACGTTGGGTGAACAGGTCTGGGGATGGGGGGCCATGTGGGGAGCGATTTTCCAGTGGACCGGCGCGGGCGCCCCAACTCCGCACCCCGCCCCACCCCCATCGCGCCGCGCTCACTTACTTTCCCGGGCTTGTGCCTTCCCCAAAGTTTGCGCTGGTATCTGCCCAGGCCGAGGCACAACCGCAGCCACCCCCTACACACACAGACACACACACACATGCACACACACACACGCAAACACACACGCGCGCACGCACACACACTCGGACACTTCTCCACCTCTTCTACTCCCCTCTTGTCCCTCCGCTCCCCTAGAAGCCTCCCTCAGTCTGGGAAAGCGATCAGGTTTAAGGGACCTGGATTGGAAAGGGTGGGGAGAGGCGAGGGGAAAGGGGGACGGCAGAAAGGCAGGAAAGAGACGCAACAGACTCAACCATCCACCACCCCAACCAACCCGTCAGCTTCTCGGAGAAAGCTCCCCGGGCATCCTATAACAAAAGTGGGCGGCAGACAGGAACCCCGGGCGGGGAGGTGCGGCCGCAGCTCCCCTGCACACGCCCTGCACCCTGCGGGCCACTGCGCCTGATTCTCAGCTCGCCCCTGCACCTCCGGGGCCGGAGCGTGAGCTGGGGGAGGGGACGCGCAGCTCAGGACCCGGAACGTCGCATTCATTCCAGTTTTGGGAGCTGGGACTCACCGCCCCATGCCGCATACCTGCGTCAGAGTCCCCCGAAAGGTTTCTTTCAGAAAAGACCTCGCGCCGCGGGCTCCTCTTGGCCGGCGCCCACCCGGTGGCCACCCCACCTTGGGCCTTTGCGCAGATGTTGGAGCTCCGTGGCATCCCGCACCTTTGGGACCCCTACAGGGAGCTGCGGCCACCGGGGCCCAGCCATCTCTGGGGATCTCCTCGCGGTTTCCTCGAGCCTGTTCTCTGACGTTCAGCTGTGGCGTGGGAGGCTGGGAAACCCGGGCACCCGCGCAGCCAGCCAGGTCGGAGTTTAAATGTCCCACGACGGACCGAACTGCCCCATTGCCCCAGAGCTTTACTCGGTGGTGGATGCTCCTGATGAAATTTGGGACGCTTGGGAGTTGAAGGTTAGGGAGACGAGGCGCGAAGGCCGAGGGGATGGGCTGGGGGAGTAGGATTCTGCTTGTTGCTGTCGGCTGAAGTCGGTGAGCGTCCAGGAGGCGCTGCTTCTTTGCGGGAGTTTGGCTGCTGTGTGCGTTCATTCGCTGTCTGCGCTTCCGATGCACTGCAATGAGACCCCTGCGTCGAACCGTGTGGGGGCTGTGGATCCTTTTTTCTGGAATCGAGGCTCGGGTGGGATTCCCGGTGGGGGAAACACCGAAAAGATAGTCTGGCGTTGGCCTCTGGCGGCGGGCAGCAGGTTCTGAGTCCGAAAGGAGGCCGCTCCCGGGAGCGCCGGGCTCAGAGCTAGAGAGCTCGGGAGACTGTGCGCCTGTGGACTTGTTTATGTGTGTGAAGAGGTGGGGGCGGGGGCCTGCTGAGAGGGGAGGGGAGCCTGGAAGGAGTGGGTGTTTGTCCTGGAGCCTGATGTTTGTAACTCATCTGAGTATGGAGTGTACTGAGGGAACCTGCTTTTTAATAAAGTGATGCCCGCTCCTACCCCGCAAAACAGCGAGAGCGAGGAAAACATGGAAGCGCTCTGTCCTAAACGTCAGGATGGGAGAAAGTTGTAACATAGAGGGGACTTTTCCAGCGGTCCTGTTTCCACAACACTCAGAAGTTCTCCAGCATACTCAGCCTGCCTCCCGCCTGCCCTCAATTCCTTCCTGACACGTCGCACAAAGAAAGCTGAGAGGTAGAATTTAGATAAAATCCAACCGCCTCTGATTTGGGGGCAAACACAGACTTGGGTATGACGTTGGGAGTTAACGGGGTTGGAAAATAAAGCAGGCTCTGTCCGGTAAACAGTGTTGAAGGAAGGTAGGAAGTCTGGGGTGTTTCCCCTAGGGAGTGTGTGGGATTTTGTGTTGGTGAGACTGGAGTGTAACCGGATTTAGAGGATTTGGTTGTGTGTCAATGGGATCTGCTTACCTATGGAGTGAGACTGTGACCATTGAGTGGTCAGGGAGGGATGGGGATGTTTTTCCAAGGTGCGCGTGTGCGTGTGTGTGTGTGTGTGTGTTTGTGTGCACGCGTGCTTGTAGGGGGAGGTGGCAAAAGAGCTGGAGTCTCATCCCTCTCTGATGCCTGGGAGGTGTGTGTTTCTGGGGAGTCTGTCGGATGGGCATCTGTGCGCTTAGCGGGAGACAAGAGCTTGCAGGAACATAGGTGTAGCTAATGCGAAATCTGTGCCTATGAAGGGTGTCAGAGCAGGAGGAGAGGTGCAGCCTGTTGAAGACAGATGGCTTGTGCATGCCTGCACAAACACATGGAGTGGGTGTGGTGTAGGCGGGTGACTGTGTGTGTGAGCGAAAGGTGGATGCATGTGGAAGGTTGGGCTCCTGAGGATTACCAAAGGGATGTGTGTGGGGGGCGGGGAAAGATTATCTGAGGAGCACAGGGTGTGAACTTTATGAGGGTGCACTGGGAAATTTGGCTGGAATGGCACTGGGACATGTGGGGGTAGAAAAGTGTGAGCTCAAATCCTGTTTATGGAAAGACAAAGCGTTTGTATGGAAGGACACCCACCGGGTAGGGATTGGTGTTTACCTCCCCTCTCCTTCCTCCCCAGAGAGGAGAGAATTGGAAGAGGCTTAGAATGAGGGATGTACATTTAAGGGGAAAAGTCCTTGTGCATTGACACTGGGTGAGAATGAGAAGGGATGTGTGCATAAGACTGAAGTAAGTGGAGGAATACACGATTCGTGCCTAGTGTCAGGAATGCATGTTGCATAATGTTTTGTAATGGGTTTCTTATGTAATGGGGGAATTCACTATCACCAGTTCATATTGATAATCAATTAAAGCTAATGGAGTGCCTACTGGATGCTCAGCCCATTGCTGGGTACTGGGACATGGCACACTGCCCTGGAAAAATTCCTTCTCCAGGCTCAGCTAAATACTGCAATTTTGCCAGAAATAGACCTCAATGCTTGTTGAGGTTTCTTCAAGGTCTATAATTCAGTTTCTAGAGATGTTTATGGATCTTAGGGGCCAAAGGGAAGCTGACTTGAAATATATCTCTGGTTTTGCAAAAAGGGGGGGCATAAAGATAAGGAAGATGTAGACTTTTGTGTGTTGGGAAGGGAGCTGGATGCTGTTGCTGTTTCTTGTAGGGGGTGTGGGCTGGAATTTGAGGGTGCTGCCCTTCAGGTCAGAATGTAGGTCCAGATCCCTTTGAGGATTGAGTTTTTGAGAGTGTGCAGGGCCTCCCTCATAGCTGGAATGAGACTTGATATGTGGAGCTGGAGAATGGTAAAGTCGTGATCAGGGAAGAGATGGATTGAGAGTGTTTGTCCATCTTCGATGTTTTCTGGGCTGAGTGTAAAGCTAACCTGAGTGTGTGTGTGTGCGTGTGTGGGCATGCCCACTTTGGCCTGGACTCATGTAACTGGGAGAAAACTAGCCAGGAGGATAGGACGGGTGGACATTCCGGCTCTTGTGAAGGGGGTGCCACTACGTGCCACACAGGAATTCTGTGTATCTGAGGAAGGATAAAAATGGTCTTGGATACTCGGATGTGCATCTTCAGTGAAAAAAGGTGTATGGAAAAGAAGGGCCCTCAACTTTGGGGAATGAGAGAATGGTGTAGCTGGTCCAGTTCATACCCTCAGATGACTAGCGAGGCAACTGGATAGGAAGAGAGTGAAGGGTGTGCTTTTGTGATGCATAAATGTCTGCCTGTCTGGAACATGACGGGAACCCCATTTGATTAGGTTCTGACCAGCGGAGAGCATATGTGTGAGAGGACTTTATTTGTCTTATGACAGTTTTGAATTCATGAAGTTACAGCTGTTCCATTTTAAGGGTCTACCTTCTTTTTGAGGGGAGAACCCATCTGTGTGAGAGAGTTGATATAGTGCTTGACTATTGGTGAGAAGATCGGGGGCAGATATTTCTGAGGGCAGGGTGTTGAAGCGGAAGACTTTGGATAGGGAATGTCTTAATTCTAGTTCAGTTCTACCACTTGGGAAAAGTGTGACTTGGGTCACATTTTTAACCTCTTTAACTCTCTGTTTCTCTTTTAGTAAAGTGGCAATATAATGACTCAGGGAGGAGGAAAGTCAGCTCCTCTTTTCCCCATCAAAACTTGGTGTGTTCAGTTGTATACAGTTGTACAAAGATGAAATTTAATTAAATATAGGTGCTAGCATGTGTGTAGGTCATTGTGAAAATGGGATCTGGACCTTTTTTCTCTTTACAGGGCAACTTAATCAGAAGTTAAGTCATTATGTCCATAGCGTCTCTACTGTTCACTCACTGTGTAAATAAAACTTTTTAAAACTGCCTCAGTTTACTCATCCAGAAGCTGGAGGTACCCAAGCCTAGATTATAGAGGATGGAAATCTTTAAGATCTTTGAGCTATTCAGAGGAAAAGTAGTCTAAGAATCATTGTTTTCAATGATCAGAGACAGACCTTTATTTTTTAACCTCAGCTATGCAGACCGGAGCACCAAAACAAATGTGACTTGGAGAATAGCAAAAATAATAATTGTCCTTAACATATAGGACCATTTGAATGAAAGAAGAGCAAGCCCAGCCTGCCTGGTCAGAGGAAAGCCTGGGCTTTGGGTCTTTGAAATTATTTGTGGCCAGTGCAGCAAGTTGGGTATAGCCACTTTCCCCAGAGATGAAGATGGAGGCACAGGGGGGCACAGAAACCCACTGAAACCTCCCATTCTTCCCAGAAGTTAACACATGCCGTCAACTCCTGGCTCAGAGTCAGGCTCCCATCCTTGAGTTCAGTGGCCATAAATAGTCAGGAGCTAAGCTATTTCCAAGAGGCACTAAACCAATTCTGTTGCTTTTCTTGGCGAGATTGGGCCAATTAAGTTGATTGGAAGAGGTCACTGCTGATGGGTCTCACATTCCCCAGGCGGGACAGGCCAGCAGAGTTTAATTGCATAACATTTCCCATCTCTGCAGTTCCGCTCCCAGATGTATCAGATGCTCAGGCCTCTCCTCTTCCCCTCCATTCAGGATGCCTGATGGAGCAGGCGGCTTCTGCAGCAAACTTCTCCAGACCATTTCCTGAGCAGTTACAGCACTCCCACCCCAACTAGAGGGAATGTAAATCTGTGCATCGCCTGGAAGTGAGAGAGGGGATGGTGGGTTGACAAAGAAGATCTTTAAAGCCCATCGCCCTGCCCCAAGCCTCACCAGCTGCTGTTTTACTCTTTAATGAGGCAGGCAGTTTCTGACGTTGGGGATGTTGAACTAATGACCATTGCTAGGGTTTTAGATTTAGTTTTATTTAAAATTGAGTTTGTTGGAAAAGGACCAACTCTCCTACTGGAGACAAGCCTAAGCCTTGTGTGGTGCTGCTGATAAGGTCTGTGGATGTACTTTGTGCATGGACAGGAGTGAGAGGAGACTATGGGATGTGAGTACGTGTGTGCTGTGGGACACGTGAGCACAGGAGCTGCCCTGGGTAGGCAGGGGGCATTTGTAGATCTTATGCTATGGATGGCAGGTATCTGGATGCTTGGCTCAGATTGGATTGTCATTGGGTTGCTTCTTACAGGTGGGCCAGCTTGAGAAAAAGTTGGGGACGCCTTCTTTCAGAGCATTCTTATATGGGGATGTTGAACTCTGAAGTATGAGGCCAGTGTAGACATCGCTTCATTCTTGCCTGGATGGATTTCTAACAAGATCGAAGCTGGTCCAAAACAGTCTTTCAGAAGATTCATTTTAGAACCTGTGAGTACACATGTAGATGGCCCCAGAGCCTTAAAGTATTTTTTGTTGTTGCTAATAGTTTTCCATAACTCGGTCTTTTATTTTACCTAAAAATACTGAGAGGCTAGAGGTTGCACACACCCCTCCACATAGTCAGGATGCATTTGCTTTTCGTGTCCTCATCTGTACCATGGCCCTTCTCAAACAGGATTAATTGGGAGCAACTAAGGGCTTCCTGTGGCTCTGGGCATCCTCACAGGACAAACCTCTGACTGACCGAGGTTTCATTGAAGCAGAACAGATTTTGGTGCGAAATTTGGTGTGGTCTGTTGTGATTGCTCACTTTTTTTTAGTAATGTCTCCAGAGAAGAAATTCACTGAGCCTATTTTTTTTTTTTTTTTTTTTTTTTTTTTTTGTGGGTTTGTTCAGTTAGGGATTTTCGGAAGATTTAAGTTTCTGGAACATTCAAGGCCAGAGCTGTTGGAGAAAACAGTAGCCAATAATCTCAAGAGTCCAGGCCAGGGTGACTTTCAGTAGCATGCGGCAGCAGGTAGCTGGCTGACTTGGAGGTGTGGGACCAGGTTCAGTGACTGGGCTCTGTCACTAATTAGCTGCTGTTGTGTGACCCTGGATATTCTCTCTAGGACGTGATTTTGCCAGCTGTAAATGAAGGGCTTGAATTAGAAGATCTCACAGTCCCATTCCAGCTCTGCCACCTTAGAATTCCACAGTAGCCACATCCTCCTACCTAATCAGTGCTAATTGCCTCACTTGTAGTACACCCTGGCACACCCTTAATGAGCTCCTGTTTTTATCTTTGGGTAATGGCTGAGTCAAAGGCAGAAAGGCATGCAAAGAATTTGACAGAGTGTTTCACTTTGGCCAAGAATGCTCTAGACGTTGGCTTAGCCTATACAGGGTGTGCAGAGCTGAAAGGGGTGGGGTTTGGCTTTCTGATAGGCCTGGTGCTAATCATTCAGCTTCCACATGAATGTGTTTCAGTGGCAATGTCTCTGACTAAGACAAGCATCCATCTTTAAGATGATGGATGATGATGATGACAGTTAATATTTGAGTACTTACTGGATGCCAGGCATTATTACATATATTACATGGCATTATCTCAATATTCAAAATAATCTCATTTATAGATGGGGGTACTGAGGTTACGTGAGGTTAAGGGGTGTGCTGATGTTCTTGGCTTTCCAGCCTGAAGCCCATGGCATCCCAAGCCCATCACTTGCCAGTCAGATTCTGTTTTCTATGTTCTGTGATGTCGTCCAGATGGAAGCTGAGTCCATCACCTTCTGCAAAGTTGGTCACCCCATAGGGTAACCTGCTCCCCACCCCTGGAAGCTTCCTTTTCATGTGCAAGACAAATGGTTAGGTTTTTCAGCCACCTGCTGGCAAGCATGTGTCAGATTTGTCTCAGCTTCCATTGGCCCTCCCCCTTTACTTCTTGTGCTGTTGACAATGGAATCTGCCCTTACAGAACACGGGTATTGATTTAAGCCCCAGTTGCCTCCTTGTAAACTCTATAAAATTGGATCTGGACATCTGGTTTTGATCCGCACACCCATGAGAGGTGGTAGGTCCTAGTATTCTTGAGTCCTGGAATTGCACAGAATCAAAGTGAAAAATAATATGAATGAAGAGCATGAGGTCTCTTAGAATTTGGAAGATGGCTTTCTTTGATAGGCTAGGGAACTCACACCATTTAGACTGGGGCCAAAGTTAAGATAGACTTCATGCTGGGAAGTTGCAGGGCAGGGGTTGCGGCTAAAGACTGAGGCCCCCAGGCTGTGTTTGTTACAGAGCAGAGCCACTGTAGAGCCCTCCAGCCAAGGATTTGCCATTGCACGCCACTCTGTGGCAGTACCAGAAGTAGAGAAGCCAAACAGGTTCTTGGGGTCAATGTTGCCCTCTTTGAGGGTTGTGACTAAAGGCTCATTCCTTCTTCCTCCTCTCCCAGTGATGGTGGAAGAGATTTCCCCACCATCACTACCACATATGCATCGTCAAGACAGTTAATGAGAGGTGACTTTGTTCTGTTCCTTACAGGTGTTTGCATGTACAAATAAATGTTGACCACTAACCAAATGCCTATTAGACCGTAGGTACTCACAAATCATGTGTTTACTTTGCCTGAAATAACTTTTCATGTGTAGGGTGACAACTTTTTCCTTTACATGGAGTATATAGCGTTTTGAAAACTGATAGCCGGCAAGCCTTGGTGGCTCATGCCTGTAATCCCAGCACTTTGGGAAGCTGAGGCAGGCAGATCACCTGAGGTTGGGAGTTCGAGACCAGCCTGAGCAACATGGAGAAACCCCATCTCTGCTGAAACTAAAAAATTAGCTGGGCGTGATGGCACATGCCTGTAATCCCAGCTACTCGGGAGGCTGAGGCAGGAGAATCACTTGAACCTGGGAGGGACAGGTTGTGGTGAGCCAAGATTGCACCATTGCACTCCAGCCTGGGCAATAAGAGTGAAACTACATATCAGAAAACAAACAAACAAACAAACAAAACTGATAGCCAGGTTCTTGCAATTTACTTCCCCTTTCCTTCTGTTTCTGGATCTAAGACCGCAGCATTTAAATATATCCTCCTTTGGCTCCAAATGATCCCTTAGGGAGTTTGTTTCAAGTTCTCAGCCTGAGATTAGCTCCAACTCATGTCTAGAGGACGTGTTCCTCATAGTTCATAAGGTACTTCCACTGGGTTCAAGAGGAAGACACAGCTCTAGAAATCACCTGCTTTCCTAAAAGGTGTGTCCCATGGTGAGGAAGAAGCCCAGTCCTTCTAACGCCCACCTAGCTACCTTAGATAGCTTGCCACATTCCTCCTGCAGAGAGCCCAGACTAGCTGTGTGACTTTAAGCAAATCACTTTCCCTCCATGGGCCTCCTTTCTTTTCCTGGAAAAGGGAGGAGTTGGACTCACTAGAGGGTTACAAGGACCCGACCAGTGTGGTAGATCACATCTTCCATGATTCTGCTGCTACCTCGGCCTCACACTGTGGCCCATGCCTGGGGTTTTCAGGTATCCCTGATGGGCTGGAGGACTTATGTGGAGAGATGTGGAGGGGTGGAGGAGGAAATTAAGTTATGTGATGCCAGATAAGTCATTGAACATATGGATGAGTGCATGTTTACGAAGCACTGAAGAAGCAAGCTTGCCAGATTAGTGGCGGATCTTGGATTGGAAGTTGGGAGTACGGGAGAGGTTTATGTGGGATTAAAATTGTCTGTGGGCAGCCGAACTCAATAAGCTAAATCAGAGAGATCTCAAACTATGAGCAGAGAGATCAGACTCCACCTCTAACTCCACCAGAGACTGACTACAATTTTGGGATGGTCCTGAACCACGCTAGGTCTCACGTTCTCATCTGTTAAGAGCTACCAGCTTTGATTATCTCTAAGGTCTTTCTTGACTCATCATTAATTAAATTGTGGGAATTGGGGGCTAGTGGAAAAATCCGGACAAATGCATGGATGGAGGAGGGGATACCTCAAAAAGCCTAAATATAGAGGGAAATGTTCTGTACAAGTGATACGTCTATTTTTTGAATTGGAGATAGCATCAGAGGATATATTCTGTACACATTGTGTTTCAAATGCTCACCCCTCCATCATCACCAATGATATTAAAATCATCCTTCACGTATTTGCTTAAGTTGGGAAGCCTCCCTGCATTTCCCCAGAGAGCCTGGGGCTCCCTTCCCAACCTCCCGATGTTATACCACTCAGCAGCCTGTGTTTAACTTGCATTCCTAGAATATGAACTTCGCAGAGAAAGGGATCTGTTGTTTTCATTTTTGTGGCCCCCAACACTTTGAATAGTGACAGCCACAGGAATGTGTTGAGTGAATGAATTGTCTCTGTGACCACTTGTGACACAGCATGACTGGTCATCGTGAGCTCAGGGTTTGCAGTAGCGATGTGGCAGTGCCAGAAACTGGTCTCAGAGAGGCATGTACCTTGCCAGGGCTTCAAAACTGTGTTACCTTTATCTCCCTTTTGGCCTGTCCCAAGGCTAAAGTCATGAATGCTCAGTGCTTGCTGGCCAGAAAAGGCTGTTACTACTCCCTTTTAGAGACCCTTCTTCCTCATGTCTTAACCTGCACAGTTCCTCTGCAAATTGGGGCTCTTGATCACGGGGAATTGGATGTCATTCCATATGCAGTAGAGTAATCCCCCCTTAGACACTTGGAAAACAACTCAGAACACATGTGTAAAGATTACCCATTAAGCATCCTGTTCGTGGCCATGTGCTAGATGTTGGAGAAGATACAGAGGTGAATGTGGTGATGGTGGCCTCGGGGTCTGAAAACTGATGAAGGAGACAGACAGGTACAGTCATAGTGCCCCAGGGAGAACAAGGGAAGCAAGGAAGATGGAATGCAGGGTTCCCACTTCAGGTGTTGTTTTTTAGTACGAGCCATGATAGAGACTCCTGTTGGTTCAGGAGCAAGCTGGAGGGTCCAGGAATGGTCACCACTTCCACATGACAGTGGTTTTCTTGTCCCGGAATTCCAGTGGCTAGGTGATGGATGCTCAGAGACCATTGTAATGTGAGCCCTTGGTTCTTGTGGGGAAAGTCGGGGAAACATGCATGTTGTATGGGTGTTGGAGCTGGGGGGAGGTGAAGGTGTGTGTGCTTATGGGTATACTTCTCAGAAGTATCCCTGCTCGTGGCATGGTGGGAGTGAGTCCACCTCAGTCCCCTAAGCTGTGCTTCTACCTCCTGCCTGATGACACAGCGTGTATTGTCTCTGTGACCACTTCTGACGCAGCAACAGACTGCCATCTACTGTCCACTTCTGTCCTCGGAGTCCCTCCTGCTCAAGGAGGCATTCATTTTTTTCTCATCCAGACACCAGGAGAAACAGACGTGGCGTCCTATTTAGTAATTTATTTTGGAATTTAGAAGGAATCCTTTAGAAAACAACACATCTGTCAGATGGTTTTAGTCTCTGTTTGCAAAGTATTATCATTAAGGGCCCACTCTGCTGCCACTGAGTCTTGCTGGCCGCTGTGCTAGGTGCCGTGTGGAATACCAAGAGATACAAAGCGAAGTCTTACCTTTAACCGCCTTGCAGTCTACTTGGGAATATGGGGTAGATTTGCAGAGAAGCAGACCGCAGAATGTGACAGTAGATATTTGGTAAGAGGCATCGGGGTGGTAGGGACGACAGAGGTTTGGGGAGTTTGGAGGAAGGAGGAGCCCTTGTGAGCTGGGGGATTTGGGAAAGACAAATGTGGGTCTCGTTTTAGCAACCCCAGTGTTTGGGAAGAGGCTTTGAAGAGCTGGACGATGCTGTGAGACAGGCTGTGAACCAGAAACTCAGGAACCTGGAGGGCCTGAGGTCTAGTCCAGCTTCTGTCAGTCCTGCCCTGGGACCCAAGGCCTTGGGTTCTGTATCCTCAAAGTGAGGCTGTTGGTCTTCTTGTCATGTAAGGGCCCTCCTATCTCTGACCCTGGGAGTGTGCCACTCTTGCACGCAGTGAGAAATGGTTTCCTGGTTTCCCACTTGTCAAGAACAGTAGAGTCAATTGGATCCTGTGAGGGAAGGGTACCTGGAGTCAGGACCCTGTGATGATGCCGCACACAGCAGGAGAGGGAGGATTTCCCCAGAGGAATTTTGGGTGCCGTTAAAATACAAAGTGAGGAAATGTTCCATGCATCCTCTGCATGCTACTCCTCTCCAGAGCTTTCCTGGGCTTACCTTCCAAAAATATATGTGCATGGTGCTTTGAGTCTAAGATAGCTCCCCCAAAAGAAATTGCATTAGTATTCTAGCATTGTTCATAGCTCAAATCTAAGATTCCTTCACACCGGAATTCATTTTGCGATTGTTTTTATGGAGGCTTTCTTTGAGATTTGAGACTTTTTGATGACTGTGGATTAATTAAGATGGGGGAAATATTGTTTTCTGTAACTCATTCACTCCTTGTCTCTTTTTCTCTGTCTTTCTTAGCATTTAAACCACCACCAAGGAAATCTCCAGTGTGTTTACTGCATATTCTTGTCTTTTGATGTGTGTGTGTGCATGACAGAGAGAGAGAGAGAAAAAAAAAAAGAGGGAGAGGGGAGAGAAAGAGAGCACAAGAAATAAAGATATTTTAAACTGTGGTCTATAGCAAGTCTAGGAAATCAAGTTGAATTTGGATTGGGTTACAGGTTGAGAGAACTCATCTCATCACTGTAATCCTGACATTTCCCTTTTACTTTTTGGCTCTTGTCTGAATCAAGAATACATCTTCCCATTCCCAGGTTCTGCGTCTACATCTCCTTTTGGGGCAGCTGTATAAAGTTACTGTCTGTCTACAGCAAGTCTCCTTAGTTCTCTGGGGGACTGTTCGACAGAGGCACAGTCAAGGATAGAGCCATTAGAGAAGGTCAGCTTTTGGACAAAGAGAAAAAAAAATACGTTGGGGAACTAGAGAAAGATGCCAATTGTCGATCATGTGTTTTCCTGTGGTATGCTGATGTCTGTGACTATTAACCACAGAGAGAGAACATGAGCAGGGGCTGGGACAGAGATAAAAGGGAGATTCTCCCCAAGCCAACCCATGTGGAAAGAAAGCAGGAGTCCCCAGCAATAGACATGGAGCCAAACAACCCCGGGAAATAACTAGGAAACTTCCTGGTGACCTGTGATGTATTTTGTAATCACCGGTGAAAGTGGGAGGAGATGGGGTAAAGGTACAGGTAGAGGACGTTCCATGGGAAGAGACCGCAAGGTGAGGGAAAGCAGGGGCTTCAAGAACTGAAAGAAGGCCAGGGAGGGGATGAACAGAGAGCAGCATAGGCTAATGTGGACTGTATGGAGGAGCGGTGGGCGGGGGACAACCAGGAGCTTACTTTTTTGTCCCAGGGCCGTGGGAACTATGGAAGACACTGAGGGCACAACTGAGCTTTTGTTTTGTTTTGTTTGTTTGTTTGTTTGTTTGTTTTCTTTTTTTTTTTCCATATCTTTAGTGTTGTTTTTATTTTATTTTTTTTATTACAGATTTACAAGAAAAAAAACATTGAGGAGCTTTTGTTTTAAAAAAGATCCCTCTGGCTGCAATGTGGTACTTAATAAAGAGTTGTTCAGTGAAGAAACAAATGGTTGATGGTTGGATTGATGGAAGAATTAATGAATGAGCAAACAAATGGTTGAGATGCAAAGGGAACCCAGCAAGGCTGATTTGATCTCTGGTTACTTTGACCAGTACTAGTTCCAGAGGCGATTATCTCAGCCTGGCAGGCCAGGGAGCAATGCATTCATTAGAGTGGCTCTGGGTGAGGACACAAGGATTACAGTATCTGATACTTTAGGGTAGTTGGCAGTGCGGAGGACCTCTGAAACTTTTTCCTTCTGTGCATTTCCATCCTAATTTGATTTCATTCAGGATCAAAAAAAGATGGCTTTTGAAACCACATCCCAGAACATTTGAAACTATGGCAATGACTTCCGCCAGAGAGGGCTGCTTGCGTGGAAGACCTTTTCATAGGCTCATCATGGAATAGGACAGATGGTAAAGTTTCTTGAGCCTATGAAGCGGTCTCAGATTTCTAAACATCTGATCCACCCATAGATGATTCCTGTGGATTAAAGAGAGAGAGAGAGAGAGAGAGAGAGAGAGAGAGAGAGAGAGAGAGAGGAGAGTATGTGTGTGGTGTGTTTAAAGTTAAAAGGCTCCTGAAAATTACCAAGTGCTATCAAACTTTTTTTTTTTTTTTTGGTCAGTAATAGATATCTAGAGAATTTCTTGGGAGGTCACATCATTTAGCATGTATAAGGAAAATGTGTGTGGCAGAGACTCAGACTAACACCCGGCGTGCCATCCAGTTGCTTGGGAGGTGGGAATGTTCCTTGGTAAAGCCAAAGGGAGCCAAAGGGGCCCTCTAGTGTCTCTGCTCTCCCATATCCTGACTATTCCAATCTCACCTTGCCTTTTGGGCCCCTTTAACTTTGGCTGACAGTGGTAGTTGCTCAGGATGTCATTCAGGCCAATTAAATTTGAATGTCTGGAGTTGAGACAGAAGCTCACGAGGTGATTGCGGTGTACAGCCATGTTGAAAAGCACTAGCTGACACTACTAACCTACTCTGCTCTCCTTCCTGCCTTTAAGCAGCTTTGCCATGATAACTGCCCCATCACCACCTCAGTGTGCTGATGAAAACTCACTTAGTTAAGGAAGCTCTACTAAGGATGTTCAACTAATTTGGGCTGAGCCCTCCTATCCCTTGCAAATCCAGCATTTGCCTCAGAAATTGGAGGCTAGTAGGACAGGACAGGTTCTTAGCAGATTCTGAAATGCTTACCATCTCTCATCTGTTGACGGTGGCATTATGGATGAATGACAGGGAACAGCGGGGGGAAAGACCAGCAACCATAGGGCAGTAACAATGTGCAGATACCTCTTGATACATGTCATTGTACTTCCCCGACAACTCAGAAGCAGATTTATTATGCCAGGCTTGCATGTGTCATCTCCTTAGTTCCCCCAACAAGTCACAGAGGCAGACATTATACCAGGCTTGAGTACACAGTTTACATAATGCATTCATGATGCAAAGTGGTTTGTAATCTCTGAATGATCAGATTTCCTACACTGATTCTCCCTGATCATTTGCATATCAGCCAGATACCTTCCTCTAGGGTTAGCTCCAGGCTGCTGATTTCTGGCACTGATGGCTCAATGGGAAGGAAAGCACCTATCTCCTCTCTCTGTTCTGCAGGATTCAGCAATCTTGGGCTGGTCCTTCCAGGATGCCCAACCTGAGGACATGTTTTAACCAACAGGCCTTTGTATTGAGAAAATAGTAGTTCTCTTCCTTGCCACTTCTCTGTTAGAAAGCCATGGCTTCCAGGACAGACGTGAAGTAGAGGTTCAGAGAAGGAAGCTAAAAAAACAAGACCTGAAAAAGTTAAGTTTCCAACCATATATTCCCAAATTGTAAAGTGGACCATATGGAATCATTGTAATCCCTGGGTTTCTCATTT